>NC_072448.2:6108750-6432812 GCF_028878055.3 Symphalangus syndactylus
ATGCACAGAACAGAAATAATTTTCACAGAATGCTACTGTGTAGTTTATATTTGAATATATTCCTTTTTCCACTATTACCCTCTTAGCGCTCCGAATGTCCACTTGCATTTTCTACAGAAAGAGTGTTCAGAACTGCGCAATCAAAAGTATGGTTTAACTCTGTTAGCTTAATGAACATATCAGAAATAAGTTTCACACAATGCTTCTGTGTAGTTTTTATTTGAAGATATTATTTTTCCCAATAGAGGCCTCTTAGCGCTCAGAATGTCCAATTGCAGTTTCTACAGAAAGAGTGTTTCAGAAAGGCTCAATCAAAAGTAAGGTTCAACTCTGTTAGTTGAATGCACAGAACAGAAAGTAGTTTCATACAATGCTTCTGTGTAGTTTATATTTGAACATATTCTTTTTTCAACTATTACCCACTTAGCGCTACGAATGTCCAGTTGCATTTTCTACAGACAGAGTGTTTCAAAACTGCTCAATCAAAAGTATGGTTTAACTCTGTTAGCTGAATGCTCAGATCAGAAAGAAGTTTCACAGAATGCTTCTGTGTAGTTTATATTTGAATATATTCCTTTTTCCACTACTACTCACTTAGCGATCCAAATGTCCAGTTGCATTTTCTACAGAAAGAGTGTTCAGATCTGCTGAATCAAAAGTATGGTTTAACTCTGTTAGCTGAATGCACAGATCAGAAAGAAGTTTCACAGAATGATTCTGTGTAGTTTATATTTGGAGACATTCCTTTTTCCACTATTACCCTCTTAGCGCTCCGAATCTCCACTTGCATTTTCTACAGAAAGAGTGTTTCAGAACGGCTCAATCAAAACTTAGGTTCAACTCTTTTAGTTGAACAAACAGAACAGAAAGAAGTTTCACACAATTCTTCTGTGTAGTTTATATTTGTAGACATTCTTTTTCCCAAT
Organism: Symphalangus syndactylus; assembly: GCF_028878055.3. Taxonomy (NCBI): domain Eukaryota; kingdom Metazoa; phylum Chordata; class Mammalia; order Primates; family Hylobatidae; genus Symphalangus; species Symphalangus syndactylus. Next base: position 6,109,677 of record NC_072448.2, read on the forward strand.
ATAGGCCTCTTAGCGCTCAGAATGTCCAATTGCAGTTTCTACAGAAAGAGTGTTTCAGAACGGCTCAATCAAAAGTAAGGTTCAACTCTGTTAGTTGAATGCACAGAACAGAAAGAAGTTTCATACAATGCTTCTGTGTAGTTTATATTGGAACATATTCTTTTTTCCACTATTACCCACTTAGCGCTACGAATGTCCAGTTGCATTTTCTACAGACAGAGTGTTTCAAAACTGCTCAATCAAAAGTATGGTTTAACTCTGTTAGCTGAATGCTCAGATCAGAAAGAAGTTTCACAGAATGCTTCTGTGTAGTTTATATTTGAATATATTCCTTTTTCCACTACTACGCTCTTAGCGCTCCAAATGTCCAGTTGCATTTTCTACAGAAAGAGTGTTCAGATCTGCTCAATCAAAAGTATGGTTTAACTCTGTTAGCTGAATGCACAGATCAGAAAGAAGTTTCACCGAATGATTCTGTGTAGTTTATATTTGAAGACATTCCTTTTTCCACTATTACCCTCTTAGCGCTCCGAATATCCACTTGCATTTTCTACAAAAAGAGTGTTTCATAACTGCTCAATCAAAAATATGTTTTATCTCTGTTAACTGAATTTACAGATCAGAAATAAGTTTCACAGAATGCATCTGTGTAGTTTTTATTTGAAGATATTCTTTTTCCCAATGTAGGCCTCTTAGCGCTCAGAATGTCCAATTGCAGTTTCTACAGAAAGAGTGTTTCAGAACGGCTCAATCAAAAGTAAGGTTCAACTCTGTTAGTTGAATGCACAGAACAGAAAGAAGTTTCATACAATGCTTCTGTGTAGTTTATATTTGAACATATTCTTTTTTCCACTATTACCCACTTAGTGCTACGAATGTCCAGTTGCATTTTCTACAGAGAGAGTGTTTCAAAACTGCTCAATCAAAAGTATGGTTTAACTCTGTTAGCTGAATGCTCAGATCAGAAAGAAGTTTCACAGAATGCTTCTGTGTAGTTTATATTTGAATATATTCCTTTTTCCACTACTACCCTCTTAGCGCTCCGAATCTCCACTTGCATTTTCTACAGAAAGAGTGTTTCAGAACGGCTCAATCAAAACTAAGATTCAACTCTTTTAGTTGAACAAACAGAACAGAAAGTAGTTTCACACAATTCTTCTGTGTAGTTTTTATTTGTAGACATTCTTTTTCCCAATATAGGCCTCTTAGCGCTCAGAATGTCCAATTGCAGTTTCTACAGAAAGAGTGTTTCAGAACGGCTCAATCAAAAGTAAGGTTCAACTCTGTTAGTTGAATGCACAGAACAGAAAGAAGTTTCATACAATGCTTCTGTGTAGTTTATATTTGAACATATTCTTTTTTACACTATTACCCACTTAGCGCTACGAATGTCCAGTTGCATTTTCTACAGACAGAGTGTTTCAAAACTGCTCAATCAAAAGTATGGTTTAACTCTGTTAGCTGAATGCTCAGATCAGAAAGAAGTTTCACAGAATGCTTCTGTGTAGTTTATATTTGAATATATTCCTTTTTCCACTACTACGCTCTTAGCGCTCCAAATGTCCAGTTGCATTTTCTACAGAAAGAGTGTTCAGATCTGCTCAATCAAAAGTATGGTTTAACTCTGTTAGCTGAATGCACAGATCAGGAATAAGTTTCACCGAATGATTCTGTGTAGTTTATATTTGAAGACATTCATTTTTCCACTGTTACCCTCTTAGCGCTCCGAATCTCCACTTGCATTTTCTACAAAAAGAGTGTTTCATAACTGCTCAATCAAAAATATGTTTTATATCTGTTAACTGAATTTACAGATCAGAAATAAGTTTCACAGAATGCATCTGTGTAGTTTTTATTTGAAGATATTCTTTTTCCCAATGTAGGCCTCTTAGCGCTTAGCATGTCCAATTGCAGTTACTACAGAAAGAGTGTTTCAGAAAGGCTCAATCAAAAGTAAGGTTCAACTCTGTTATTTGAATGCACAGAACAGAAAGAATTTTCACAGAATGCTACTGTGTATTTTATATTTGAATATATTCCTTTTTCCACTATTACCCTCTTAGCGCTCCGAATGTCCACTTGCATTTTCTACAGAAATAGTGTTCAGAACTGCGCAATCAAAAGTATGGTTTAACTCTGTTAGCTTAATGAACATATCAGAAATAAGTTTCACACAATGCTTCTGTGTAGTTTTTATTTGAAGATATTATTTTTCCCAATAGAGGCCTCTTAGCGCTCAGAATGTCCAATTGCAGTTTCTACAGAAAGAGTGTTTCAGAAAGTCTCAATCAAATGTGAGGTTCAACTCTGTTAGTTGAATGCACAGAACAGAAAGAAGTTTCATACAATGCTTCTGTGTAGTTTATATTTGAACATATTCTTTTTTCCACTATTACCCACTTAGCGCTACGAATGTCCAGTTGCATTTTCTACAGACAGAGGGTTTCAAAACTGCTCAATCAAAAGTATGGTTTAACTCTGTTAGCTGAATGCTCAGATCAGAAAGAAGTTTCACAGAATGCTTCTGTGTAGTTTATATTTGAATATATTCCTTTTTCCACTACTACTCTCTTAGCGCTCAAAATGTCCAGTTGCATTTTCTACAGAAAGAGTGTTCAGATCTGCTCAATCAAAAGTATGGTTTAACTCTGTTAGCTGAATGCACAGATCAGAAAGAAGTTTCACAGAATCATTCTGTGTAGTTTATATTTGGAGACATTCCTTTTTCAACTATTACCCTCTTAGCGCTCCGAATCTCCACTTGTATTTTCTACAGAAAGACTGTTACAGAACGGCTCAATCAAAACTAAGGTTCAACTCTTTTAGTTGAACAAACAGAACAGAAAGAAGTTTCACACAATTCTTCTGTGTAGTTTTTATGTGTAGACATTCTTTTTCCCAATATAGGCCTCTTAGCGCTCAGAATGTCCAATTGCAGTTTCTACAGAAAGAGTGTTTCAGAACGGCTCAATCAAAAGTAAGGTTCAACTCTGTTAGTTGAATGCACAGAACAGAAAAAAGTTTCATACAATGCTTCTGTGTAGTTTATATTTGAACATATTCTTTTTTCCACTATTACCCACTTAGTGCTACGAATGTCCAGTTGCATTTTCTACAGACAGAGTGTTTCAAAACTGCTCAATCGAAAGTATGGTTTAACTCTGTTAGCTGAATGCTCAGATCAGAAAGAAGTTTCACAGAATGCTTCTGTGTAGTTTATATTTGAATATATTCCTTTTTCCACTACTACACTCTTAGCGCTCCAAATCTCCAGTTGCATTTTCTACAGAAAGAGTGTTTCAGAACGGCTCAATCAAAACTAAGGTTCAAACCTTTTAGTTGAACAAACAGAACAGAAAGAAGTTTCACACAATTCTTCTGTGTAGTTTTTATTTGTAGACATTCTTTTTCCCAATATAGGCCTCTTGGCGCTCAGAATGTCCAATTGCAGTTTCTAGAGAAAGAGTGTTTCAGAACGGCTCAATCAAAAGTAAGGTTCAACTCTGTTAGTTGAATGCACAGAACAGAAAGAAATTTCATACAATGCTTCTGTGTAGTTTATATTTGAACATATTCTTTTTTCCACTATTACCCACTTAGCGCTACGAATGTCCAGTTGCATTTTCTACAGACAGAGTGTTTCAAAACTGCTCAATCAAAAGTATGGTTCAACTCTGTTAGTTGAATGCACAGAACAGAAAGGATTTTCACAGAATGCTACTGTGTAGTCTATATTTGAATGTATTCCTTTTTCCACTATTACCCTCTTAGCGCTCCGAATGTCCACTTGCATTTTCTACAGAAAGAGTGTTCAGAACTGCGCAATCAAAAGTATGGTTTAACTCTGTTAGCTGAATGCACAGACCAGAAAGAAGTTTCACAGAATGATTCTGTGTAGTTTATATTTGGAGACATTCCTTTTTCCATTATTACCCTCTTAGCGCTCCGAATCTCCACTTGCATTTTCTACAGAAAGAGTGTTTCAGAACGGCTCAATCAAATCTAATGTTCAACTCTTTTTGTTGAACAAACAGAACAGAAAGAAGTTTCACACAATTCTTCTGTGTAGTTTTTATTTGTAGACATTCTTTTTCCCAATATAGGCCTCTTAGCGCTCAGAATGTCCAATTGCAGTTTCTACAGAAAGAGTGTTTCAGAAAGGCTCAATCAAAAGTAAGGTTCAACTCTGTTAGTTGAATGCACAGAACAGAAAGAAGTTTCATACAATGCTTCTGTGTAGTTTATATTTGAACATATTCTTTTTTCCACTATTACCCACTTAGCGCTACGAATGTCCAGTTGCATTATCTACAGACAGAATGTTTCAAAACTGCTCAATCAAAAGTATGGTTTAACTCTGTTAGCTGAATGCTCAGATCAGAAAGAATTTTCACAGAATGCTTCTGTGTAGTTTATATTTGAATATATTCCTTTTTCCACTACTACGCTCTTAGCGCTCCAAATGTCCAGTTGCATTTTCAACAGAAAGAGTGTTCAGATCTGCTCAATCAAAAGTATGGTTTAACTCTGTTTGCTGAATGCACAGATCAGAAAGAATTTCACCGAATGTTTCTGTGTAGTTTATATTTGAAGACATTCCTTTTTCCACTATTACCCTCTTAGCGCTCCGAATCTCCACTTGCATTTTCTACAAAAAGAGTGTTTCATAACTGCTCAATCAAAAATATTTTTTATCTCTGTTAACTGAATTTACAGATCTGAAATAAGTTTCACAGAATGCATCTGTGTAGTTTTTATTTGAAGATATTCTTTTTCCCAATGTAGGCCTCTTAGCGCTTAGCATGTCCAATTGCAGTTTCTACAGAAAGAGTGTTTCAGAACGGCTCAATCAAAAGTAAGGTTCAACTCTGTTAGTTGAATGCACAGAACAGAAAGAATTTTCACAGAATGCTACTGTGTAGTTTATATTTCAATATATTACTTTTTCCACTGTTACCCTCTTAGCGCTCCGAATGTCCACTTGCATTTTCTACAGAAAGAGTGTTCAGAACTGCGCAATCAAAAGTAAAGTTTAACTCTGTTAGCTTAATGAACATATCAGAAATAAGTTTCACACAATGCTTCTGTGTAGTTTTTATTTGAAGATATTATTTTTCCCAATAGAGGCCTCTTAGCGCTCAGAATGTCCAATTGCAGTTTCTACAGAAAGAGTGTTTCAGAAAGGCTCAATCAAAAGTAAGGTTCAACTCTGTTAGTTGAATGCACAGAACAGAAAGGAGTTTCATACAATGCTTCTGTGTAGTTTATATTTGAACATATTCTTTTTTCCACTATTACCCACTTAGCGCTACGAATGTCCAGTTGCATTTTCTACAGACAGAGTGTTTCAAAACTGCTCAATCAAAAGTATGGTTTAACTCTGTTAGCTGAATGCTCAGATCAGAAAGAAGTTTCACAGAATGCTTCTGTGTAGTTTATATTTGAATATATTCCTTTCTCCACTACTACGCTCTTAGCGCTCCAAATGTCCAGTTGCATTTTCTACAGAAAGAGTGTTCAGATCTGCTCAATGAAAAGTATGGTTTAACTCTGTTAGCTGAATGCACAGATCAGGAATAAGTTTCACCGAATGATTCTGTGTAGTTTATATTTGAAGACAATCATTTTTCCACTGTTACCCTCTTAGCGCTCCGAATCTCCACTTGCATTTTCTACAAAAAGAGTGTTTCATAACTGCTCAATCAAAAATATGTTTTATATCTGTTAACTGAATTTACAGATCAGAAATAAGTTTCACAGAATGCATCTGTGTAGTTTTTATTTGAAGATATTCTTTTTCCCAATGTAGGCCTCTTAGCGCTTAGCATGTCCAATTGCAGTTACTACAGAAAGAGTGTTTCAGAACGGCTCAATCAAAAGGAAGGTTCAACTCTGTTAGTTGAATGCACAGAACAGAAAGAATTTTCACAGAATGCTACTGTGTAGTTTATATTTGAATATATTCCTTTTTCCACTATTACCCTCTTAGCGCTCCGAATGTCCACTTGCATTTTCTACAGAAAGAGTGTTCAGAACTGCGCAATCAAAACTATGGTTTAACTCTGTTAGCTTAATGAACATATCAGAAATAAGTTTCACACAATGCTTCTGTGTAGTTTTTATTTGAAGATATTATTTTTCCCAATAGAGGCCTCTTAGCGCTCAGAATGTCCAATTGCAGTTTCTACAGAAAGAGTGTTTCAGAAAGGCTCAATCAAAAGTAAGGTTCAACTCTGTTAGTTGAATGCACAGAACAGAAAGGAGTTTCATACAATGCTTCTGTGTAGTTTATATTTGAACATATTCATTTTTCCACTATAACCCACTTAGCGCTACGAATGTAAAGTTGCATTTTCTACAGACAGAGTGTTTCAAAACTGCTCAATCAAAATTATGGTTTAACTCTGTTACCTGAATGCTCAGATCAGAAAGAAGTTTCACAGAATGCTTCTGTGTAGTTTATATTTGAATATATTCCTTTTTCCACTACTACTCTCTTAGCGCTCCAAAGGTCCAGTTGCATTTTCTACAGAAAGAGTGTTCAGATCTGCTCAATCAAAAGTATGGTTTAATTCTGTTAGCTGAATGCACAGATCAGAAAGAAGTTTCACAGAATGATTCTGTGTAGTTTATATTTGGAGACATTCCTTTTTCCACTATTACCCTCTTAGCCCTCCGAATCTCCACTTGCATTTTCTACAGAAAGAGTGTTTCAGAACGGTTCAAACAAAGCTAAGGTTCAACTCTTTTAGTTGAACAAACAGAACAGAAAGAAGTTTCACACAATTCTTCTGTGTAGTTTTTATTTGTAGACATTCTTTTTCCCAATATAGGCCTCTTAGCGCTCAGAATGTCCAATTGCAGTTTCTACAGAAAGAGTGTTTCAGAACGGCTCAATCAAAAGTTAGGTTCAACTCTTTTAGTTGAACAAACAGAACAGAAAGAAGTTTCACACAATTCTTCTGTGTAGTTTTTATTTGTAGACATTCTTTTTCCCAATATAGGCCTCTTAGCGCTCAGAATGTCCAATTGCAGTTTCTACAGAAAGAGTGTTTCAGAACGGCTCAATCAAAAGTAAGGTTCAACTCTGTTAGTTGAATGCACAGAACAGAAAGAAGTTTCATACAATGCTTCTGTGTAGTTTATATTTGAACATATTCTTTTTTCCACTATTACCCACTTAGCGCTACGAATGTCCAGTTGCATTTTCTACAGACAGAGTGTTTCAAAACTGCTCAATCAAAAGTATGGTTTAACTCTGTTAGCTGAATGCTCAGATCAGAAAGAAGTTTCACAGAATGCTTCTGTGTAGTTTATATTTGAATATATTCCTTTTTCCACTACTACGCTCTTAGCGCTCCAAATGTCCAGTTGCATTTTCAACAGAAAGAGTGTTCAGATCTGCTCAATCAAAAGTATGGTTTAACTCTGTTAGCTGAATGCACAGTTCAGAAAGAAGTTTCACCGAATGATTCTGTGTAGTTTATATTTGAAGACATTCCTTTTTCCACTATTACCCTCTTAGCGCTCCGAATCTCCACTTGCATTTTCTACAAAAAGAGTGTTTCATAACTGCTCAATCAAAAATATGTTTTATCTCTGTTAACTGAATTTACAGATCAGAAATAAGTTTCACAGAATGCATCTGTGTAGTTTTTATTTGAAGATATTCTTTTTCCCAATGTAGGCCTCTTAGCGCTTAGCATGTCCAATTGCAGTTTCTACAGAAAGAGTGTTTCTGAACGGCTCAATCAAAAGTAAGGTTCAACTCTGTTAGTTGAATGCACAGAACAGAAAGAATTTTCACAGAATGCTACTGTGTAGTTTATATTTGAATATATTCCTTTTTCCACTATTACCCTCTTAGCGCTCCGAATGTCCACTTGCATTTTCTACAGAAAGAGTGTTCAGAACTGCGCAATCAAAAGTATGGTTTAACTCTGTTAGCTTAATGAACATATCAGAAATAAGTTTCACACAATGCTTCTGTGTAGTTTTTATTTGAAGATATTATTTTTCCCAATAGAGGCCTCTTAGCGCTCAGAATGTCCAATTGCAGTTTCTACAGAAAGAGTGTTTCAGAAAGGCTCAATCAAAAGTAAGGTTCAACTCTGTTAGTTGAATGCACAGAACAGAAAGTAGTTTCATACAATGCTTCTGTGTAGTTTATATTTGAACATATTCTTTTTTCAACTATTACCCACTTAGCGCTACGAATGTCCAGTTGCATTTTCTACAGACAGAGTGTTTCAAAACTGCTCAATCAAAAGTATGGTTTAACTCTGTTAGCTGAATGCTCAGATCAGAAAGAAGTTTCACAGAATGCTTCTGTGTAGTTTATATTTGAATATATTCCTTTTTCCACTACTACTCTCTTAGCGCTCCAAATGTCCAGTTGCATTTTCTACAGAAAGAGTGTTCAGATCTGCTGAATCAAAAGTATGGTTTAACTCTGTTAGCTGAATGCACAGATCAGAAAGAAGTTTCACAGAATGATTCTGTGTAGTTTATATTTGGAGACATTCCTTTTTCCACTATTACCCTCTTAGCGCTCCGAATCTCCACTTGCATTTTCTACAGAAAAAGTGTTTCAGAACGGCTCAATCAAAACTTAGGTTCAACTCTTTTAGTTGAACAAACAGAACAGAAAGAAGTTTCACACAATTCTTCTGTGTAGTTTATATTTGTAGACATTCTTTTTCCCAATATAGGCCTCTTAGCACTCAGAATGTCCAATTGCAGTTTCTACAGAAAGAGTGTTTCAGAACGGCTCAATCAAAAGTAAGGTTCAACTCTGTTAGTTGAATGCACAGAACAGAAAGAAGTTTCATACAATGCTTCTGTGTAGTTTATATTGGAACATATTCTTTTTTCCACTATTACCCACTTAGCGCTACGAATGTCCAGTTGCATTTTCTACAGACAGAGTGTTTCAAAACTGCTCAATCAAAAGTATGGTTTAACTCTGTTAGCTGAATGCTCAGATCAGAAAGAAGTTTCACAGAATGCTTCTGTGTAGTTTATATTTGAATATATTCCTTTTTCCACTACTACGCTCTTAGCGCTCCAAATGTCCAGTTGCATTTTCTACAGAAAGAGTGTTCAGATCTGCTCAATCAAAAGTATGGTTTAACTCTGTTAGCTGAATGCACAGATCAGAAAGAAGTTTCACCGAATGATTCTGTGTAGTTTATATTTGAAGACATTCCTTTTTCCACTATTACCCTCTTAGCGCTCCGAATATCCACTTGCATTTTCTACAAAAAGAGTGTTTCATAACTGCTCAATCAAAAATATGTTTTATCTCTGTTAACTGAATTTACAGATCAGAAATAAGTTTCACAGAATGCATCTGTGTAGTTTTTATTTGAAGATATTCTTTTTCCCAATGTAGGCCTCTTAGCGCTCAGAATGTCCAATTGCAGTTTCTACAGAAAGAGTGTTTCAGAACGGCTCAATCAAAAGTAAGGTTCAACTCTGTTAGTTGAATGCACAGAACAGAAAGAAGTTTCATACAATGCTTCTGTGTAGTTTATATTTGAACATATTCTTTTTTCCACTATTACCCACTTAGTGCTACGAATGTCCAGTTGCATTTTCTACAGAGAGAGTGTTTCAAAACTGCTCAATCAAAAGTATGGTTTAACTCTGTTAGCTGAATGCTCAGATCAGAAAGAAGTTTCACAGAATGCTTCTGTGTAGTTTATATTTGAATATATTCCTTTTTCCACTACTACCCTCTTAGCGCTCCGAATCTCCACTTGCATTTTCTACAGAAAGAGTGTTTCAGAACGGCTCAATCAAAACTAAGATTCAACTCTTTTAGTTGAACAAACAGAACAGAAAGTAGTTTCACACAATTCTTCTGTGTAGTTTTTATTTGTAGACATTCTTTTTCCCAATATAGGCCTCTTAGCGCTCAGAATGTCCAATTGCAGTTTCTACAGAAAGAGTGTTTCAGAACGGCTCAATCAAAAGTAAGGTTCAACTCTGTTAGTTGAATGCACAGAACAGAAAGAAGTTTCATACAATGCTTCTGTGTAGTTTATATTTGAACATATTCTTTTTTCCACTGTTACCCACTTAGCGCTACGAATGTCCAGTTGCATTTTCTACAGACAGAGTGTTTCAAAACTGCTCAATCAAAAGTATGGTTTAACTCTGTTAGCTGAATGCTCAGATCAGAAAGAAGTTTCACAGAATGCTTCTGTGTAGTTTATATTTGAATATATTCCTTTTTCCACTACTACGCTCTTAGCGCTCCAAATGTCCAGTTGCATTTTCTACAGAAAGAGTGTTCAGATCTGCTCAATCAAAAGTATGGTTTAACTCTGTTAGCTGAATGCACAGATCAGGAATAAGTTTCACCGAATGATTCTGTGTAGTTTATATTTGAAGACATTCATTTTTCCACTATTACCCTCTTAGCGCTCCGAATCTCCACTTGCATTTTCTACAAAAAGAGTGTTTCATAACTGCTCAATCAAAAATATGTTTTATATCTGTTAACTGAATTTACAGATCAGAAATAAGTTTCACAGAATGCATCTGTGTAGTTTTTATTTGAAGATATTCTTTTTCCCAATGTAGGCCTCTTAGCGCTTAGCATGTCCAATGGCAGTTACTACAGAAAGAGTGTTTCAGAAAGGCTCAATCAAAAGTAAGGTTCAACTCTGTTAGTTGAATGCACAGAACAGAAAGAATTTTCACAGAATGCTACTGTGTATTTTATATTTGAATATATTCCTTTTTCCACTATTACCCTCTTAGCGCTCCGAATGTCCACTTGCATTTTCTACAGAAATAGTGTTCAGAACTGCGCAATCAAAAGTATGGTTTAACTCTGTTAGCTTAATGAACATATCAGAAATAAGTTTCACACAATGCTTCTGTGTAGTTTTTATTTGAAGATATTATTTTTCCCAATAGAGGCCTCTTAGCGCTCAGAATGTCCAATTGCAGTTTCTACAGAAAGAGTGTTTCAGAAAGTCTCAATCAAATGTGAGGTTCAACTCTGTTAGTTGAATGCACAGAACAGAAAGAAGTTTCATACAATGCTTCTGTGTAGTTTATATTTGAACATATTCTTTTTTCCACTATTACCCACTTAGCGCTACGAATGTCCAGTTGCATTTTCTACAGACAGAGGGTTTCAAAACTGCTCAATCAAAAGTATGGTTTAACTCTGTTAGCTGAATGCTCAGATCAGAAAGAAGTTTCACAGAATGCTTCTGTGTAGTTTATATTTGAATATATTCCTTTTTCCACTACTACTCTCTTAGCGCTCCAAATGTCCAGTTGCATTTTCTACAGAAAGAGTGTTCAGATCTGCTCAATCAAAAGTATGGTTTAACTCTGTTAGCTGAATGCACAGATCAGAAAGAAGTTTCACAGAATTATTCTGTGTAGTTTATATTTGGAGACATTCCTTTTTCCACTATTACCCTCTTAGCGCTCCGAATCTCCACTTGTATTTTCTACAGAAAGACTGTTACAGAACGGCTCAATCAAAACTAAGGTTCAACTCTTTTAGTTGAACAAACAGAACAGAAAGAAGTTTCACACAATTCTTCTGTGTAGTTTTTATGTGTAGACATTCTTTTTCCCAATATAGGCCTCTTAGCGCTCAGAATGTCCAATTGCAGTTTCTACAGAAAGAGTGTTTCAGAACGGCTCAATCAAAAGTAAGGTTCAACTCTGTTAGTTGAATGCACAGAACAGAAAAAAGTTTCATACAATGCTTCTGTGTAGTTTATATTTGAACATATTCTTTTTTCCACTATTACCCACTTAGTGCTACGAATGTCCAGTTGCATTTTCTACAGACAGAGTGTTTCAAAACTGCTCAATCGAAAGTATGGTTTAACTCTGTTAGCTGAATGCTCAGATCAGAAAGAAGTTTCACAGAATGCTTCTGTGTAGTTTATATTTGAATATATTCCTTTTTCCACTACTACGCTCTTAGCGCTCCAAATCTCCAGTTGCATTTTCTACAGAAAGAATGTTTCAGAACGGCTCAATCAAAACTAAGGTTCAAACCTTTTAGTTGAACAAACAGAACAGAAAGAAGTTTCACACAATTCTTCTGTGTAGTTTTTATTTGTAGACATTCTTTTTCCCAATATAGGCCTCTTGGCGCTCAGAATGTCCAATTGCAGTTTCTACAGAAAGAGTGTTTCAGAACGGCTCAATCAAAAGTAAGGTTCAACTCTGTTAGTTGAATGCACAGAACAGAAAGAAGTTTCATACAATGCTTCTGTGTAGTTTATATTTGAACATATTCTTTTTTCCACTATTACCCACTTAGCGCTACGAATGTCCAGTTGCATTTTCTACAGACAGAGAGTTTCAAAACTGCTCAATCAAAAGTATGGTTCAACTCTGTTAGTTGAATGCACAGAACAGAAAGGATTTTCACAGAATGCTACTGTGTAGTCTATATTTGAATGTATTCCTTTTTCCACTATTACCCTCTTAGCGCTCCGAATGTCCACTTGCATTTTCTACAGAAAGAGTGTTCAGAACTGCGCAATCAAATGTATGGTTTAACTCTGTTAGCTGAATGCACAGACCAGAAAGAAGTTTCACAGAATGATTCTGTGTAGTTTATATTTGGAGACATTCCTTTTTCCATTATTACCCTCTTAGCGCTCCGAATCTCCACTTGCATTTTCTACAGAAAGAGTGTTTCAGAACGGCTCAATCAAATCTAATGTTCAACTCTTTTAGTTGAACAAACAGAACAGAAAGAAGTTTCACACAATTCTTCTGTGTAGTTTTTATTTGTAGACATTCTTTTTCCCAATATAGGCCTCTTAGCGCTCAGAATGTCCAATTGCAGTTTCTACAGAAAGAGTGTTTCAGAAAGGCTCAATCAAAAGTAAGGTTCAACTCTGTTAGTTGAATGCACAGAACAGAAAGAAGTTTCATACAATGCTTCTGTGTAGTTTATATTTGAACATATTCTTTTTTCCACTATTACCCACTTAGCGCTACGAATGTCCAGTTGCATTATCTACAGACAGAATGTTTCAAAACTGCTCAATCAAAAGTATGGTTTAACTCTGTTAGCTGAATGCTCAGATCAGAAAGAAGTTTCACAGAATGCTTCTGTGTAGTTTATATTTGAATATATTCCTTTTTCCACTACTACGCTCTTAGCGCTCCAAATGTCCAGTTGCATTGTCAACAGAAAGAGTGTTCAGATCTGCTCAATCAAAAGTATGGTTTAACTCTGTTAGCTGAATGCACAGATCAGAAAGAAGTTTCACCGAATGATTCTGTGTAGTTTATATTTGAAGACATTCCTTTTTCCACTATTACCCTCTTAGCGCTCCGAATCTCCACTTGCATTTTCTACAAAAAGAGTGTTTCATAACTGCTCAATCAAAAATATGTTTTATCTCTGTTAACTGAATTTACAGATCTGAAATAAGTTTCACAGAATGCATCTGTGTAGTTTTTATTTGAAGATATTCTTTTTCCCAATGTAGGCCTCTTAGCGCTTAGCATGTCCAATTGCAGTTTCTACATAAAGAGTGTTTCAGAACGGCTCAATCAAAAGTAAGGTTCAACTCTGTTAGTTGAATGCACAGAACAGAAAGAATTTTCACAGAATGCTACTGTGTAGTTTATATTTGAATATATTACTTTTTCCACTGTTACCCTCTTAGCGCTCCGAATGTCCACTTGCATTTTCTACAGAAAGAGTGTTCAGAACTGCGCAATCAAAAGTAAAGTTTAACTCTGTTAGCTTAATGAACATATCAGAAATAAGTTTCACACAATGCTTCTGTGTAGTTTTTATTTGAAGATATTATTTTTCCCAATAGAGGCCTCTTAGCGCTCAGAATGTCCAATTGCAGTTTCTACAGAAAGAGTGTTTCAGAAAGGCTCAATCAAAAGTAAGGTTCAACTCTGTTAGTTGAATGCACAGAACGGAAAGAAGTTTCATACAATGCTTCTGTGTAGTTTATATTTGAACATATTCTTTTTTCCACTATTACCCACTTAGCGCTACGAATGTCCAGTTGCATTTTCTACAGACAGAGTGTTTCAAAACTGCTCAATCAAAAGTACGGTTTAACTCAGTTAGCTGAATGCTCAGATCAGAAAGAAGTTTCACAGAATGCTTCTGTGTAGTTTATATTTTAATATATTCGTTTTTCCACTACTACGCTCTTAGCGCTCCAAATGTCCAGTTGCATTTTCAACAGAAAGAGTGTTCAGATCTGCTCAATCAAAAGTATGGTTTAACTCGGTTAGCTGAATGCACAGATCAGAAAGAAGTTTCACAGAATGATTCTGTGTAGTTTATATTTGGAGACATTCCTTTTTCCACTATTACCCTCTTAGCGCTCCGAATCTCCACTTGCATTTTCTACAGAAAGAGAGTTTCAGAACGGCTCAAACAAAACTAAGGTTCAACTCTTTTAGTTGAACAAACAGAACAGAAAGAAGTTTCACACAATTCTTCTGTGTAGTTTTTATTTGTAGACATTCTTTTTCCCAATATAGGCCTCTTAGCGCTCAGAATGTCCAATTGCAGTTTCTACAGAAAGAGTGTTTCAGAACGGCTCAATCAAAAGTAAGGTTCAACTCTGTTAGTTGAATGCACAGAACAGAAAGAAGTTTCATACAATGCTTCTGTGTAGTTTATATTTGAACATATTCTTTTTTCCACTATTACCCACTTAGTGCTACGAATGTCCAGTTGCATTTTCTACAGAGAGAGTGTTTCAAAACTGCTCAATCAAAAGGATGGTTTAACTCTGTTAGCTGAATGCTCAGATCAGAAAGAAGTTTCACAGAATGCTTCTGTGTAGTTTATATTTGAATATATTCCTTTTTCCACTACTACCCTCTTAGCGCTCCGAATCTCCACTTGCATTTTCTACAGAAAGAGTGTTTCAGAACGGCTCAATCAAAACTAAGGTTCAACTCTTTTAGTTGAACAAACAGAACAGAAAGAAGTTTCACACAATTCTTCTGTGTAGTTTTTATTTGTAGACATTCTTTTTCCCAATATAGGCCTCTTAGCGCTCAGAATGTCCAATTGCAGTTTCTACAGAAAGAGTGTTTCAGAACGGTTCAATCAAAAGTAAGGTTCAACTCTGTTAGTTGAATGCACAGAACAGAAAGAAGTTTCATACAATGCTTCTGTGTAGTTTATATTTGAACATATACTTTTTTCCACTATTACCCACTTAGCGCTACGAATGTCCAGTTGCATTTTCTACAGACAGAGTGTTTCAAAACTGCTCAATCAAAAGTATGGTTTAACTCTGTTAGCTGAATGCTCAGATCAGAAAGAAGTTTCACAGAATGCTTCTGTGTAGTTTATATTTGAATATATTCCTTTTTCCACTACTACGCTCTTAGCGCTCCAAATGTCCAGTTGCATTTTCTACAGAAAGAGTGTTCAGATCTGCTCAATCAAAAGTATGGTTTAACTCTGTTAGCTGAATGCACAGATCAGGAATAAGTTTCACCGAATGATTCTGTGTAGTTTATATTTGAAGACATTCATTTTTCCACTGTTACCCTCTTAGCGCTCCGAATCTCCACTTGCATTTTCTACAAAAAGAGTGTTTCATAACTGTTCAATCAAAAATATGTTTTATATCTGTTAACTGAATTTACAGATCAGAAATAAGTTTCACAGAATGCATCTGTGTAGTTTTTATTTGAAGATATTCTTTTTCCCAATGTAGGCCTCTTAGCGCTTAGCATGTCCAATTGCAGTTACTACAGAAAGAGTGTTTCAGAACGGCTCAATCAAAAGTAAGGTTCAACTCTGTTAGTTGAATGCACAGAACAGAAAGAATTTTCACAGAATGCTACTGTGTAGTTTATATTTGAATATATTCCTTTTTCCACTATTACCCTCTTAGCGCTCCGAATGTCCACTTGCATTTTCTACAGAAAGAGTGTTCAGAACTGCGCAATCAAAAGTATGGTTTAACTCTGTTAGCTTAATGAACATATCAGAAATAAGTTTCACACAATGCTTCTGTGTAGTTTTTATTTGAAGATATTATTTTTCCCAATAGAGGCCTCTTAGCGCTCAGAATGTCCAATTGCAGTTTCTACAGAAAGAGTGTTTCAGAAAGGCTCAATCAAAAGTGAGGTTCAATTCTGTTAGTTGAATGCACAGAACAGAAAGTAGTTTCATACAATGCTTCTGTGTAGTTTATATTTGAACATATTCTTTTTTCCACTATTACCCACTTAGCCCTACGAATGTCCAGTTGCATTTTCTACAGACAGAGTGTTTCAAAACTGCTCAATCAAAAGTATGGTTTAACTCTGTTAGCTGAATGCTCAGATCAGAAAGAAGTTTCACAGAATGCTTCTGTGTAGTTTATATTTGAATATATTCCTTTTTCCACTACTACTCTCTTAGCGCACCAAATGTCCAGTTGCATTTTCTACAGAAAGAGTGTTCAGATCTGCTCAATCAAAAGTATGGTTTAACTCTGTTAGCTGAATGCACAGATCAGAAAGAAGTTTCACAGAATGATTCTGTGTAGTTTATATTTGGAGACATTGCTTTTTCCACTATTACCCTCTTAGCGCTCCGAATCTCCACTTGCATTTTCTACAGAAAGACTGTTACAGAACTTCTCAATCAAAACTAAGGTTCAACTCTTTTAGTTGAACAAACCGAACAGAAAGAAGTTTCACACAATTCTTCTGTGTAGTTTTTATTTGTAGACATTCTTTTTCCCAATATAGGCCTCTTAGCGCTCAGAATGTCCAATTGCAGTTTCTACAGAAAGAGTGTTTCAGAACGGCTCAATCAAAATTAAGGTTCAACTCTGTTAGTTGAATGCACAGAACAGAAAAAAGTTTCATACAATGCTTCTGTGTAGTTTATATTTGAACATATTCTTTTTTCCACTATTAACCACTTAGTGCTACGAATGTCCAGTTGCATTTTCTACAGACAGAGTGTTTCAAAACTGCTCAATCAAAAGTATGGTTTAACTCTGTTAGCTGAATGCTCAGATCAGAAAGAAGTTTCACAGAATGCTTTTGTGTAGTTTATATTTGAATATATTCCTTTTTCCACTACTACGCTCTTAGCGCTCCAAATCTCCAGTTGCATTTTCTACAGAAAGAGTGTTTCAGAACGGCTCAATCAAAACTAAGGTTCAACCCTTTTAGTTGAACAAACAGAACAGAAAGAAGTTTCACACAATTCTTCTGTGTAGTTTTTATTTGTAGACATTCTTTTTCCCAATATAGGCCTCTTGGCGCTCAGAATGTCCAATTGCAGTTTCTACAGAAAGAGTGTTTCAGAACGGCTCAATCAAAAGTAAGGTTCAACTCTGTTAGTTGAATGCACAGAACAGAAAGAAGTTTCATACAATGCTTCTGTGTAGTTTATATTTGAACATATTCTTTTTTCCACTATTACCTACTTAGCGCTACGAATGTCCAGTTGCATTTTCTACAGACAGAGTGTTTCAAAACTGCTCAATCAAAAGTATGGTTCAACTCTGTTAGTTGAATGCACAGAACAGAAAGGATTTTCACAGAATTCTACTCTGTAGTTTATATTTGAATGTATTCCTTTTTCCACTATTACCCTCTTAGCGCTCCGAATGTCCACTTGCATTTTCTACAGAAAGAGTGTTCAGAACTGCGCAATCAAAAGTATGGTTTAACTCTGTTAGCTGAATGCACAGACCAGAAAGAAGTTTCACAGAATGATTCTGTGTAGTTTATATTTGGAGACATTCCTTTTTCCATTATTACCCTCTTAGCGCTCCGAATCTCCACTTGCATTTTCTACAGAAAGAGTGTTTCAGAACGGCTCAATCAAAACTAAGGTTCAACTCTTTTAGTTGAACAAACAGAACAGAAAGAAGTTTCACACAATTCTTCTGTGTAGTTTTTATTTCTAGACATTCTTTTTCCCAATATAGGCCTCTTAGCGCTCAGAATGTCCAATTGCAGTTTCTACAGAAAGAGTGTTTCAGAACGGCTCAATCAAAAGTAAGGTTCAACTCTGTTAGTTGAATGCACAGAACAGAAAGAAGTTTCATACAATGCTTCTGTGTAGTTTATATTTGAACATATTCTTTTTTCCAGTATTACCCACTTAGCGCTACGAATGTCCAGTTGCATTTTCTACAGACAGAGTGTTTCAAAACTGCTCAATCAAAAGTATGGTTTAACTCTGTTAGCTGAATGCTCAGATCAGAAAGAAGTTTCACAGAATGCTTCTGTGTAGTTTATATTTGAATATATTCCTTTTTCCACTACTACGCTCTTAGCGCTCCAAATGTCCAGTTGCATTTTCTACAGAAAGAGTGTTCAGATCTGCTCAATCAAAAGTATGGTTTAACTCTGTTAGCTGAATGCACAGATCAGAAAGAAGTTTCACCGAATGATTCTGTGTAGTTTATATTTGAAGACATTCCTTTTTCCACTATTACCCTCTTAGCGCTCCGAATATCCACTTGCATTTTCTACAAAAAGAGTGTTTCATAACTGCTCAATCAAAAATATGTTTTATCTCTGTTAACTGAATTTACAGATCAGAAATAAGTTTCACAGAATGCATCTGTGTAGTTTTTATTTGAAGATATTCTTTTTCCCAATGTAGGCCTCTTAGCGCTTAGCATGTCCAATTGCAGTTTCTACAGAAAGAGTGTTTCAGAACGGCTCAATCAAAAGTAAGGTTCAACTCTGTTAGGTGAATGCACAGAACAGAAAGAGTTTTCACAGAATGCTACTGTGTAGTTTATATTTGAATATATTCCTTTTTCCACTATTACCCTGTTAGCGCTCCGAATGTCCACTTGCATTTTCTACAGAAAGAGTGTTCAGAACTGTGCAAACAAAAGTATGGTTTAACTCTCTTAGCTTAATGAACATATCAGAAATAAGTTTCACACAATGCTTCTGTGTAGTTTTTATTTGAAGATATTATTTTTCCCAATATAGGCCTCTTAGCGCTCAGAATGTACAATTGCAGTTTCTACAGAAAGAGTGTTTCAGAAAGGCTCAATCAAAAGTAAGGTTCAACTCTGTTAGTTGAATGCACAGAACAGAAAGAAGTTTCATACAATGCTTCTGTGTAGTTTATATTTGAACATATTCTTTTTTCCACTATTACCCACTTAGCGCTACGAATGTCCAGTTGCATTTTCTACAGACAGAGTGTTTCAAAACTGCTCAATCAAAAGTATGGTTTAACTCTGTTAGCTGAATGCTCAGATCAGAAAGAAGTTTCACAGAATGCTTCTGTGTAGTTTATATTTGAATATATTCCTTTTTCCACTAATACGCTCTTAGCGCTCCAAATGTCCAGTTGCATTTTCAACAGAAAGAGTGTTCAGATCTGCTCAATCAAAAGTATGGTTTAATTCTGTTAGCTGAATGCACAGATCAGAAAGAAGTTTCACCGAATGATTCTGTGTAGTTTATATTTGAAGACATTCCTTTTTCCACTATTATCCTCTTAGCGCTCCGAATCTCCACTTGCATTTTCTACAAAAAGAGTGTTTCATAACTGCTCAATCAAAAATATGTTTTATCTCTGTTAACTGAATTTACAGATCAGAAATAAGTTGCACATAATGCATCTGTGTAGTTTTTATTTGAAGATAATCTTTTTCCCAATGTAGGCCTCTTAGCGCTTAGCATGTCCAATTGCAGTTTCTACAGAAAGAGTGTTTCAGAACGGCTCAATCAAAAGTAAGGTTCAACTCTGTTAGTTGAATGCACAGAACAGAAAGAAGTTTCATACAATGCTTCTGTGTAGTTTATATTGGAACATATTCTTTTTTCCACTATTACCCACTTAGCGCTACGAATGTCCAGTTGCATTTTCTACAGAGAGAGTGTTTCAAAACTGCTCAATCAAAAGTATGGTTTAACTCTGTTAGCTGAATGCTCAGATCAGAAAGAAGTTTCACAGAATGCTTCTGTGTAGTTTATATTTGAATATATTCCTTTTTCCACTAATACGCTCTTAGCGCTCCAAATGTCCAGTTGCATTTTCAACAGAAAGAGCGTTCAGATCTGCTCAATCAAAAGTATGGTTTAATTCTGTTAGCTGAATGCACAGATCAGAAAGAAGTTTCACCGAATGATTCTGTGTAGTTTATATTTGAAGACATTCCTTTTTCCACTATTACCCTCTTAGCGCTCCGAATCTCCACTTGCATTTTCTACAAAAAGAGTGTTTCATAACTGCTCAATCAAAAATATGTTTTATCTCTGTTAACTGAATTTACAGATCAGAAATAAGTTGCACATAATGCATCTGTGTAGTTTTTATTTGAAGATAATCTTTTTCCCAATGTAGGCCTCTTAGCGCTTAGCATGTCCAATTGCAGTTTCTACAGAAAGAGTGTTTCAGAACGGCTCAATCAAAAGTAAGGTTCAACTCTGTTAGTTGAATGCACAGAACAGAAAGAATTTTCACAGAATGCTACTGTGTAGTTTATATTTGAATATATCCCTTTTTCCACTATTACCGTCTTAGCGCTCCGAATGTCCACTTGCATTTTCTACAGAAAGAGTGTTCAGAACTGCGCAATCAAAAGTATGGTTTAACTCTGTTAGCTTAATGAACATATCAGAAATAAGTTTCACACAATGCTTCTGTGTAGTTTTTATTTGAAGATATAATTTTTCCCAATATAGGCCCCTTAGCGCTCAGAATGTCCAATTGCAGATTCTACAGAAAGAGTGTTTCAGAAAGGCTCAATCAAAAGTAAGGTTCAACTCTGTTAGTTGAATGCACAGAACAGAAAGAAGTTTCATACAATGCTTCTGTGTAGTTAATATTTGAACATATTCTTTTTTCCACTATTACCCACTTAGCGCTACGAATGTCCAGATGCATTTTCTACAGACAGAGTGTTTCAAAACTGCTCAATCAAAAGTATGGTTTAACTCTGTTAGCTGAATGCTCAGATCAGAAAGAAGTTTCACAGAATGCTTCTGTGTAGTTTATATTTGAATATATTCCTTTTTCCACTACTACTCTCTTAGCGCTCAAAATGTCCAGTTGCATTTTCTACAGAAAGAGTGTTCAGATCTGCTCAATCAAAAGTATGGTTTAACTCTGTTAGCTGAATGCACAGATCAGAAAGAAGTTTCACAGAATCATTCTGTGTAGTTTATATTTGGAGACATTCCTTTTTCCACTATTACCCTCTTAGCGCTCCGAATCTCCACTTGCATTTTCTACATAAAGAGTGTTTCAGAACGGCTCAATCAAAACTAAGGTTCAACTCTTTTAGTTGAACAAACAGAACAGAAAGAAGTTTCACACAATTCTTCTGTGTAGTTTTTATTTGTAGACATTCTTTTTCCCAATATATTCCTCTTAGCTCTCAGAATGTCCAATTGCAGTTTCTACAGAAAGAGTGTTTCAGAACGGCTCAATCAAAAGTAAGGTTCAACTCTGTTAGTTGAATGCACAGAACAGAAAGAAGTTTCATACAATGCTTCTGTGTAGTTTATATTGGAACATATTCTTTTTTCCACTATTACCCACTTAGCGCTACGAATGTCCAGTTGCATTTTCTACAGACAGAGTGTTTCAAAACTGCTCAATCAAAAGTATGGTTTAATTCTGTTAGCTGAATGCTCAGATCAGAAAGAAGTTTCACAGAATGCTTCTGTGTAGTTTATATTTGAATATATTCCTTTTTCCACTACTACGCTCTTAGCGCTCCAAATGTCCAGTTGCATTTTCTACAGAAAGAGTGTTCAGATCTGCTCAATCAAAAGTATGATTTAAATCTGTTAGCTGAATGCACAGATCAGAAAGAAGTTTCACCGAATGATTCTGTGTAGTTTATATTTGAAGACGTTCCTTTTTCCACTATTACCCTCTTAGCTCTCCGAATCTCCACTTGCATTTTCTACAAAAATAGTGTTTCATAACTGCTCAATCAAAAATATGTTTTATCTCTGTTAACTGAAATTACAGATCAGAAATAAATTTCACAGAATGCATCTGTGTAGTTTTTATTTGAAGATATTCTTTTTCCCAATGTAGGCCTCTTAGCGCTTAGCATGTCCAATTGCAGTTTCTACAGAAAGAGTGTTTCAGAACGGCTCAATCAAAAGTAAGGTTCAACTCTGTTAGTTGAATGCACAGAACAGAAAGATTTTTCACAGAATGCTACTGTGTAGTTTATATTTGAATATATTCCTTTTTCCACTATTACCCTCTTAGCGCTCCGAATGTCCACTTGCATTTTCTACAGAAAGAGTGTTCAGAACTGCGCAATCAAAAGTATGGTTTAACTCTGTTAGCTTAATGAACATATCAGAAATAAGTTTCACACAATGCTTCTGTGTAGTTT
Organism: Symphalangus syndactylus; assembly: GCF_028878055.3. Classification (NCBI taxonomy): domain Eukaryota; kingdom Metazoa; phylum Chordata; class Mammalia; order Primates; family Hylobatidae; genus Symphalangus; species Symphalangus syndactylus. The sequence continues at coordinate 6,132,017 of NC_072448.2, forward strand.
TTATTTGAAGATATTATTTTTCCCAATAGAGGCCTCTTAGCGCTCAGAATGTCCAATTGCAGTTTCTACAGAAAGAGTGTTTCAGAAAGGCTCAATCAAAAGTAAGGTTCAACTCTGTTAGTTGAATGCACAGAACAGAAAGAAGTTTCATACAATGCTTCTGTGTAGTTTATATTTGAACATATTCTTTTTTCCACTATTACCCACTTAGCGCTACGAATGTCCAGTTGCATTTTCTACAGACAGAGTGTTTCAAAACTGCTCAATCAAAAGTATGGTTTAACTCTGTTAGCTGAATGCTCAGATCAGAAAGAAGTTTCACAGAATGCTTCTGTGTAGTTTATATTTGAATATATTACTTTTTCCACTACTACTCTCTTAGCGCTCCAAATGTCCAGTTGCATTTTCTACAGAAAGAGTGTTCAGATCTGCTCAATCAAAAGTATGGTTTAACTCTGTTAGCTGAATGCACAGATCAGAAAGAAGTTTCACAGAATGATTCTGTGTAGTTTATATTTGGAGACATTCCTTTTTCCACTATTACCCTCTTAGCGCTCCGAATCTCCACTTGCATTTTCTACAGAAAGAGTGTTTCAGAACGGCTCAATCAAAACTAAGGTTCAACTCTTTTAGTTGAACAAACAGAACAGAAAGAAGTTTCACACAATTCTTCTGTGTAGTTTTTATTTGTAGACATTCTTTTTCCCAATATAGGCCTCTTAGCGCTCAGAATGTCCAATTGCAGTTTCTACAGAAAGAGTGTTTCAGAACGGCTCAATCAAAAGTAAGGTTCAACTCTGTTAGTTGAATGCACAGAACAGAAAGAAGTTTCATACAATGCTTCTGTGTAGTTTATATTTGAACATATTCTTTTTTCCACTATTACCCACTTAGCGCTACGAATGTCCAGTTGCATTTTCTACAGACAGAGTGTTTCAAAACTGCTCAATCAAAAGTATGGTTTAACTCTGTTAGCTGAATGCTCAGATCAGAAAGAAGTTTCACAGAATGCTTCTGTGTAGTTTATATTTGAATATATTCCTTTTTCCACTACTACGCTCTTAGCGCTCCAAATGTCCAGTTGCATTGTCAACAGAAAGAGTGTTCAGATCTGCTCAATCAAAAGTATGGTTTAACTCTGTTAGCTGAATGCACAGATCAGAAAGAAGTTTCACCGAATGATTCTGTGTAGTTTATATTTGAAGACATTCCTTTTTCCACTATTACCCACTTAGCGCTCCGAATCTCCACTTGCATTTTCTACAAAAAGATTGTTTCATAACTGCTCAATCAAAAATATGTTTTATCTCTGTTAACTGAATTTACAGATCAGAAATAAGTTTCACAGAATGCATCTGTGTAGTTTTTATTTGAAGATATTATTTTTCCCAATGTAGGCCTCTTAGCGCTTAGCATGTCCAATTGCAGTTTCTACAGAAAGAGTGTTTCAGAACGGCTCAATCAAAAGTAAGGTTCAACTCTGTTAGTTGAATGCACAGAACAGAAAGATTTTTCACAGAATGCTACTGTGTAGTTTATATTTGAATATATTCCTTTTTCCACTATTACCCTCTTAGCGCTCCGAATGTCCACTTGCATTTTCTACAGAAAGAGTGTTCAGAACTGCGCAATCTAAAGTATGGTTTAACTCTGTTAGCTTAATGAACATATCAGAAATATGTTTCACACAATGCTTCTGTGTAGTTTTTATTTGAAGATATTATTTTTCCCAATAGAGGCCTCTTAGCGCTCAGAATGTCCAATTGCAGTTTCTACAGAAAGAGTGTTTCAGAAAGGCTCAATCAAAAGTAAGGTTCAACTCTGTTAGTTGAATGCACAGAACAGAAAGAAGTTTCATACAATGCTTCTGTGTAGTTTATATTTGAACATATTCTTTTTTCCACTATTACCCACTTAGCGCTACGAATGTCCAGTTGCATTTTCTACAGACAGAGTGTTTCAAAACTGCTCAATCAAAAGTATGGTTTAACTCTGTTAGCTGAATGCTCAGTTCAGAAAGAAGTTTCACAGAATGCTTCTGTGTAGTTTATATTTGAATATATTCCTTTTTCCACTACTACTCTCTTAGCGCTCCAAATGTCCAGTTGCATTTTCTACAGAAAGAGAGTTCAGATCTGCTCAATCAAAAGTATGGTTTAACTCTGTTAGCTGAATGCACAGATCAGAAAGAAGTTTCACAGAATGATTCTGTGTAGTTTATATTTGGAGACATTCCTTTTTCCACTATTACCCTCTTAGCGCTCCGAATCTCCACTTGCATTTTCTACAGAAAGAGTGTTTCAGAACGGCTCCATCAAAACTAAGGTTCAACTCTTTTAGTTGAACAAACAGAACAGAAAGAAGTTTCACACAATTCTTCTGTGTAGTTTTTATTTGTAGACATTCTTTTTCCCAATATAGGCCTCTTAGCGCTCAGAATGTCCAATTGCAGTTTCTACAGAAAGAGTGTTTCAGAACGGCTCAATCAAAAGTAAGGTTCAACTCTGTTAGTTGAATGCACAGAACAGAAAGAAGTTTCATACAATGCTTCTGTGTAGTTTATATTTGAACATATTCTTTTTTCCACTATTACCCACTTAGCGCTACGAATGTCCAGTTGCATTTTCTACAGACAGAGTGTTTCAAAACTGCTCAATCAAAAGTATGGTTTAACTCTGTTAGCTGAATGCTCAGATCAGAAAGAAGTTTCACAGAATGCTTCTGTGTAGTTTATATTTGAATATATTCCTTTTTCCACTACTACGCTCTTAGCGCTCCAAATGTCCAGTTGCATTGTCAACAGAAAGAGTGTTCAGATCTGCTCAATCAAAAGTATGGTTTAACTCTGTTAGCTGAATGCACAGATCAGAAAGAAGTTTCACCGAATGATTCTGTGTAGTTTATATTTGAAGGCATTCCTTTTTCCACTATTACCATCTTAGCGCTCCGAATCTCCACTTGCATTTTCTACAAAAAGATTGTTTCATAACTGCTCAATCAAAAATATGTTTTATCTCTGTTAACTGAATTTACAGATCAGAAATAAGTTTCACAGAATGCATCTGTGTAGTTTTTATTTGAAGATATTATTTTTCCCAATGTAGGCCTCTTAGCGCTTAGCATGTCCAATTGCAGTTTCTACAGAAAGAGTGTTTCAGAACGGCTCAATCAAAAGTAAGGTTCAACTCTGTTAGTTGAATGCACAGAACAGAAAGATTTTTCACAGAATGCTACTGTGTAGTTTATATTTGAATATATTCCTTTTTCCACTATTACCCTCTTAGCGCTCCGAATGTCCACTTGCATTTTCTACAGAAAGAGTGTTCAGAACTGCGCAATCTATAGTATGGTTTAACTCTGTTAGCTTAATGAACATATCAGAAATATGTTTCACACAATGCTTCTGTGTAGTTTTTATTTGAAGATATTATTTTTCCCAATAGAGGCCTCTTAGCGCTCAGAATGTCCAATTGCAGTTTCTACAGAAAGAGTGTTTCAGAAAGGCTCAATCAAAAGTAAGGTTCAACTCTGTTAGTTGAATGCACAGAACAGAAAGAAGTTTCATACAATGCTTCTGTGTAGTTTATATTTGAACATATTCTTTTTTCCACTATTACCCACTTAGCGCTACGAATGTCCAGTTGCATTTCCTACAGACAGAGTGTTTCAAAACTGCTCAATCAAAAGTGTGGTTTAACTCTGTTAGCTGAATGCTCAGTTCAGAAAGAAGTTTCACAGAATGCTTCTGTGTAGTTTATATTTGAATATATTCCTTTTTCCTCTACTACTCTCTTAGCGCTCCAAATGTCCAGTTGCATTTTCTACAGAAAGAGTGTTCAGATCTGCTCAATCAAAAGTATGGTTTAACTCTGTTAGCTGAATGCACAGATCAGAAAAAGTTTCACAGAATGATTCTGTGTAGTTTATATTTGGAGACATTCATTTTTCCACTATTACCTTCTTAGCGCTCCGAATCTCCACTTGCATTTTCTACAGAAGGAGTGTTTCAGAACGGCTCAATCAAAACTAAGGTTCAACTCTTTTAGTTGAACAAACAGAACAGAAAGAAGTTTCACACAATTCTTCTGTGTAGTTTTTATTTGTAGACATTCTTTTTCCCAATATATGCCTCTTAGCGCTCAGAATGTCCAATTGCAGTTTCTACAGAAAGAGTGTTTCAGAAAGGCTCAATCAAAAGTAAGTTTCAACTCTGTTAGTTGAATGCACAGAACAGAAAGAAGTTTCATACAATGCTTCTGTGTAGTTTATATTTGAACATATTCTTTTTTCCACTATTACCCACTTAGCGCTACGAATGTCCAGTTGCATTTTCTACAGACAGAGTGTTTCAAAACTGCTCAATCAAAAGTATGGATTAACTCTGTTAGCTGAATGCTCAGATCAGAAAGAAGTTTCACAGAATGCTTCTGTGTAGTTTATATTTGAATATATTCCTTTTTCCACTAATACGCGCTTAGCGCTCCAAATGTCCAGTTGCATTTTCAACAGAAAGAGTGTTCAGATCTGCACAATCAAAAGTACGGTTTAACTCTGTTAGCTGAATGCACACATCAGAAAGAAGTTTCACGAATGATTCTGTGTAGTTTATATTTGAAGACATTCCTTTTTCCACTATTACCTTCTTAGCGCTCCGAATCTCCACTTGCATTTTCTACAAAAAGAGTGTTTCATAACTGCTCAATCAAAAATATGTTTTATCTCTGTTAACTGAATTTACAGATCAGAAATAAGTTTCACAGAATGCATCTGTGTAGTTTTTATTTGAAGATATTCTTTTTCCCAATGTAGGCCTCTTAGCGCTTAGCATGTCCAATTGCAGTTTCTACAGAAAGAGTGTTTCAGAACGGCTCAATCAAAGTAAGGTTCAACTCTGTTAGCTGAATGCACAGAACAGAAAGAGTTTTCACAGAATGCTACTGTGTAGTTTATATTTGAATATATTCCTTTTTCCACTATTACCCTCTTAGCGCTCCGAATGTCCACTTGCATATTCTACAGAAAGAGTGTTCAGAACTGCGCAATCAAAAGTATGGTTTAACTCTGTTAGCTTAATGAACATATCAGAAATAAGTTTCACACAATGCTTCTGTGTAGTTTTTATTTGAAGATATTATTTTTCCCAATATAGGCCCCTTAGCGCTCAGAATGTCCAATTGCAGATTCTACAGAAAGAGTGTTTCAGAAAGGCTCAATCAAAAGTAAGGTTCAACTCTGTTAGTTGAATGCACAGAACAGAAAGAAGTTTCATACAATGCTTCTGTGTAGTTAATATTTGAACATATTCTTTTTTCCACTATTACCCACTTAGCGCTCCAAATGTCCAGTTGCATTTTCTACAGAAAGAGTGTTCAGATCTGCTCAATCAAAAGTATGGTTTAACTCTGTTAGCTGAATGCACAGATCAGAAAGAAGTTTCACAGAATCATTCTGTGTAGTTTATATTTGGAGACATTCCTTTTTCCACTATTACCCTCTTAGCGCTCCGAATCTCCACTTGCATTTTCTACATAAAGAGTGTTTCAGAACGGCTCAATCAAAACTAAGGTTCAACTCTTTTAGTTGAACAAACAGAACAGAAAGAAGTTTCACACAATTCTTCTGTGTAGATTTTATTTGTAGACATTCTTTTTCCCAATATATTCCTCTTAGCTCTCAGAATGTCCAATTGCAGTTTCTACAGAAAGAGTGTTTCAGAACGGCTCAATCAAAAGTAAGGTTCAACTCTGTTAGTTGAATGCACAGAACAGAAAGAAGTTTCATACAATGCTTCTGTGTAGTTTATATTGGAACATATTCTTTTTTCCACTATTACCCACTTAGCGCTACGAATGTCCAGTTGCATTTTCTACAGACAGAGTGTTTCAAAACTGCTCAATCAAAAGTATGGTTTAATTCTGTTAGCTGAATGCTCAGATCAGAAAGAAGTTTCACAGAATGCTTCTGTGTAGTTTATATTTGAATATATTCCTTTTTCCACTACTACGCTCTTAGCGCTCCAAATGTCCAGTTGCATTTTCTACAGAAAGAGTGTTCAGATCTGCTCAATCAAAAGTATGATTTAAATCTGTTAGCTGAATGCACAGATCAGAAAGAAGTTTCACCGAATGATTCTGTGTAGTTTATATTTGAAGACGTTCCTTTTTCCACTATTACCCTCTTAGCTCTCCGAATCTCCACTTGCATTTTCTACAAAAATAGTGTTTCATAACTGCTCAATCAAAAATATGTTTTATCTCTGTTAACTGAAATTACAGATCAGAAATAAATTTCACAGAATGCATCTGTGTAGTTTTTATTTGAAGATATTCTTTTTCCCAATGTAGGCCTCTTAGCGCTTAGCATGTCCAATTGCAGTTTCTACAGAAAGAGTGTTTCAGAACGGCTCAATCAAAAGTAAGGTTCAACTCTGTTAGTTGAATGCACAGAACAGAAAGATTTTTCACAGAATGCTACTGTGTAGTTTATATTTGAATATATTCCTTTTTCCACTATTACCCTCTTAGCGCTCCGAATGTCCACTTGCATTTTCTACAGAAAGAGTGTTCAGAACTGCGCAATCAAAAGTATGGTTTAACTCTGTTAGCTTAATGAACATATCAGAAATAAGTTTCACACAATGCTTCTGTGTAGTTTTTATTTGAAGATATTATTTTTCCCAATAGAGGCCTCTTAGCGCTCAGAATGTCCAATTGCAGTTTCTACAGAAAGAGTGTTTCAGAAAGGCTCAATCAAAAGTAAGGTTCAACTCTGTTAGTTGAATGCACAGAACAGAAAGAAGTTTCATACAATGCTTCTGTGTAGTTTATATTTGAACATATTCTTTTTTCCACTATTACCCACTTAGCGCTACGAATGTCCAGTTGCATTTTCTACAGACAGAGTGTTTCAAAACTGCTCAATCAAAAGTATGGTTTAACTCTGTTAGCTGAATGCTCAGATCAGAAAGAAGTTTCACAGAATGCTTCTGTGTAGTTTATATTTGAATATATTACTTTTTCCACTACTACTCTCTTAGCGCTCCAAATGTCCAGTTGCATTTTCTACAGAAAGAGTGTTCAGATCTGCTCAATCAAAAGTATGGTTTAACTCTGTTAGCTGAATGCACAGATCAGAAAGAAGTTTCACAGAATGATTCTGTGTAGTTTATATTTGGAGACATTCCTTTTTCCACTATTACCCTCTTAGCGCTCCGAATCTCCACTTGCATTTTCTACAGAAAGAGTGTTTCAGAACGGCTCAATCAAAACTAAGGTTCAACTCTTTTAGTTGAACAAACAGAACAGAAAGAAGTTTCACACAATTCTTCTGTGTAGTTTTTATTTGTAGACATTCTTTTTCCCAATATAGGCCTCTTAGCGCTCAGAATGTCCAATTGCAGTTTCTACAGAAAGAGTGTTTCAGAACGGCTCAATCAAAAGTAAGGTTCAACTCTGTTAGTTGAATGCACAGAACAGAAAGAAGTTTCATACAATGCTTCTGTGTAGTTTATATTTGAACATATTCTTTTTTCCACTATTACCCACTTAGCGCTACGAATGTCCAGTTGCATTTTCTACAGACAGAGTGTTTCAAAACTGCTCAATCAAAAGTATGGTTTAACTCTGTTAGCTGAATGCTCAGATCAGAAAGAAGTTTCACAGAATGCTTCTGTGTAGTTTATATTTGAATATATTCCTTTTTCCACTACTACGCTCTTAGCGCTCCAAATGTCCAGTTGCATTGTCAACAGAAAGAGTGTTCAGATCTGCTCAATCAAAAGTATGGTTTAACTCTGTTAGCTGAATGCACAGATCAGAAAGAAGTTTCACCGAATGATTCTGTGTAGTTTATATTTGAAGACATTCCTTTTTCCACTATTACCCTCTTAGCGCTCCGAATCTCCACTTGCATTTTCTACAAAAAGATTGTTTCATAACTGCTCAATCAAAAATATGTTTTATCTCTGTTAACTGAATTTACAGATCAGAAATAAGTTTCACAGAATGCATCTGTGTAGTTTTTATTTGAAGATATTATTTTTCCCAATGTAGGCCTCTTAGCGCTTAGCATGTCCAATTGCAGTTTCTACAGAAAGAGTGTTTCAGAACGGCTCAATCAAAAGTAAGGTTCAACTCTGTTAGTTGAATGCACAGAACAGAAAGATTTTTCACAGAATGCTACTGTGTAGTTTATATTTGAATATATTCCTTTTTCCACTATTACCCTCTTAGCGCTCCGAATGTCCACTTGCATTTTCTACAGAAAGAGTGTTCAGAACTGCGCAATCTAAAGTATGGTTTAACTCTGTTAGCTTAATGAACATATCAGAAATATGTTTCACACAATGCTTCTGTGTAGTTTTTATTTGAAGATATTATTTTTCCCAATAGAGGCCTCTTAGCGCTCAGAATGTCCAATTGCAGTTTCTACAGAAAGAGTGTTTCAGAAAGGCTCAATCAAAAGTAAGGTTCAACTCTGTTAGTTGAATGCACAGAACAGAAAGAAGTTTCATACAATGCTTCTGTGTAGTTTATATTTGAACATATTCTTTTTTCCACTATTACCCACTTAGCGCTACGAATGTCCAGTTGCATTTTCTACAGACAGAGTGTTTCAAAACTGCTCAATCAAAAGTATGGTTTAACTCTGTTAGCTGAATGCTCAGTTCAGAAAGAAGTTTCACAGAATGCTTCTGTGTAGTTTATATTTGAATATATTCCTTTTTCCACTACTACTCTCTTAGCGCTCCAAATGTCCAGTTGCATTTTCTACAGAAAGAGAGTTCAGATCTGCTCAATCAAAAGTATGGTTTAACTCTGTTAGCTGAATGCACAGATCAGAAAGAAGTTTCACAGAATGATTCTGTGTAGTTTATATTTGGAGACATTCCTTTTTCCACTATTACCCTCTTAGCGCTCCGAATCTCCACTTGCATTTTCTACAGAAAGAGTGTTTCAGAACGGCTCAATCAAAACTAAGGTTCAACTCTTTTAGTTGAACAAACAGAACAGAAAGAAGTTTCACACAATTCTTCTGTGTAGTTTTTATTTGTAGACATTCTTTTTCCCAATATAGGCCTCTTAGCGCTCAGAATGTCCAATTGCAGTTTCTACAGAAAGAGTGTTTCAGAACGGCTCAATCAAAAGTAAGGTTCAACTCTGTTAGTTGAATGCACAGAACAGAAAGAAGTTTCATACAATGCTTCTGTGTAGTTTATATTTGAACATATTCTTTTTTCCACTATTACCCACTTAGCGCTACGAATGTCCAGTTGCATTTTCTACAGACAGAGTGTTTCAAAACTGCTCAATCAAAAGTATGGTTTAACTCTGTTAGCTGAATGCTCAGATCAGAAAGAAGTTTCACAGAATGCTTCTGTGTAGTTTATATTTGAATATATTCCTTTTTCCACTACTACGCTCTTAGCGCTCCAAATGTCCAGTTGCATTGTCAACAGAAAGAGTGTTCAGATCTGCTCAATCAAAAGTATGGTTTAACTCTGTTAGCTGAATGCACAGATCAGAAAGAAGTTTCACCGAATGATTCTGTGTAGTTTATATTTGAAGGCATTCCTTTTTCCACTATTACCATCTTAGCGCTCCGAATCTCCACTTGCATTTTCTACAAAAAGATTGTTTCATAACTGCTCAATCAAAAATATGTTTTATCTCTGTTAACTGAATTTACAGATCAGAAATAAGTTTCACAGAATGCATCTGTGTAGTTTTTATTTGAAGATATTATTTTTCCCAATGTAGGCCTCTTAGCGCTTAGCATGTCCAATTGCAGTTTCTACAGAAAGAGTGTTTCAGAACGGCTCAATCAAAAGTAAGGTTCAACTCTGTTAGTTGAATGCACAGAACAGAAAGATTTTTCACAGAATGCTACTGTGTAGTTTATATTTGAATATATTCCTTTTTCCACTATTACCCTCTTAGCGCTCCGAATGTCCACTTGCATTTTCTACAGAAAGAGTGTTCAGAACTGCGCAATCTATAGTATGGTTTAACTCTGTTAGCTTAATGAACATATCAGAAATATGTTTCACACAATGCTTCTGTGTAGTTTTTATTTGAAGATATTATTTTTCCCAATAGAGGCCTCTTAGCGCTCAGAATGTCCAATTGCAGTTTCTACAGAAAGAGTGTTTCAGAAAGGCTCAATCAAAAGTAAGGTTCAACTCTGTTAGTTGAATGCACAGAACAGAAAGAAGTTTCATACAATGCTTCTGTGTAGTTTATATTTGAACATATTCTTTTTTCCACTATTACCCACTTAGCGCTACGAATGTCCAGTTGCATTTTCTACAGACAGAGTGTTTCAAAACTGCTCAATCAAAAGTGTGGTTTAACTCTGTTAGCTGAATGCTCAGTTCAGAAAGAAGTTTCACAGAATGCTTCTGTGTAGTTTATATTTGAATATATTCCTTTTTCCACTACTACTCTCTTAGCGCTCCAAATGTCCAGTTGCATTTTCTACAGAAAGAGTGTTCAGATCTGCTCAATCAAAAGTATGGTTTAACTCTGTTAGCTGAATGCACAGATCAGAAAAAGTTTCACAGAATGATTCTGTGTAGTTTATATTTGGAGACATTCATTTTTCCACTATTACCTTCTTAGCGCTCCGAATCTCCACTTGCATTTTCTACAGAAGGAGTGTTTCAGAACGGCTCAATCAAAACTAAGGTTCAACTCTTTTAGTTGAACAAACAGAACAGAAAGAAGTTTCACACAATTCTTCTGTGTAGTTTTTATTTGTAGACATTCTTTTTCCCAATATATGCCTCTTAGCGCTCAGAATGTCCAATTGCAGTTTCTACAGAAAGAGTGTTTCAGAAAGGCTCAATCAAAAGTAAGTTTCAACTCTGTTAGTTGAATGCACAGAACAGAAAGAAGTTTCATACAATGCTTCTGTGTAGTTTATATTTGAACATATTCTTTTTTCCACTATTACCCACTTAGCGCTACGAATGTCCAGTTGCATTTTCTACAGACAGAGTGTTTCAAAACTGCTCAATCAAAAGTATGGATTAACTCTGTTAGCTGAATGCTCAGATCAGAAAGAAGTTTCACAGAATGCTTCTGTGTAGTTTATATTTGAATATATTCCTTTTTCCACTAATACGCGCTTAGCGCTCCAAATGTCCAGTTGCATTTTCAACAGAAAGAGTGTTCAGATCTGCACAATCAAAAGTACGGTTTAACTCTGTTAGCTGAATGCACACATCAGAAAGAAGTTTCACGAATGATTCTGTGTAGTTTATATTTGAAGACATTCCTTTTTCCACTATTACCTTCTTAGCGCTCCGAATCTCCACTTGCATTTTCTACAAAAAGAGTGTTTCATAACTGCTCAATCAAAAATATGTTTTATCTCTGTTAACTGAATTTACAGATCAGAAATAAGTTTCACAGAATGCATCTGTGTAGTTTTTATTTGAAGATATTCTTTTTCCCAATGTAGGCCTCTTAGCGCTTAGCATGTCCAATTGCAGTTTCTACAGAAAGAGTGTTTCAGAACGGCTCAATCAAAGTAAGGTTCAACTCTGTTAGCTGAATGCACAGAACAGAAAGAGTTTTCACAGAATGCTACTGTGTAGTTTATATTTGAATATATTACTTTTTCCACTATTACCCTCTTAGCGCTCCGAATGTCCACTTGCATATTCTACAGAAAGAGTGTTCAGAACTGCGCAATCAAAAGTATGGTTTAACTCTGTTAGCTTAATGAACATATCAGAAATAAGTTTCACACAATGCTTCTGTGTAGTTTTTATTTGAAGATATTATTTTTCCCAATATAGGCCTCTTAGCGCTCAGAATGTCCAATTGCAGTTTCTACAGAAAGAGTGTTTCAGAAAGGCTCAATCAAAAGTAAGGTTCAACTCTGTTAGTTGAATGCACAGAACAGAAAGATTTTTCACAGAATGCTACTGTGTAGTTTATATTTGAATATATTCCTTTTTCCACTATTACCCTCTTAGCGCTCCGAATGTCCACTTGCATTTTCTACAGAAAGAGTGTTCAGAACTGCGCAATCTATAGTATGGTTTAACTCTGTTAGCTTAATGAACATATCAGAAATATGTTTCACACAATGCTTCTGTGTAGTTTTTATTTGAAGATATTATTTTTCCCAATAGAGGCCTCTTAGCGCTCAGAATGTCCAATTGCAGTTTCTACAGAAAGAGTGTTTCAGAAAGGCTCAATCAAAAGTAAGGTTCAACTCTGTTAGTTGAATGCACAGAACAGAAAGAAGTTTCATACAATGCTTCTGTGTAGTTTATATTTGAACATATTCTTTTTTCCACTATTACCCACTTAGCGCTACGAATGTCCAGTTGCATTTTCTACAGACAGAGTGTTTCAAAACTGCTCAATCAAAAGTGTGGTTTAACTCTGTTAGCTGAATGCTCAGTTCAGAAAGAAGTTTCACAGAATGCTTCTGTGTAGTTTATATTTGAATATATTCCTTTTTCCTCTACTACTCTCTTAGCGCTCCAAATGTCCAGTTGCATTTTCTACAGAAAGAGTGTTCAGATCTGCTCAATCAAAAGTATGGTTTAACTCTGTTAGCTGAATGCACAGATCAGAAAAAGTTTCACAGAATGATTCTGTGTAGTTTATATTTGGAGACATTCATTTTTCCACTATTACCTTCTTAGCGCTCCGAATATCCACTTGCATTTTCTACAGAAGGAGTGTTTCAGAACGGCTCAATCAAAACTAAGGTTCAACTCTTTTAGTTGAACAAACAGAACAGAAAGAAGTTTCACACAATTCTTCTGTGTAGTTTTTATTTGTAGACATTCTTTTTCCCAATATATGCCTCTTAGCGCTCAGAATGTCCAATTGCAGTTTCTACAGAAAGAGTGTTTCAGAAAGGCTCAATCAAAAGTAAGTTTCAACTCTGTTAGTTGAATGCACAGAACAGAAAGAAGTTTCATACAATGCTTCTGTGTAGTTTATATTTGAACATATTCTTTTTTCCACTATTACCCACTTAGCGCTACGAATGTCCAGTTGCATTTTCTACAGACAGAGTGTTTCAAAACTGCTCAATCAAAAGTATGGATTAACTCTGTTAGCTGAATGCTCAGATCAGAAAGAAGTTTCACAGAATGCTTCTGTGTAGTTTATATTTGAATATATTCCTTTTTCCACTAATACGCGCTTAGCGCTCCAAATGTCCAGTTGCATTTTCAACAGAAAGAGTGTTCAGATCTGCACAATCAAAAGTACGGTTTAACTCTGTTAGCTGAATGCACACATCAGAAAGAAGTTTCACGAATGATTCTGTGTAGTTTATATTTGAAGACATTCCTTTTTCCACTATTACCTTCTTAGCGCTCCGAATCTCCACTTGCATTTTCTACAAAAAGAGTGTTTCATAACTGCTCAATCAAAAATATGTTTTATCTCTGTTAACTGAATTTACAGATCAGAAATAAGTTTCACAGAATGCATCTGTGTAGTTTTTATTTGAAGATATTCTTTTTCCCAATGTAGGCCTCTTAGCGCTTAGCATGTCCAATTGCAGTTTCTACAGAAAGAGTGTTTCAGAACGGCTCAATCAAAGTAAGGTTCAACTCTGTTAGCTGAATGCACAGAACAGAAAGAGTTTTCACAGAATGCTACTGTGTAGTTTATATTTGAATATATTCCTTTTTCCACTATTACCCTCTTAGCGCTCCGAATGTCCACTTGCATATTCTACAGAAAGAGTGTTCAGAACTGCGCAATCAAAAGTATGGTTTAACTCTGTTAGCTTAATGAACATATCAGAAATAAGTTTCACACAATGCTTCTGTGTAGTTTTTATTTGAAGATATTATTTTTCCCAATATAGGCCCCTTAGCGCTCAGAATGTCCAATTGCAGATTCTACAGAAAGAGTGTTTCAGAAAGGCTCAATCAAAAGTAAGGTTCAACTCTGTTAGTTGAATGCACAGAACAGAAAGAAGTTTCATACAATGCTTCTGTGTAGTTAATATTTGAACATATTCTTTTTTCCACTATTACCCACTTAGCGCTCCAAATGTCCAGTTGCATTTTCTACAGAAAGAGTGTTCAGATCTGCTCAATCAAAAGTATGGTTTAACTCTGTTAGCTGAATGCACAGATCAGAAAGAAGTTTCACAGAATCATTCTGTGTAGTTTATATTTGGAGACATTCCTTTTTCCACTATTACCCTCTTAGCGCTCCGAATCTCCACTTGCATTTTCTACATAAAGAGTGTTTCAGAACGGCTCAATCAAAACTAAGGTTCAACTCTTTTAGTTGAACAAACAGAACAGAAAGAAGTTTCACACAATTCTTCTGTGTAGTTTTTATTTGTAGACATTCTTTTTCCCAATATATTCCTCTTAGCTCTCAGAATGTCCAATTGCAGTTTCTACAGAAAGAGTGTTTCAGAACGGCTCAATCAAAAGTAAGGTTCAACTCTGTTAGTTGAATGCACAGAACAGAAAGAAGTTTCATACAATGCTTCTGTGTAGTTTATATTGGAACATATTCTTTTTTCCACTATTACCCACTTAGCGCTACGAATGTCCAGTTGCATTTTCTACAGACAGAGTGTTTCAAAACTGCTCAATCAAAAGTATGGTTTAATTCTGTTAGCTGAATGCTCAGATCAGAAAGAAGTTTCACAGAATGCTTCTGTGTAGTTTATATTTGAATATATTCCTTTTTCCACTACTACGCTCTTAGCGCTCCAAATGTCCAGTTGCATTTTCTACAGAAAGAGTGTTCAGATCTGCTCAATCAAAAGTATGATTTAAATCTGTTAGCTGAATGCACAGATCAGAAAGAAGTTTCACCGAATGATTCTGTGTAGTTTATATTTGAAGACGTTCCTTTTTCCACTATTACCCTCTTAGCTCTCCGAATCTCCACTTGCATTTTCTACAAAAATAGTGTTTCATAACTGCTCAATCAAAAATATGTTTTATCTCTGTTAACTGAAATTACAGATCAGAAATAAATTTCACAGAATGCATCTGTGTAGTTTTTATTTGAAGATATTCTTTTTCCCAATGTAGGCCTCTTAGCGCTTAGCATGTCCAATTGCAGTTTCTACAGAAAGAGTGTTTCAGAACGGCTCAATCAAAAGTAAGGTTCAACTCTGTTAGTTGAATGCACAGAACAGAAAGATTTTTCACAGAATGCTACTGTGTAGTTTATATTTGAATATATTCCTTTTTCCACTATTACCCTCTTAGCGCTCCGAATGTCCACTTGCATTTTCTACAGAAAGAGTGTTCAGAACTGCGCAATCAAAAGTATGGTTTAACTCTGTTAGCTTAATGAACATATCAGAAATAAGTTTCACACAATGCTTCTGTGTAGTTTTTATTTGAAGATATTATTTTTCCCAATAGAGGCCTCTTAGCGCTCAGAATGTCCAATTGCAGTTTCTACAGAAAGAGTGTTTCAGAAAGGCTCAATCAAAAGTAAGGTTCAACTCTGTTAGTTGAATGCACAGAACAGAAAGAAGTTTCATACAATGCTTCTGTGTAGTTTATATTTGAACATATTCTTTTTTCCACTATTACCCACTTAGCGCTACGAATGTCCAGTTGCATTTTCTACAGACAGAGTGTTTCAAAACTGCTCAATCAAAAGTATGGTTTAACTCTGTTAGCTGAATGCTCAGATCAGAAAGAAGTTTCACAGAATGCTTCTGTGTAGTTTATATTTGAATATATTACTTTTTCCACTACTACTCTCTTAGCGCTCCAAATGTCCAGTTGCATTTTCTACAGAAAGAGTGTTCAGATCTGCTCAATCAAAAGTATGGTTTAACTCTGTTAGCTGAATGCACAGATCAGAAAGAAGTTTCACAGAATGATTCTGTGTAGTTTATATTTGGAGACATTCCTTTTTCCACTATTACCCTCTTAGCGCTCCGAATCTCCACTTGCATTTTCTACAGAAAGAGTGTTTCAGAACGGCTCAATCAAAACTAAGGTTCAACTCTTTTAGTTGAACAAACAGAACAGAAAGAAGTTTCACACAATTCTTCTGTGTAGTTTTTATTTGTAGACATTCTTTTTCCCAATATAGGCCTCTTAGCGCTCAGAATGTCCAATTGCAGTTTCTACAGAAAGAGTGTTTCAGAACGGCTCAATCAAAAGTAAGGTTCAACTCTGTTAGTTGAATGCACAGAACAGAAAGAAGTTTCATACAATGCTTCTGTGTAGTTTATATTTGAACATATTCTTTTTTCCACTATTACCCACTTAGCGCTACGAATGTCCAGTTGCATTTTCTACAGACAGAGTGTTTCAAAACTGCTCAATCAAAAGTATGGTTTAACTCTGTTAGCTGAATGCTCAGATCAGAAAGAAGTTTCACAGAATGCTTCTGTGTAGTTTATATTTGAATATATTCCTTTTTCCACTACTACGCTCTTAGCGCTCCAAATGTCCAGTTGCATTGTCAACAGAAAGAGTGTTCAGATCTGCTCAATCAAAAGTATGGTTTAACTCTGTTAGCTGAATGCACAGATCAGAAAGAAGTTTCACCGAATGATTCTGTGTAGTTTATATTTGAAGACATTCCTTTTTCCACTATTACCCTCTTAGCGCTCCGAATCTCCACTTGCATTTTCTACAAAAAGATTGTTTCATAACTGCTCAATCAAAAATATGTTTTATCTCTGTTAACTGAATTTACAGATCAGAAATAAGTTTCACAGAATGCATCTGTGTAGTTTTTATTTGAAGATATTATTTTTCCCAATGTAGGCCTCTTAGCGCTTAGCATGTCCAATTGCAGTTTCTACAGAAAGAGTGTTTCAGAACGGCTCAATCAAAAGTAAGGTTCAACTCTGTTAGTTGAATGCACAGAACAGAAAGATTTTTCACAGAATGCTACTGTGTAGTTTATATTTGAATATATTCCTTTTTCCACTATTACCCTCTTAGCGCTCCGAATGTCCACTTGCATTTTCTACAGAAAGAGTGTTCAGAACTGCGCAATCTAAAGTATGGTTTAACTCTGTTAGCTTAATGAACATATCAGAAATATGTTTCACACAATGCTTCTGTGTAGTTTTTATTTGAAGATATTATTTTTCCCAATAGAGGCCTCTTAGCGCTCAGAATGTCCAATTGCAGTTTCTACAGAAAGAGTGTTTCAGAAAGGCTCAATCAAAAGTAAGGTTCAACTCTGTTAGTTGAATGCACAGAACAGAAAGAAGTTTCATACAATGCTTCTGTGTAGTTTATATTTGAACATATTCTTTTTTCCACTATTACCCACTTAGCGCTACGAATGTCCAGTTGCATTTTCTACAGACAGAGTGTTTCAAAACTGCTCAATCAAAAGTATGGTTTAACTCTGTTAGCTGAATGCTCAGTTCAGAAAGAAGTTTCACAGAATGCTTCTGTGTAGTTTATATTTGAATATATTCCTTTTTCCACTACTACTCTCTTAGCGCTCCAAATGTCCAGTTGCATTTTCTACAGAAAGAGAGTTCAGATCTGCTCAATCAAAAGTATGGTTTAACTCTGTTAGCTGAATGCACAGATCAGAAAGAAGTTTCACAGAATGATTCTGTGTAGTTTATATTTGGAGACATTCCTTTTTCCACTATTACCCTCTTAGCGCTCCGAATCTCCACTTGCATTTTCTACAGAAAGAGTGTTTCAGAACGGCTCAATCAAAACTAAGGTTCAACTCTTTTAGTTGAACAAACAGAACAGAAAGAAGTTTCACACAATTCTTCTGTGTAGTTTTTATTTGTAGACATTCTTTTTCCCAATATAGGCCTCTTAGCGCTCAGAATGTCCAATTGCAGTTTCTACAGAAAGAGTGTTTCAGAACGGCTCAATCAAAAGTAAGGTTCAACTCTGTTAGTTGAATGCACAGAACAGAAAGAAGTTTCATACAATGCTTCTGTGTAGTTTATATTTGAACATATTCTTTTTTCCACTATTACCCACTTAGCGCTACGAATGTCCAGTTGCATTTTCTACAGACAGAGTGTTTCAAAACTGCTCAATCAAAAGTATGGTTTAACTCTGTTAGCTGAATGCTCAGATCAGAAAGAAGTTTCACAGAATGCTTCTGTGTAGTTTATATTTGAATATATTCCTTTTTCCACTACTACGCTCTTAGCGCTCCAAATGTCCAGTTGCATTGTCAACAGAAAGAGTGTTCAGATCTGCTCAATCAAAAGTATGGTTTAACTCTGTTAGCTGAATGCACAGATCAGAAAGAAGTTTCACCGAATGATTCTGTGTAGTTTATATTTGAAGGCATTCCTTTTTCCACTATTACCATCTTAGCGCTCCGAATCTCCACTTGCATTTTCTACAAAAAGATTGTTTCATAACTGCTCAATCAAAAATATGTTTTATCTCTGTTAACTGAATTTACAGATCAGAAATAAGTTTCACAGAATGCATCTGTGTAGTTTTTATTTGAAGATATTATTTTTCCCAATGTAGGCCTCTTAGCGCTTAGCATGTCCAATTGCAGTTTCTACAGAAAGAGTGTTTCAGAACGGCTCAATCAAAAGTAAGGTTCAACTCTGTTAGTTGAATGCACAGAACAGAAAGATTTTTCACAGAATGCTACTGTGTAGTTTATATTTGAATATATTCCTTTTTCCACTATTACCCTCTTAGCGCTCCGAATGTCCACTTGCATTTTCTACAGAAAGAGTGTTCAGAACTGCGCAATCTATAGTATGGTTTAACTCTGTTAGCTTAATGAACATATCAGAAATATGTTTCACACAATGCTTCTGTGTAGTTTTTATTTGAAGATATTATTTTTCCCAATAGAGGCCTCTTAGCACTCAGAATGTCCAATTGCAGTTTCTACAGAAAGAGTGTTTCAGAAAGGCTCAATCAAAAGTAAGGTTCAACTCTGTTAGTTGAATGCACAGAACAGAAAGAAGTTTCATACAATGCTTCTGTGTAGTTTATATTTGAACATATTCTTTTTTCCACTATTACCCACTTAGCGCTACGAATGTCCAGTTGCATTTTCTACAGACAGAGTGTTTCAAAACTGCTCAATCAAAAGTGTGGTTTAACTCTGTTAGCTGAATGCTCAGTTCAGAAAGAAGTTTCACAGAATGCTTCTGTGTAGTTTATATTTGAATATATTCCTTTTTCCACTACTACTCTCTTAGCGCTCCAAATGTCCAGTTGCATTTTCTACAGAAAGAGTGTTCAGATCTGCTCAATCAAAAGTATGGTTTAACTCTGTTAGCTGAATGCACAGATCAGAAAAAGTTTCACAGAATGATTCTGTGTAGTTTATATTTGGAGACATTCATTTTTCCACTATTACCTTCTTAGCGCTCCGAATCTCCACTTGCATTTTCTACAGAAGGAGTGTTTCAGAACGGCTCAATCAAAACTAAGGTTCAACTCTTTTAGTTGAACAAACAGAACAGAAAGAAGTTTCACACAATTCTTCTGTGTAGTTTTTATTTGTAGACATTCTTTTTCCCAATATATGCCTCTTAGCGCTCAGAATGTCCAATTGCAGTTTCTACAGAAAGAGTGTTTCAGAAAGGCTCAATCAAAAGTAAGTTTCAACTCTGTTAGTTGAATGCACAGAACAGAAAGAAGTTTCATACAATGCTTCTGTGTAGTTTATATTTGAACATATTCTTTTTTCCACTATTACCCACTTAGCGCTACGAATGTCCAGTTGCATTTTCTACAGACAGAGTGTTTCAAAACTGCTCAATCAAAAGTATGGATTAACTCTGTTAGCTGAATGCTCAGATCAGAAAGAAGTTTCACAGAATGCTTCTGTGTAGTTTATATTTGAATATATTCCTTTTTCCACTAATACGCGCTTAGCGCTCCAAATGTCCAGTTGCATTTTCAACAGAAAGAGTGTTCAGATCTGCACAATCAAAAGTACGGTTTAACTCTGTTAGCTGAATGCACACATCAGAAAGAAGTTTCACGAATGATTCTGTGTAGTTTATATTTGAAGACATTCCTTTTTCCACTATTACCTTCTTAGCGCTCCGAATCTCCACTTGCATTTTCTACAAAAAGAGTGTTTCATAACTGCTCAATCAAAAATATGTTTTATCTCTGTTAACTGAATTTACAGATCAGAAATAAGTTTCACAGAATGCATCTGTGTAGTTTTTATTTGAAGATATTCTTTTTCCCAATGTAGGCCTCTTAGCGCTTAGCATGTCCAATTGCAGTTTCTACAGAAAGAGTGTTTCAGAACGGCTCAATCAAAGTAAGGTTCAACTCTGTTAGCTGAATGCACAGAACAGAAAGAGTTTTCACAGAATGCTACTGTGTAGTTTATATTTGAATATATTACTTTTTCCACTATTACCCTCTTAGCGCTCCGAATGTCCACTTGCATATTCTACAGAAAGAGTGTTCAGAACTGCGCAATCAAAAGTATGGTTTAACTCTGTTAGCTTAATGAACATATCAGAAATAAGTTTCACACAATGCTTCTGTGTAGTTTTTATTTGAAGATATTATTTTTCCCAATATAGGCCTCTTAGCGCTCAGAATGTCCAATTGCAGTTTCTACAGAAAGAGTGTTTCAGAAAGGCTCAATCAAAAGTAAGGTTCAACTCTGTTAGTTGAATGCACAGAACAGAAAGAAGTTTCATACAATGCTTCTGTGTAGTTTATATTTGAACATATTCTTTTTTCCACTATTACCCACTTAGCGCTACGAATGTCCAGTTGCATTTTCTACAGACAGAGTGTTTCAAAACTGCTCAATCAAAAGTATGGTTTAACTCTGTTAGCTGAATGCTCAGATCAGAAAGAAGTTTCACAGAATGCTTCTGTGTAGTTTATATTTGAATATATTCCTTTTTCCACTACTACTCTCTTAGCGCCCCAAATGTCCAGTTGCATTTTCTACAGAAAGAGTGTTCAGATCTGCTGAATCAAAAGTATGGTTTAACTCTGTTAGCTGAATGCACAGATCAGAAAGAAGTTTCACAGAATGATTCTGTGTAGTTTATATTTGGAGACATTCCTTTTTCCACTATTACCCTCTTAGCGCTCCGAATCTCCACTTGCATTTTCTACAGAAAGAGTGTTTCAGAACGGCTCAATCAAAACTAAGGTTCAACTCTTTTAGTTGAACAAACAGAACAGAAAGAAATTTCACACAATTCTTCTGTGTAGTTTTTATTTGTAGACATTCTTTTTCCCAATATAGGCCTCTTAGCGCTCAGAATGTCCAATTGCAGTTTCTACAGAAAGAGTGTTTCAGAACGTCTCAATCAAAAGTAAGGTTCAACTCTGTTAGTTGAATGCACAGAACAGAAAGAAGTTTCATACAATGTTTCTGTGTAGTTTATATTTGAACATATTCTTTTTTCCACTATTACCCACTTAGCGCTACGAATGTCCAGTTGCATTTTCTACAGACAGAGTGTTTCAAAACTGCTCAATCAAAAGTATGGTTTAACTCTGTTAGCTGAATGCTCAGATCAGAAAGAAGTTTCACAGAATGCTTCTGTGTAGTTTATATTTGAATATATTCCTTTTTCCACTACTACGCTCTTAGCGCTCCAAATGTCCAGTTGCATTTTCAACAGAAAGAGTGTTCAGATCTGCTCAATCAAAAGTATGTTTTAACTCTGTTAGCTGAATGCACAGATCAGAAAGAAGTTTCACCGAATGATTCTGTGTAGTTTATATTTGAAGACATTCCTTTTTCCACTATTACCCTCTTAGCGCTCCGAATCTCCACTTGCATTTTCTACAAAAAGAGTGTTTGATAACTGCTCAATCAAAAATATGTGTTATCTCTGTTAACTGAATTTACAGATCAGAAATAAGTTGCACAGAATTCATCTGTGTAGATTTTATTTGAAGATATTCTTTTTCCCAATGTAGGCCTCTTAGCGCTTAGCATGTCCAATTGCAGTTTCTACAGAAAGAGTGTTTCAGAATGGCTCAATCAAAAGTAAGGTTCAACTCTGTTAGTTGAATGCACAGAACAGAAAGAATTTTCACAGAATGCTACTGTGTAGTTTATATTTGAATATATTCCTTTTTCCACTACTACGCTCTTAGCGCTCCAAATGTCCAGTTGCATTTTCTACAGAAAGAGTGTTCAGATCTGCTCAATCAAAAGTATGGTTTAACTCTGTTAGCTGAATGCACAGATCAGAAAGAAGTTTCACCGAATGATTCTGTGTAGTTTATATTTGAAGATATTCCTTTTTCCACTATTACCCACTTAGCGCTCCGAATCTCCACTTGCATTTTCTACAAAAAGAGTGTTTCATAACTGCTCAATCAAAAATATGTTTTATCTCTGTTAACTGAATTTACAGATCAGAAATAAGTTTCACAGAATGCATCTGTGTAGTTTTTATTTGAAGATATTCTTTTTCCCAATGTAGGCCTCTTAGCGCTTAGCATGTCCAATTGCAGTTTCTACAGAAAGAGTGTTTCAGAACGGCTCAATCAAAAGTAAGGTTCAACTCTGTTAGTTGAATGCACAGAACAGAAAGAATTTTCACAGAATGCTACTGTGTAGTTTATATTTGAATATATTCCTTTTTCCACTATTACCCTCTTAGCGCTCCGAATCTCCATTGCATTTTCTACAGAAAGAGTGTTTCAGAACGGCTCAATCAAAACTAAGGTTCAACTCTTTTAGTTGAACAAACAGAACAGAAAGAAGTTTCACACAATTCTTCTGTGTAGTTTTTATTTGTAGACATTCTTTTTCCCAATATAGGCCTCTTAGCGCGCACAATGTCCAATTGCAGTTTCTACAGAAAGAGTGTTTCAGAACGGCTCAATCAAAAGTAAGGTTCAACTCTGTTAGTTGAATGCACAGAACAGAAAGAAGTTTCATACAATGCTTCTGTGTAGTTTATATTTGAACATATTCTTTTTTCCACTATTACCCACTTAGCGCTACGAATGTCCAGTTGCATTTTCTACAGCCAGAGTGTTTCAAAACTGCTCAATCAAAAGTATGGTTTAACTCTGTTAGCTGAATGCTCAGATCAGAAAGAAGTTTCACAGAATGCTTCTGTGTAGTTTATATTTGAATATATTCCTTTTTCCACTACTACGCTCTTAGCGCTCCAAATGTCCAGTTGCATTTGCTACAGAAAGAGTGTTCAGATCTGCTCAATCAAAAGTATGGTTTAACTCTGTTAGCTGAATGCACAGATCAGAAAGAAGTTTCACCGAATGATTCTGTGTAGTTTATATTTGAAGACATTCCTTTTTCCACTATTACCCTCTTAGCGCTCCGAATCTCCACTTGCATTTTCTACAAAAAGAGTGTTTCATAACTGCTCAATCAAAAATATATTTTATCTCTGTTAACTGAATTTACAGATCAGAAATAAGTTTCACAGAATGCATCTGTGTAGTTTTTATTTGAAGATATTCTTTTTCCCAATGTAGGCCTCTTAGTGCTTAGCATGTCCAATTGCAGTTTCTACAGAAAGAGTGTTTCAGAACGGCTCAATCAAAAGTAACGTTCAACTC
Source organism: Symphalangus syndactylus (assembly GCF_028878055.3). NCBI lineage: Eukaryota > Metazoa > Chordata > Mammalia > Primates > Hylobatidae > Symphalangus > Symphalangus syndactylus. Next base: position 6,155,505 of record NC_072448.2, read on the forward strand.
TGTTAGTTGAATGCACAGAACAGAAAGAATTTTCACAGAATGCTACTGTGTAGTTTATATTTGAATATATTCCTTTTTCCACTATTACCCTCTTAGCGCTCCGAATGTCCACTTGCATTTTCTACAGAAAGAGTGTTCAGAACTGCGCAATCAAAAGTATGGTTTAACTCTGTTAGCTTAATGAACATATCAGAAATAAGTTTCACACAATGCTTCTGTGTAGTTTTTATTTGAAGATATTATTTTTCCCAATATAGGCCTCTTAGCGCTCAGAATATCCAATTGCTGTTTCTACAGAAAGAGTGTTTCAGAAAGGCTCAATCAAAAGTAAGGTTCAACTCTGTTAGTTGAATGCACAGAACAGAAAGAAGTTTCATACAATGCTTCTGTGTAGTTTATATTTGAACATATTCTTTTTTCCACTATTACCCACTTAGCGCTACGAATGTCCAGTTGCATTTTCTACAGACAGAGTGTTTCAAAACTGCTCAATCAAAAGTATGGTTTAACTCTGTTAGCTGAATGCTCAGATCAGAAAGAAGTTTCACAGAATGCTTCTGTGTAGTTTATATTTGAATATATTCCTTTTTCCACTACTACTCTCTTAGCGCTCCAAATGTCCAGTTGCATTTTCTACAGAAAGAGTGTTCAGATCTGCTCAATCAAAAGTATGGTTTAACTCTGTTAGCTGAATGCACAGACCAGAAAGAAGTTTCACAGAATGATTCTGTGTAGTTTATATTTGGAGACATTCCTTTTTCCACTATTACCCTCTTAGCGCTCCGAATCTCCACTTGCATTTTCTACAGAAAGTGTGTTTCAGAACGGCTCAATCAAAACTAAGGTTCAACTCTTTTAGTTGAACAAACAGAACAGAAAGAAGTTTCACACAATTCTTCTGTGTAGTTTTTATTTGTAGACATTCTTTTTCCGAATATAGGCCTCTTAGCGCTCAGAATGTCCAATTGCAGTTTCTACAGAAAGAGTGTTTCAGAACGGCTCAATCAAAAGTAAGGTTCAACTCTGTTAGTTGAATGCACAGAACAGAAAGAAGTTTCATACAATGCTTCTGTGTAGTTTATATTTGAACATATTCTTTTTTCCACTATTACCCACTTAGCGCTACGAATGTCCAGTTGCATTTTCTTCAGACAGAGTGTTTCAAAACTGCTCAATCAAAAGTATGGTTTAACTCTGTTAGCTGAATGCTCAGATCAGAAAGAAGTTTCACAGAATGCTTCTGTGTAGTTTATATTTGAATATATTCCTTTTTCCACTACTACGCTCTTAGCGCTCCAAATGTCCAGTTGCATTTTCTACAGAAAGAGTGTTCAGATCTGCTCAATCAAAAGTATGGTTTAACTCTGTTAGCTGAATGCACAGATCAGAAAGAAGTTTCACCGAATGATTCTGTGTAGTTTATATTTTAAGATATTCCTTTTTCCACTATTACCCTCTTAGCGCTCCGACTCTCCACTTGCATTTTCTACAAAAAGAGTTTTTCATAACTGCTCAATCAAAAATATGTTTTATCTCTGTTAACTGAATTTACAGATCAGAAATAAGTTTCACAGAATGCATCTGTGTAGTTTTTATTTGAAGATATTCTTTTTCCCAATGTAGGCCTCTTAGCGCTTAGCATGTCCAATTGCAGTTTCTACAGAAAGAGTGTTTCAGAACGGCTCAATCAAAAGTAAGGTTCAACTCTGTTAGTTGAATGCACAGAACAGAAAGAATTTTCACAGAATGCTACTGTGTAGTTTATATTTGAATATATTCCTTTTTCCACTATTACCCTCTTAGCGCTCCGAATGTCCACTTGCATTTTCTACAGAAAGAGTGTTCAGAACTGCGCAATCAGAAGAATGGTTTAACTCTGATAGCTTAATGAACATATCAGAAATAAGTTTCACAGAATGCTTCTGTGTAGTTTTTATTTGAAGATATTATTTTTCCCAATATAGGCCTCTTAGCGCTCAGAATGTCCAATTGCTGTTTCTACAGAAAGAGTGTTTCAGAAAGGCTCAATCAAAAGTAAGGTTCAACTCTGTTAGTTGAATGCACAGAACAGAAAGAAGTTTCATACAATGCTTCTGTGTAGTTTATATTTGAACATATACTTTTTTCCACTATTACCCACTTAGTGCTACGAATGTCCAGTTGCATTTTCTACAGACAGAGTGTTTCAAAACTGCTCAATCAAAAGTATGGTTTAACTCTGTTAGCTGAATGCTCAGATCAGAAAGAAGTTTCACAGAATGCTTCTGTGTAGTTTATATTTGAATATATTCCTTTTTCCACTACTACTCTCTTAGCGCTCCAAATGTCCAGTTGCATTTTCTACAAAAAGAGTGTTCAGATCTGCTCAATCAAAAGTATGCTTTAACTCTGTTAGCTGAATGCACAGACCAGAAAGAAGTTTCACAGAATGATTCTGTGTAGTTTATATTTGGAGACATTCCTTTTTCCAATATTAGCCTCTTAGCGCTCCGAATCTCCACTTGCATTTTCTACAGAAAGTTTGTTTCAGAACGGCTCAATCAAAACTAAGGTTCAACTCTTTTAGTTGAACAAACAGAACAGAAAGAAGTTTCACACAATTCTTCTGTGTAGTTTTTATTTGTAGACATTCTTTTTCCGAATATAGGCCTCTTAGCACTCAGAATGTCCAATTGCAGTTTCTACAGAAAGAGTGTTTCAGAACGGCTCAATCAAAAGTAAGGTTCAACTCTGTTAGTTGAATGCACAGAACAGAAAGAAGTTTCATACAATGATTCTGTGTAGTTTATATTTGAACATATTCTTTTTTCCACTATTACCCACTTAGCGCTACGAATGTCCAGTTGCATTTTCTACAGACAGAGTGTTTCAAAACTGCTCAATCAAAAGTATGGTTTAACTCTGTTAGCTGAATGCACAGATCAGAAAGAAGTTTCACCGAATGATTCTGTGTAGTTTATATTTGGAGACATTCCTTTTTCCACTATTACCCTCTTAGCGCTCCGAATCTCCACTTGCATTTTCTACAGAAAGAGTGTTTCAGAACGGCTCAATCAAAACTAAGGTTCAACTCTTTTAGTTGAACAAACAGAACAGAAAGAAGTTTCACACAATTCTTCTGTGTAGTTTTTATTTGTAGACATTCATTTTCAAAATATAGGCCTCTTAGCGCTCAGAATGTCCAATTGCAGTTTCTACAGAAAGAGTGTTTCAGAACGCCTCAATCAAAAGTAAGGTTCAACTCTGTTAGTTGAATGCACAGAACAGAAAGAAGTTTCATACAATGCTTCTGTGTAGTTTATATTTGAACATATTCTTTTTTCCACTATTACCCACTTAGCGCTACGAATGTCCAGTTGCATTTTCTACAGACAGAGTGTTTCAAAACTGCTCAATCAAAAGTATGGTTTAACTCTGTTAGCTGAATGCTCAGATCAGAAAGAAGTTTCACAGAATGCTTCTGTGTAGTTTATATTTGAATATATTCCTTTTTCCACTACTACGCTCTTAGCGCTCCAAATGTCCAGTTGCATTTTCTACAGAAAGAGTGTTCAGATCTGCTCAATAAAAAGTATGGTTTAACACTGTTAGCTGAATGCACAGATCAGAAAGAAGTTTCACCGAATGATTCTGTGTAGTTTATATTTGAAGACATTCCTTTTTCCACTATTACCCTCTTAGCGCTCCGAATCTCCACTTGCATTTTCTACAAAAAGAATGTTTCAAAACTGCTCAATCAAAAGTATGGTTTAACTCTGTTAGCTTAATGAACATATCAGAAAGAAGTTTCACACAATGCTTCTGTGTAGTTTTTATTTGAAGATATTATTTTTCCCAATAGAGGCCTCTTAGCGCTCAGAATGTCCAATTGCAGTTTCTACACAAAGAGTGGTTCAGAAAGGCTCAATCAAAAGTAAGGTTCAACTCTGTTAGTTGAATGCACAGAACAGAAAGAAGTTTCATACACTGCTTCTGTGTAGTTTATATTTGAACATATTCTTTTTTCCACTATTACCCACTTAGCGCTACGAATGTCCAGTTGCATTTTCTACAGACAGAGTGTTTCAAAACTGCTCAATCAAAAGTATGGTTTAACTCTGTTAGCTGAATGCTCAGATCAGAAAGAAGTTTCACAGAATGCTTCTGTGTAGTTTATATTTGAATATATACCTTTTTCCACTAATACGCTCTTAGCGCTCCAAATGTCCAGTTGCATTTTCAACAGAAAGAGTGTTCAGATCTGCTCAATCAAAAGTATGGTTTAACTCTGTTAGCTGAATGCACAGATCAGAAAGAAGTTTCACCGAATGATTCTGTGTAGTTTATATTTGAAGACATTCCTTTTTCAACTATTACCCTCTTAGCGCTCCGAATCTCCACTTGCATTTTCTACAAAAAGAGTGTTTCATAACTGCTCAATGAAAAATATGTTTTATCTCTGTTAACTGAATTTACAGATCAGAAATAAGTTGCACAGAATGCATCTGTGTAGATTTTATTTGAAGATATTCTTTTTCCCAATGTAGGCCTCTTAGCGCTTAGCATGTCCAATTGCAGTTCCTACAGAAAGAGTGTTTCAGAACGGCTCAATCAAAAGTAAGGTTCAACTCTGTTAGTTGAATGCACAGAACAGAAAGAATTTTCACAGAATGCTACTGTGTAGTTTATATTTGAATATATCCCTTTTTCCACTATTACCCTCTTAGCGCTCCGAATGTCCACTTGCATTTTCTACAGAAAGAGTGTTCAGAACTGCGCAATCAAAAGTATGGTTTAACTCTGTTAGCTTAATGAACATATCAGAAATAAGTTTCACACAATGCTTCTGTGTAGTTTTTATTTGAAGATATTATTTTTCCCAATATAGGCCTCTTAGCGCTCAGAATGTCCAATTGCAGATTCTACAGAAAGAGTGTTTCAGAAAGGCTCAATCAAAACTAAGGTTCAACTCTGTTAGTTGAATGCACAGAACAGAAAGAAGTTTCATACAATGCTTCTGTGTAGTTTATATTTGAACATATTCTTTTTTCCACTATTACCCACTTAGCGCTACGAATGTCCAGTTGCATTTTCTACAGACAGAGTGTTTCAAAACTGCTCAATCAAAAGTATGGTTTAACTCTGTTAGCTGAATGCTCAGATCAGAAAGAAGTTTCACAGAATGCTTCTGTGTAGTTTATATTTGAATATATTCCTTTTTCCACTATTACCCTCTTAGCGCTCCGAATCTCCATTGCATTTTCTACAGAAAGAGTGTTTCAGAACGGCTCAATCAAAACTAAGGTTCAACTCTTTTAGTTGAACAAACAGAACAGAAAGAAGTTTCACACAATTCTTCTGTGTAGTTTTTATTTGTAGACATTCTTTTTCCCAATATAGGCCTCTTAGCGCTCAGAATGTCCAATTGCAGTTTCTACAGAAAGAGTGTTTCAGAACGGCTCAATCAAAAGTAAGGTTCAACTCTGTTAGTTGAATGCACAGAACAGAAAGGAGTTTCATACAATGATTCTGTGTAGTTTATATTTGAACATATTCTTTTTTCCACTATTACCCACTTAGCGCTACGAATGTCCAGTTGCATTTTCTACAGACAGAGTGTTTCAAAACTGCTCAATCAAAAGTATGGTTTAACTCTGTTAGCTGAATGCTCAGATCAGAAAGAAGTTTCACAGAATGCTTCTGTGTAGTTTATATTTGAATATATTCCTTTTTCCACTAATACGCTCTTAGCGCTCCAGATGTCCAGTTGCATTTTCAACAGAAAGAGTGTTCAGATCTGCTCAATCAAAAGTATGGTTTAACTCTGTTAGCTGAATGCACAGATCAGAAAGAAGTTTCACCGAATGATTCTGTGTAGTTTATATTTGAAGACATTCGTTTTTCAACTATTACCCTCTTAGCGCTCCGAATCTCCACTTGCATTTTCTACAAAAAGAGTGTTTCATAACTGCTCAATGAAAAATATGTTTTATCTCTGTTAACTGAATTTACAGATCAGAAATAAGTTGCACAGAATGCATCTGTGTAGATTTTATTTGAAGATATTCTTTTTCCCAATGTAGGCCTCTTAGCGCTTAGCATGTCCAATTGCAGTTTCTACAGAAAGAGTGTTTCAGAACGGCTCAATCCAAAGTAAGGTTCAACTCTGTTAGTTGAATGCACAGAACAGAAAGAATTTTCACAGAATGCTACTCTGTAGTTTATATTTGAATATATCCCTTTTTCCACTATTACCCTCTTAGCGCTCCGAATGTCCACTTGCATTTTCTACAGAAAGAGTGTTCAGAACTGCGCAATCAAAAGTATGGTTTAACTCTGTTAGCTTAATGAACATATCAGAAATAAGTTTCACACAATGCTTCTGTGTAGTTTTTATTTGAAGATATTATTTTTCCCAATATAGGCCTCTTAGCGCTCAGAATGCCCAATTGCAGATTCTACAGAAAGAGTGTTTCAGAAAGGCTCAATCAAAACTAAGGTTCAACTCTGTTAGTTGAATGCACAGAACAGAAAGAAGTTTCATACAATGCTTCTGTGTAGTTTATATTTGAACATATTCTTTTTTCCACTATTACCCACTTAGCGCTACGAATGTCCAGTTGCATTTTCTACAGACAGAGTGTTTCAAAACTGCTCAATCAAAAGTATGGTTTAACTCTGTTAGCTGAATGCTCAGATCAGAAAGAAGTTTCACAGAATGCTTCTGTGTAGTTTATATTTGAATATATTCCTTTTTCCACTACTACTCTCTTAGCGCTCCAAATGTCCAGTTGCATTTTCTACAGAAAGAGTGTTCAGATCTGCTCAATCAAAAGTATGGTTTAACTCTGTTAGCTGAATGCACAGATCAGAAAGAAGTTTCACAGAATGATTCTGTGTAGTTTACATATGGAGACATTCCTTTTTCCACTATTACTCTCTTAGCGCTCCGAATCTCCACTTGCATTTTCTACAGAAAGAGTGTTTCAGAACGGCTCAATCAAAACTAAGGTTCAACTCTTTTAGTTGAACAAACAGAACAGAAAGAAGTTTCACACAATTCTTCTGTGTAGTTTTTATTTGTAGACATTCTTTTTCCCAATATAGGCCTCTTAGCGCTCAGAATGTCCAATTGCAGTTTCTACAGAAAGAGTGTTTCAGAACGGCTCAATCAAAAGTAAGGTTCAACTCTGTTAGTTGAATGCACAGAACAGAAAGAAGTTTCATACAATGCTTCTGTGTAGTTTATATTTGAACATTTTCTTTTTTCCACTATTACCCACTTAGCGCTACGAATGTCCAGTTGCATTTTCTACAGACAGAGTGTTTCAAAACTGCTCAATCAAAAGTATGGTTTAACTCTGTTAGCTGAATGCTCAGATCAGAAAGAAGTTTCACAGAATGCTTCTGTGTAGTTTATATTTGAATATATTCCTTTTTCCACTACTACGCTCTTAGCGCTCCAAATGTCCAGTTGCATTTTCAACAGAAAGAGTGTTCAGATCTGCTCAATCAAAAGTATGGTTTAACTCTGTTAGCTGAATGCACAGATCAGAAAGAAGTTTCACCGAATGATTCTGTGTAGTTTATATTTGAAGACATTCCTTTTTCCATTATTACCCCCTTAGTGCTCCGAATCTCCACTTGCATTTTCTACAAAAACAGTGTTTCATAACTGCTCAATGAAAAATATGTTTTATCTCTGTTAACTGAATTTACAGATCAGAAATAAGTTGCACAGAATGCATCTGTGTAGTTTTTATTTGAAGATATTCTTTTTCCCAATGTAGGCCTCTTAGCGCTTAGCATGTCCAATTGCAGTTTCTACAGAAAGAGTGTTTCAGAACGGCTCAATCAAAAGTAAGGTTCAACTCTGTTAGTTGAATGCACAGAACAGAAAGAATTTTCACAGAATGATACTGTGTAGTTTATATTTGAATATATTCCTTTTTCCACTATTACCCTCTTAGCGCTCCGAATGTCCACTTGCATTTTCTACAGAAAGAGTGTTCAGAACTGCGCAATCCAAAGTATGGTTTAACTCTGTTAGCTTAATGAACATATCAGAAATAAGTTTCACACAATGCTTCTGTGTAGTTTTTATTTGAAGGTATTATTTTTCCCAATAGAGGCCTCTTAGCGCTCAGAATGTCCAATTGCAGTTTCTACAGAAAGAGTGTTTCAGAACGGCTCAATCAAAAGTAAGGTTCAACTCTGTTAGTTGAATGCACAGAACAGAAAGAAGTTTCATACAATGCTTCTGTGTATTTCATATTTGAACATATTCTTTTTTCCACTATTACCCACTTAGCGCTACGAATGTCCAGTTGCATTTCCTACAGACAGAGTGTTTCAAAACTGCTCAATCAAAAGTATGGTTTAACTCTGTTAGCTGAATGCTCAGATCAGAAAGAAGTTTCACAGAATGCTTCTGTGTAGTTTATATTTGAAGATATTCCTTTTTCCACTACTACGCTCTTAGCGCTCCAAATGTCCAGTTGCATTTTCTACAGAAAGAGTGTTCAGATCTGCTCAATCAAAAGTATGGTTTAACTCTGTTAGCTGAATGCACAGATCAGAAAGAAGTTTCACCGAATGATTCTGTGTAGTTTATATTTGAAGACATTCCTTTTTCCACTATTACCCACTTAGCGCTCCGAAACTCCACTTGCATTTTTTACAAAAAGAGTGTTTCATAACTGCTCAATCAAAAATATGTTTTATCTCTGTTAACTGAATTTACAGATCAGAAATAAGTTTCACAGAATGCATCTGTGTAGTTTTTATTTGAAGATATTCTTTTTCCCAATGTAGGCCTCTTAGCGCTTAGCATATCCAATTGCAGTTTCTACAGAAAGAGTGTTTCAGAACGGCTCAATCAAAAGTAAGGTTCATCTCTGTTAGTTGAATGCACAGAACAGAAAGAATTTTCACAGAATGCTACTGTGTAGTTTATATTTGAATATATTCCTTTTTCCACTATTACCCTCTTAGCGCTCAGAATGTCCACTTGCATTTTCTACAGAAAGAGTGTTCAGAACTGCGCAATCAAAAGTATGGTTTAACTCTGTTTGCTTAATGAACATATCAGAAATAAGTTTCACACAATGCTTCTGTGTAGTTTTTATTTGAAGATATTATTTTTCCCAATAGAGGCCTCTAAGCGCTCAGAATGTCCAATTGCAGTTTCTACAGAAAGAGTGTTTCAGAAAGGCTCAATCAAATGTAAGGTTCAACTCTGTTAGTTGAATGCACAGAACAGAAAGAAGTTTCATACAATGCTTCTGTGTAGTTTATATTTGAACATATTCTTTTTTCCACTATTACCCACTTAGCGCTACGAATGTCCAGTTGCATTTTCTACAGACAGAGTGTTTCAAAACTGCTCAATCAAAAGTATGGTTTAACTCTGTTAGCTGAATGCTCAGATCAGAAAGAAGTTTCACAGAATGCTTCTGTGTAGTTTATATTTGAATATATTCCTTTTTCCACTACTACTCTCTTAGCGCTCCAAATGTCCAGTTGCATTTTCTACAGAAAGAGTGTTCAGATCTGCTCAATCAAAAGTATGGTTTAACTCTGTTAGCTGAATGCACAGATCAGAAAGAAGTTTCACAGAATTATTCTGTGTAGTTTATATTTGGAGACATTCCTTTTTCCACTATTACCCTCTTAGCGCTCCGAATCTCCACTTGCATTTTCTACAGAAAGAGTGTTTCAGAACGGCTCAATCAAAACTAAGGTTCAACTCATTTAGTTGAACAAACAGAACAGAAAGAAGTTTCACACAATTCTTCTGTGTAGTTTTTATTTGTAGACATTCTTTTTCCCAATATAGGCCTCTTAGCGCTCAGAATGTCCAATTGCAGTTTCTACTGAAAGAGTGTTTCAGAACGGCTCAATCAAAAGTAAGTTTCAACTCTGTTAGTTGAATGCACAGAACAGAAAGGAGTTTCATACAATGCTTCTGTGTAGTTCATATTTGAACATATTCTTTTTTCCACTATTACCCACTTAGCGCTACGAATGTCCAGTTGCATTTTCTACAGACAGAGTGTTTCAAAACTGCTCAATCAAAAGTATGGTTTAACTCTGTTAGCTGAATTCTCAGATCAGAAAGAAGTTTCACAGAATGCTTCTGTGTAGTTTATATTTGAATATATTCCTTTTTCCACTACTACGCTCTTAGCGCTCCAAATGTCCAGTTGCATTTTCTACAGAAAGAGTGTTCAGATCTGCTCAATCAAAAGTATGGTTTAACTCTGTTAGCTGAATGCACAGATCAGAAAGAAGTTTCACCGAATGATTCTGTGTAGTTTATATTTGAAGACTTTCCTTTTTCCACTATTACCCTCTTAGCGCTCCGAATCTCCACTTGCATTTTCTACAAAAAGAGTGTTTCATAACTGCTCAATCAAAAATATGTTTTATCTCTGTTAACTGAATTTACAGATCAGAAATAAGTTTCACAGAATGCATCTGTGTAGTTTTTATTTGAAGATATTATTTTTCCCAATGTAGGCCTCTTAGCGCTTAGCATGTCCAATTGCAGTTTCTACAGAAAGAGTGTTTCAGAACGGCTCAATCAAAAGTAAGGTTCAACTCTGTTAGTTGAATGCACAGAACAGAAAGAATTTTCACAGAATGCTACTGTGTAGTTTATATTTGAATATATTCCTTTTTCCACTATTACCCTCTTAGCGCTCCGAATGTCCACTTGCATTTTCTACAGAAAGAGTGTTCAGAACTACGCAATCCAAAGTATGGTTTAACTCTGTTAGCTTAATGAACATATCAGAAATAAGTTTCACACAATGCTTCTGTGTAGTTTTTATTTGAAGGTATTATTTTTCCCAATAGAGGCCTCTTAGCGCTCAGAATGTCCAATTGCAGATTCTACAGAAAGAGTGTTTCAGAAAGGCTCAATCAAAAGTAAGGTTCAACTCTGTTAGTTGAATGCACAGAACAGAAAGAAGTTTCATACAATGTTTCTGTGTAGTTTATATTTGAACATATTCTTTTTTCCACTATTACCCACTTAGCGCTACGAATGTCCAGTTGCATTTTCTACAGACAGAGTGTTTCAAAACTGCTCAATCAAAAGTATGGTTTAACTCTGTTAGCTGAATGCTCAGATCAGAAAGAAGTTTCACAGAATGCTTCTGTGTAGTTTATATTTGAATATATTCCTTTTTCCACTACTACGCTCTTAGCGCTCCAAATGTCCAGTTGCATTTTCTACAGAAAGAGTGTTCAGATCTGCTCAATCAAAAGTATGGTTTAACTCTGTTAGCTGAATGCACAGATCAGAAAGAAGTTTCACCGAATGATTCTGTGTAGTTTATATTTGAAGACATTCCTTTTTCCACTATTACCTTCTTAGCGCTCCAAATCTCCACTTGCATTTTCTACAAAAAGTGTGTTTCATAACTGCTCAATCAAAAATATATTTTATCTCTGTTAACTGAATTTACAGATCAGAAATAAGTTTCACAGAATGCATCTGTGTAGTTTTTATTTGAAGATATTCTTTTTCCCAATGTAGGCCTCTTAGCGCTTAGCGTGTCCAATTGCAGTTTCTACAGAAAGAGTGTTTCAGAACGGCTCAATCAAAAGTATGGTTCAACTCTGTTAGTTGAATGCACAGAACAGAAAGAATTTTCACAGAATGCTACTGTGTAGTTTATATTTGAATATATTCCATTCTCCACTATTACCCTCTTAGCGCTCCGAATGTCCACTTGCATTTTCTACAGAAAGAGTGTTCAGAACTGTGCAATCAAAAGTAAGGTTTAACTCTGTTAGCTTAATGAACATATCAGAAATAAGTTTCACACAATGCTTCTGTGTAGTTTTTATTTGAAGATGTTATTTTTCCCAATAGAGGCCTCTTAGCGCTCAGAATGTCCAATTGCAGTTTCTACAGAAAGAGTGTTTCAGAAAGGCTCAATCAAAAGTAAGGTTCAACTCTGTTAGTTGAATGCACAGAACAGAAAGAAGTTTCATACAATGCTTCTGTGTAGTTTATATTTGAACATATTCTTTTTTCCACTATTACCCACTTAGCGCTACGAATGTCCAGTTGCATTTTCTACAGACAGAGTGTTTCAAAACTGCTCAATCAAAAGTATGGTTTAACTCTGTTAGCTGAATGCTCAGATCAGAAAGAAGTTTCACAGAATGCTTCTGTGTAGTTTATATTTGAATATATTCCTTTTTCCACTACTACTCTCTTAGCGCTCCAAATGTCCAGTTGCATTTTCAACAGAAAGAGTGTTCAGATCTGCTCAATCAAAAGTATGGCTTAACTCTGTTAGCTGAATTCACAGATCAGAAAGAAGTTTCACAGAATGATTCTGTGTAGTTTATATTTGGAGACATTCCTTTTTCCACTATTACCCTCTTAGCGCTCCGAATCTCCACTTGCATTTTCTACAGAAAGAGTGTTTCAGAACGGCTCAATCAAAACTAAGGTTCAACTCTTTTAGTTGAACAAACAGAACAGAAAGAAGTTTCACAAAATTCTTCTGTGTAGTTTTTATTTGTAGACATTCTTTTTCCCAATATAGGCCTCTTAGCGCTCAGAATGTCTAATTGCATTTTCTACAGAAAGAGTGTTTCAGAACGGCTCAATCAAAAGTAAGGTTCAACTCTGTTAGTTGAATGCACAGAACAGAAAGAAGTTTCATACAATGCTTCCGTGTAGTTTATATTTGAACATATTCTTTTTTCCACTATTACCCACTTAGCGCTACGAATGTCCAGTTGCATTTTCTACAGACAGAGTGTTTCAAAACTGCTCAATCAAAAGTATGGTTTAACTCTGTTAGCTGAATGCTCAGATCAGAAAGAAGTTTCACAGAATGCTTCTGTGTAGTTTATATTTGAATATATTCCTTTTTCCACTACTACGCTCTTAGCGCTCCAAATGTCCAGTTGCATTTTCTACAGAAAGAGTGCTCAGATCTGCTCAATCAAAAGTATGGTTTAACTCTGTTAGCTGAATGCACAGATCAGAAAGAAGTTTCACCGAATGATTCTGTGTAGTTTATATTTGAAGACATTCCTTTTTCCACTATTACCATCTTAGCGCTCTGAATCTCCACTTGCATTTTCTACAAAAAGAGTGTTTCATAACTGCTCAATCAAAAATATGTTTTATCTCTGTTAACTGAATTTACAGATCAGAAATAAGTTTCACAGAATGCATCTGTGTCGTTTTTATTTGAAGATATTCTTTTTCCCAATGTAGGCCTCTTAGCGCTAACATGTCCAATTGCAGTTTCTACAGAAAGAGTGTTTCAGAACGGCTCAATCAAAAGTAAGGTTCAACTCTGTTAGTTGAATGCACAGAACAGAAAGAATTTTCACAGAATGCTACTGTGTAGTTTATATTTGAATATTTTCCTTTTTCCACTATTACCCTCTTAGCGCTCCGAATGTCCCCTTGCATTTTCTACAGACAGAGTGTTTCAAAACTGCTCAATCAAAAGTATGGTTTAACTCTGTTAGCTGAATGCTCAGATCAGAAAGAAGTTTCACAGAATGCTTCTGTGTAGTTTATATTTGAATATATTCCTTTTTCCACTACTACGCTCTTAGCGCTCCAAATGTCCAGTTGCATTTTCTACAGAAAGAGTGTTCAGATCTGCTCAATCAAAAGTATGGTTTAACTCTGTTAGCTGAATGCACAGATCAGAAAGAATTTTCACCGAATGATTCTGTGTAGTTTATTTTTGAAGACATTCCTTTTTCCACTATTACCCTCTTAGCGCTCCGAATCTCCACTTGCATTTTCTACAAAAAGAGTGTTTCATAACTGCTCAATCAAAAATATGTTTTATCTCTGTTAACTGAATTTACAGATCAGAAATAAGTTTCACAGAATGCATCTGTGTAGTTTTTATTTGAAGATATTCTTTTTCCCAATGTAGGCCTCTTAGCGCTTAGCGTGTCCAATTGCAGTTTCTACAGAAAGAGTGTTTCAGAACGGCTCAATCAAAAGTAAGGTTCAACTCTGTTAGTTGAATGCACAGAACAGAAAGAATTTTCACAGAATGCTACTGTGTAGTTTATATTTGAATATATTCCATTCTCCACTATTACCCTCTTAGCGCTCCGAATGTCCACTTGCATTTTCTACAGAAAGAGTGTTCAGAACTGTGTAATCAAAAGTAAGGTTTAACTCTGTTAGCTTAATGAACATATCAGAAATAAGTTTCACACAATGCTTCTGTGTAGTTTTTATTTGAAGATGTTATTTTTCCCAATAGAGGCCTCTTAGCGCTCAGAATGTCCAATTGCAGTTTCTACAGAAAGAGTGTTTCAGAAAGGCTCAATCAAAAGTAAGGTTCAACTCTGTTAGTTGAATGCACAGAACAGAAAGAAGTTTCATACAATGCTTCTGTGTAGTTTATATTTGAACATATTCTTTTTTCCACTATTACCCACTTAGCGCTACGAATGTCCAGTTGCATTTTCTACAGACAGAGTGTTTGAAAACTGCTCAATCAAAAGTATGGTTTAACTCTGTTAGCTGAATGCTCAGATCAGAAAGAAGTTTCACAGAATGCTTCTGTGTAGTTTATATTTGAATATATTCCTTTTTCCACTACTACTCTCTTAGCGCTCCAAATGTCCAGTTGCATTTTCAACAGAAAGAGTGTTCAGATCTGCTCAATCAAAGGTATGGCTTAACTCTGTTAGCTGAATTCACAGATCAGAAAGAAGTTTCACAGAATGATTCTGTGTAGTTTATATTTGGAGACATTCCTTTTTCCACTATTACCCTCTTAGCGCTCCGAATCTCCACTTGCATTTTCTACAGAAAGAGTGTTTCAGAACGGCTCAATCAAAACTAAGGTTCAACTCTTTTAGTTGAACAAACAGAACAGAAAGAAGTTTCACAAAATTCTTCTGTGTAGTTTTTATTTGTAGACATTCTTTTTCCCAATATAGGCCTCTTAGCGCTCAGAATGTCTAATTGCATTTTCTACAGAAAGAGTGTTTCAGAACGGCTCAATCAAAAGTAAGGTTCAACTCTGTTAGTTGAATGCACAGAACAGAAAGAAGTTTCATACAATGCTTCCGTGTAGTTTATATTTGAACATATTCTTTTTTCCACTATTACCCACTTAGCGCTACGAATGTCCAGTTGCATTTTCTACAGACAGAGTGTTTCAAAACTGCTCAATCAAAAGTATGGTTTAACTCTGTTAGCTGAATGCTCAGATCAGAAAGAAGTTTCACAGAATGCTTCTGTGTAGTTTATGTTTGAATATATTCCTTTTTCCACTACTACGCTCTTAGCGCTCCAAATGTCCAGTTGCATTTTCTACAGAAAGAGTGCTCAGATCTGCTCAATCAAAAGTATGGTTTAACTCTGTTAGCTGAATGCACAGATCAGAAAGAAGTTTCACCGAATGATTCTGTGTAGTTTATATTTGAAGACATTCCTTTTTCGACTATTACCCTCTTAGCGCTCTGAATCTCCACTTGCATTTTCTACAAAAAGAGTGTTTCATAACTGCTCAATCAAAAATATGTTTTATCTCTGTTAACTGAATTTACAGATCAGAAATAAGTTTCACAGAATGCATCTGTGTCGTTTTTATTTGAAGATATTCTTTTTCCCAATGTAGGCCTCTTAGCGCTAACATGTCCAATTGCAGTTTCTACAGAAAGAGTGTTTCAGAACGGCTCAATCAAAAGTAAGGTTCAACTCTGTTAGTTGAATGCACAGAACAGAAAGAATTTTCACAGAATGCTACTGTGTAGTTTATATTTGAATATTTTCCTTTTTCCACTATTACCCTCTTAGCGCTCCGAATGTCCCCTTGCATTTTCTACAGAAAGAGTGTTTCAAAACAGCTCAATCAAATGTATGGTTTAACTCTGTTAGCTGAATTCTCAGATCAGAAAGAAGTTTCACAGAATGCTTCTGTGTAGTTTATATTTGAATATATTCCTTTTTCCACTACTACTCTCTTAGCGCTCCAAATGTCCAGTTGCATTTTCTACAGAAAGAGTGTTCAGATCTGCTCAATCAAAAGTATGGTTTAACTCTGTTAGCTGAATGCACAGATCAGAAAGAAGTTTCACAGAATGATTCTGTGTAGTTTATATTTGGAGACATTCATTTTTCCACTATTACCCTCTTAGCGCTCCGAATCTCCACTTGCATTTTCTACAGAAAGAGTGTTTCAGAACGGCTCAATCAAAACTAAGGTTCAACTCTTTTAGTTGAACAAACAGAACAGAAAGAAGTTTCACACAATTCTTCTGTGTAGTTTTTATTTGTAGACATTCTTTTTCCCAATATAGGCCTCTTAGCGCTCAGAATGTCCAATTGCAGTTTCTACAGAAAGAGTGTTTCAGAACGGCTCAATCAAAAGTAAGGTTCAACTCTGTTAGTTGAATGCACAGAACAGAAAGAAGTTTAATACAATGCTTCTGTGTAGTTTATATTTGAATATATTCCTTTTTCCACTATTACCCTTTTAGCGCTCCGAATGTCCACTTGCATTTTCTACAGAAAGAGTGTTCAGAACTGCGCAATCAAAAGTATGGTTTAACTCTGTTAGCTTAATGAACATATCAGAAATAAGTTTCACACAATGCTTCTGTGTAGTTTTTATTTGAAGATATTATTTTTCCCAATAGAGGCCTCTTAGCGCTCAGAATGTCCAATTGCAGTTTCTACAGAAAGAGTGTTTCAGAAAGGCTCAATCAAAAGTCAGGTTCAACTCTGTTAGTTGAATGCACAGAACAGAAAGAAGTTTCATACAATGCTTCTGTGTAGTTTATATTTGAACATATTCTTTTTTCCACTATTACCCACTTAGCGCTACGAATGTCCAGTTGCATTTTCTACAGACAGAGTGTTTCAAAACTGCTCAATCAAAATTATGGTTTAACTCTGTTAGCTGAATGCTCAGATCAGAAAGAAGATTCACAGAATGATTCTGTGTAGTTTATATTTGAATATATTCCTTTTTCCACTACTACTCTCTTAGCGCTCCAAATGTCCAGTTGCATTTTCTACAAAAAGAGTGTTTCATAACTGCTCAATCAAAAATATGTTTTATCTCTGTTAACTGAATTTACAGATCAGAAATAAGTTTCACAGAATGCATCTGTGTAGTTTTTATTTGAAGATATTCTTTTTCCCAATGTAGGCCTCTTAGCGCTTAGCATGTCCAATTGCAGTTTCTACAGAAAGAGTGTTTCAGAACGGCTCAATCAAAAGTAAGGTTCAACTCTGTTAGTTGAATGCACAGAACAGAAAGAATTTTCACAGAATGATACTGTGTAGTTTATATTTGAATATATTCCTTTTTCCACTATTACCCTCTTAGCGCTCCGAATGTCCACTTGCATTTTCTACAGAAAGAGTGTTCAGAACTGCGCAATCCAAAGTATGGTTTAACTCTGTTAGCTTAATGAACATATCAGAAATAAGTTTCACACAATGCTTCTGTGTAGTTTTTATTTGAAGGTATTATTTTTCCCAATAGAGGCCTCTTAGCGCTCAGAATGTCCAATTGCAGTTTCTACAGAAAGAGTGTTTCAGAACGGCTCAATCAAAAGTAAGGTTCAACTCTGTTAGTTGAATGCACAGAACAGAAAGAAGTTTCATACAATGCTTCTGTGTATTTCATATTTGAACATATTCTTTTTTCCACTATTACCCACTTAGCGCTACGAATGTCCAGTTGCATTTCCTACAGACAGAGTGTTTCAAAACTGCTCAATCAAAAGTATGGTTTAACTCTGTTAGCTGAATGCTCAGATCAGAAAGAAGTTTCACAGAATGCTTCTGTGTAGTTTATATTTGAAGATATTCCTTTTTCCACTACTACGCTCTTAGCGCTCCAAATGTCCAGTTGCATTTTCTACAGAAAGAGTGTTCAGATCTGCTCAATCAAAAGTATGGTTTAACTCTGTTAGCTGAATGCACAGATCAGAAAGAAGTTTCACCGAATGATTCTGTGTAGTTTATATTTGAAGACATTCCTTTTTCCACTATTACCCACTTAGCGCTCCGAAACTCCACTTGCATTTTTTACAAAAAGAGTTTTTCATAACTGCTCAATCAAAAATATGTTTTATCTCTGTTAACTGAATTTACAGATCAGAAATAAGTTTCACAGAATGCATCTGTGTAGTTTTTATTTGAAGATATTCTTTTTCCCAATGTAGGCCTCTTAGCGCTTAGCATATCCAATTGCAGTTTCTACAGAAAGAGTGTTTCAGAACGGCTCAATCAAAAGTAAGGTTCAACTCTGTTAGTTGAATGCACAGAACAGAAAGAATTTTCACAGAATGCTACTGTGTAGTTTATATTTGAATATATTCCTTTTTCCACTATTACCCTCTTAGCGCTCAGAATGTCCACTTGCATTTTCTACAGAAAGAGTGTTCAGAACTGCGCAATCAAAAGTATGGTTTAACTCTGTTTGCTTAATGAACATATCAGAAATAAGTTTCACACAATGCTTCTGTGTAGTTTTTATTTGAAGATATTATTTTTCCCAATAGAGGCCTCTAAGCGCTCAGAATGTCCAATTGCAGTTTCTACAGAAAGAGTGTTTCAGAAAGGCTCAATCAAATGTAAGGTTCAACTCTGTTAGTTGAATGCACAGAACAGAAAGAAGTTTCATACAATGCTTCTGTGTAGTTTATATTTGAACATATTCTTTTTTCCACTATTACCCACTTAGCGCTACGAATGTCCAGTTGCATTTTCTACAGACAGAGTGTTTCAAAACTGCTCAATCAAAAGTATGGTTTAACTCTGTTAGCTGAATGCTCAGATCAGAAAGAAGTTTCACAGAATGCTTCTGTGTAGTTTATATTTGAATATATTCCTTTTTCCACTACTACTCTCTTAGCGCTCCAAATGTCCAGTTGCATTTTCTACAGAAAGAGTGTTCAGATCTGCTCAATCAAAAGTATGGTTTAACTCTGTTAGCTGAATGCACAGATCAGAAAGAAGTTTCACAGAATTATTCTGTGTAGTTTATATTTGGAGACATTCCTTTTTCCACTATTACCTTCTTAGCGCTCCGAATCTCCACTTGCATTTTCTACAGAAAGAGTGTTTCAGAACGGCTCAATCAAAACTAAGGTTCAACTCTTTTAGTTGAACAAACAGAACAGAAAGAAGTTTCACACAATTCTTCTGTGTAGTTTTTATTTGTAGACATTCTTTTTCCCAATATAGGCCTCTTAGCGCTCAGAATGTCCAATTGCAGTTTCTACTGAAAGAGTGTTTCAGAACGGCTCAATCAAAAGTAAGTTTCAACTCTGTTAGTTGAATGCACAGAACAGAAAGGAGTTTCATACAATGCTTCTGTGTAGTTCATATTTGGACATATTCTTTTTTCCACTATTACCCACTTAGCGCTACGAATGTCCAGTTGCATTTTCTACAGACAGAGTGTTTCAAAACTGCTCAATCAAAAGTATGGTTTAACTCTGTTAGCTGAATTCTCAGATCAGAAAGAAGTTTCACAGAATGCTTCTGTGTAGTTTATATTTGAATATATTCCTTTTTCCACTACTACGCTCTTAGCGCTCCAAATGTCCAGTTGCATTTTCTACAGAAAGAGTGTTCAGATCTGCTCAATCAAAAGTATGGTTTAACTCTGTTAGCTGAATGCACAGATCAGAAAGAAGTTTCACCGAATGATTCTGTGTAGTTTATATTTGAAGACATTCCTTTTTCCACTATTACCCTCTTAGCGCTCCGAATCTCCACTTGCATTTTCTACAAAAAGAGTGTTTCATAACTGCTCAATCAAAAATATGTTTTATCTCTGTTAACTGAATTTACAGATCAGAAATAAGTTTCACAGAATGCATCTGTGTAGTTTTTATTTGAAGATATTATTTTTCCCAATGTAGGCCTCTTAGCGCTTAGCATGTCCAATTGCAGTTTCTACAGAAAGAGTGTTTCAGAACGGCTCAATCAAAAGTAAGGTTCAACTCTGTTAGTTGAATGCACAGAACAGAAAGAATTTTCACAGAATGCTACTGTGTAGTTTATATTTGAATATATTCCTTTTTCCACTATTACCCTCTTAGCGCTCCGAATGTCCACTTGCATTTTCTACAGAAAGAGTGTTCAGAACTACGCAATCCAAAGTATGGTTTAACTCTGTTAGCTTAATGAACATATCAGAAATAAGTTTCACACAATGCTTCTGTGTAGTTTTTATTTGAAGGTATTATTTTTCCCAATAGAGGCCTCTTAGCGCTCAGAATGTCCAATTGCAGATTCTACAGAAAGAGTGTTTCAGAAAGGCTCAATCAAAAGTAAGGTTCAACTCTGTTAGTTGAATGCACAGAACAGAAAGAAGTTTCATACAATGCTTCTGTGTAGTTTATATTTGAACATATTCTTTTTTCCACTATTACCCACTTAGCGCTACGAATGTCCAGTTGCATTTTCTACAGACAGAGTGTTTCAAAACTGCTCAATCAAAAGTATGGTTTAACTCTGTTAGCTGAATGCTCAGATCAGAAAGAAGTTTCACAGAATGCTTCTGTGTAGTTTATATTTGAATATATTCCTTTTTCCACTACTACGCTCTTAGCGCTCCAAATGTCCAGTTGCATTTTCTACAGAAAGAGTGTTCAGATCTGCTCAATCAAAAGTATGGTTTAACTCTGTTAGCTGAATGCACAGATCAGAAAGAAGTTTCACCGAATGATTCTGTGTAGTTTATATTTGAAGACATTCCTTTTTCCACTATTACCCTCTTAGCGCTCCGAATCTCCACTTGCATTTTCTACAAAAAGAGTGTTTCATAACTGCTCAATCAAAAATATATTTTATCTCTGTTAACTGAATTTACAGATCAGAAATAAGTTTCACAGAATGCATCTGTGTAGTTTTTATTTGAAGATATTCTTTTTCCCAATGTAGGCCTCTTAGCGCTTAGCGTGTCCAATTGCAGTTTCTACAGACAGAGTGTTTCAGAACGGCTCAATCAAAAGTAAGGTTCAACTCTGTTAGTTGAATGCACAGAACAGAAAGAATTTTCACAGAATGCTACTGTGTAGTTTATATTTGAATATATTCCATTCTCCACTATTACCCTCTTAGCGCTCCGAATGTCCACTTGCATTTTCTACAGAAAGAGTGTTCAGAACTGTGCAATCAAAAGTAAGGTTTAACTCTGTTAGCTTAATGAACATATCAGAAATAAGTTTCACACAATGCTTCTGTGTAGTTTTTATTTGAAGATGTTATTTTTCCCAATAGAGGCCTCTTAGCGCTCAGAATGTCCAATTGCAGTTTCTACAGAAAGAGTGTTTCAGAAAGGCTCAATCAAAAGTAAGGTTCAACTCTGTTAGTTGAATGCACAGAACAGAAAGAAGTTTCATACAATGCTTCTGTGTAGTTTATATTTGAACATATTCTTTTTTCCACTATTACCCACTTAGCGCTACGAATGTCCAGTTGCATTTTCTACAGACAGAGTGTTTCAAAACTGCTCAATCAAAAGTATGGTTTAACTCTGTTAGCTGAATGCTCAGATCAGAAAGAAGTTTCACAGAATGCTTCTGTGTAGTTTATATTTGAATATATTCCTTTTTCCACTACTACTCTCTTAGCGCTCCAAATGTCCAGTTGCATTTTCAACAGAAAGAGTGTTCAGATCTGCTCAATCAAAAGTATGGCTTAACTCTGTTAGCTGAATTCACAGATCAGAAAGAAGTTTCACAGAATGATTCTGTGTAGTTTCTATTTGGAGACATTCCTTTTTCCACTATTACCCTCTTAGCGCTCCGAATCTCCACTTGCATTTTCTACAGAAAGAGTGTTTCAGAACGGCTCAATCAAAACTAAGGTTCAACTCTTTTAGTTGAACAAACAGAACAGAAAGAAGTTTCACAAATTTCTTCTGTGTAGTTTTTATTTGTAGACATTCTTTTTCCCAATATAGGCCACTTAGCGCTCAGAATGTCTAATTGCATTTTCTACAGAAAGAGTGTTTCAGAACGGCTCAATCAAAAGTAAGGTTCAACTCTGTTAGTTGAATGCACAGAACAGAAAGAAGTTTCATACAATGCTTCCGTGTAGTTTATATTTGAACATATTCTTTTTTCCACTATTACCCACTTAGCGCTACGAATGTCCAGTTGCATTTTCTACAGACAGAGTGTTTCAAAACTGCTCAATCAAAAGTATGGTTTAACTCTGTTAGCTGAATGCTCAGATCAGAAAGAAGTTTCACAGAATGCTTCTGTGTAGTTTATATTTGAATATATTCCTTTTTCCACTACTACGCTCTTAGCGCTCCAAATGTCCAGTTGCATTTTCTACAGAAAGAGTGTTCAGATCTGCTCAATCAAAAGTATGGTTTAACTCTGTTAGCTGAATGCACAGATCAGAAAGAAGTTTCACCGAATGATTCTGTGTAGTTTATATTTGAAGACATTCCTTTTTCCACTATTACCCTCTTAGCGCTCTGAATCTCCACTTGCATTTTCTACAAAAAGAGTGTTTCATATCTGCTCAATCAAAAATATGTTTTATCTCTGTTAACTGAATTTACAGATCAGAAATAAGTTTCACAGAATGCATCTGTGTAGTTTTTATTTGAAGATATTCTTTTTCCCAATGTAGGCCTCTTAGCGCTAACATGTCCAATTGCAGTTTCTACAGAAAGAGTGTTTCAGAACGGCTCAATCAAAAGTAAGGTTCAACTCTGTTAGTTGAATGCACAGAACAGAAAGAATTTTCACAGAATGCTACTGTGTAGTTTATATTTGAATATTTTCCTTTTTCCACTATTACCCTCTTAGCGCTCCGAATGTCCCCTTGCATTTTCTACAGAAAGAGTGTTTCAAAACAGCTCAATCAAATGTATGGTTTAACTCTGTTAGCTGAATTCTCAGATCAGAAAGAAGTTTCACAGAATGCTTCTGTGTAGTTTATATTTGAATATATTCCTTTTTCCACTACTACTCTCTTAGCGCTCCAAATGTCCAGTTGCATTTTCTACAGAAAGAGTGTTCAGATCTGCTCAATCAAAAGTATGGTTTAACTCTGTTAGCTGAATGCACAGATCAGAAAGAAGTTTCACAGAATGATTCTGTGTAGTTTATATTTGGAGACATTCATTTTTCCACTATTACCCTCTTAGCGCTCCGAATCTCCACTTGCATTTTCTACACAAAGAGTGTTTCAGAACGGCTCAATCAAAACTAAGGTTCAACTCTTTTAGTTGAACAAACAGAACAGAAAGAAGTTTCACACAATTCTTCTGTGTAGTTTTTATTTGTAGACATTCTTTTTCCCAATATAGGCCTCTTAGCGCTCAGAATGTCCAATTGCAGTTTCTACAGAAAGAGTGTTTCAGAATGGCTCAATCAAAAGTAAGGTTCAACTCTGTTAGTTGAATGCACTGAACAGAAAGAAGTTTCATACAATGCTTCTGTGTAATTTATATTTGAACATATTCTTTTTTCCACTATTACCCACTTAGCGCTACGAATGTCCAGTTGCATTTTCTACAGACAGAGTGTTTCAAAACTGCTCAATCAAAAGTATGGTTTAACTCTGTTAGCTGAATGCTCAGAACAGAAAGAAGTTTCACAGAATGCTTCTGTGTAGTTTATATTTGAATATATTCCTTTTTCCTCTACTACGCTCTTAGCGCTCCAAATGTCCAGTTGCATTTTCTACAGAAAGAGTGTTCAGATCTGCTCAATCAAAAGTATGGTTTAACTCTGTTAGCTGAATGCACAGATCAGAAAGAAGTTTCACCGAATGATTCTGTGTAGTTTATATTTGAAGACATTCCTTTTTCCACTATTACCATCTTAGGGCTCCGAATCGCCACTTGTATTTTCTACAAAAAGAGTGTTTCATAACTGCTCAATCAAAAATATGTTTTATCTCTGTTAACTGAATTTACAGATCAGAAATAAGTTTCACAGAATGCATCTGTGTAGTTTTTATTTGAAGATATTCTTTTTCCCAAGGTAGGCCTCTTAGCGCTTAGCCTGTCCAATTGCAGTTTCTACAGAAAGAGTGTATCAGAACGGCTCAATCAAAAGTAAGGTTCAACTCTGTTAGTTGAATGCACAGAACAGAAAGAATTTTCACAGAATGTTACTGTGTAGTTTATATTTGAATATATTCCTTTTTCCACTATTACCCTCTTAGCGCTCCGAATGTCCACTTGCATTTTCTACAGAAAGAGTGTTCAGAACTGCGCAATCCAAAGTATGGTTTAACTCTGTTAGCTTAATGAACATATCAGAAATAAGTTTCACACAATGCTTCTGTGTAGTTTTTATTTGAAGGTATTATTTTTCCCAATAGAGGCCTCTTAGCGCTCAGAATGTCCAATTGCAGTTTCTACAGAAAGAGTGTTTCAGAACGGCTCAATCAAAAGTAAGGTTCAACTCTGTTAGTTGAATGCACAGAACAGAAAGAAGTTTCATACAATGCTTCTGTGTAGTTCATATTTGAACATATTCTTTTTTCCACTATTACCCACTTAGCGCTACGAATGTCCAGTTGCATTTCCTACAGACAGAGTGTTTCAAAACTGCTCAATCAAAAGTATGGTTTAACTCTGTTAGCTGAATGCTCAGATCAGAAAGAAGTTTCACAGAATGCTTCTGTGTAGTTTATATTTGAAGATATTCCTTTTTCCACTACTACGCTCTTATCGCTCCAAATGTCCAGTTGCATTTTCTACAGAAAGAGTGTTCAGATCTGCTCAATCAAAAGTATTTTTTAACTCTGTTAGCTGAATGCACAGATCAGAAAGAAGTTTCACCGAATGATTCTGTGTAGTTTATATTTGAAGACATTCCTTTTTCCACTATTACCCACTTAGCGCTCCAAAACTCCACTTGCATTTTTTACAAAAAGAGTGTTTCATAACTGCTCAATCAAAAATATGTTTTATCTCTGTTAACTGAATTTACAGATCAGAAATAAGTTTCACAGAATGCATCTGTGTAGTTTTTATTTGAAGATATTCTTTTTCCCAATGTAGGCCTCTTAGCGCTTAGCATGTCCAATTGCAGTTTCTACAGAAAGAGTGTTTCAGAACGGCTCAATCAAAAGTAAGGTTCAACTCTGTTAGTTGAATGCACAGAACAGAAAGAATTTTCACAGAATGCTACTGTGTAGTTTATATTTGAATATATTCCTTTTTCCACTATTACCCTCTTAGCGCTCAGAATGTCCACTTGCATTTTCTACAAAAAGAGTGTTCAGAACTGCGCAATCAAAAGTATGGTTTAACTCTGTTTGCTTAATGAACATATCAGAAATAAGTTTCACACAATGCTTCTGTGTAGTTTTTATTTGAAGATATTATTTTTCCCAATAGAGGCCTCTAAGCGCTCAGAATGTCCAATTGCAGTTTCTACAGAAAGAGTGTTTCAGAAAGGCTCAATCAAATGTAAGGTTCAACTCTGTTATTTGAATGCACAGAACAGAAAGAAGTTTCATACAATGCTTCTGTGTAGTTTATATTTGAACATATTCTTTTTTCCACTATTACCCACTTAGCGCTACGAATGTCCAGTTGCATTTTCTACAGACAGAGTGTTTCAAAACTGCTCAATCAAAAGTATGGTTTAACTCTGTTAGCTGAATGCTCAGATCAGAAAGAAGTTTCACAGAATGCTTCCGTGTAGTTTATATTTGAATATATTCCTTTTTCCACTACTACTCTCTTAGCGCTCCAAATGTCCAGTTGCATTTTCTACAGAAAGAGTGTTCAGATCTGCTCAATCAAAAGTATGGTTTAACTCTGTTAGCTGAATGCACAGATCAGAAAGAAGTTTCACAGAATTATTCTGTGTAGTTTATATTTGGAGACATTCCTTTTTCCACTATTACCCTCTTAGCGCTCCGAATCTCCACTTGCATTTTCTACAGAAAGAGTGTTTCAGAACGGCTCAATCAAAACTAAGGTTCAACTCTTTTAGTTGAACAAACAGAACAGAAAGAAGTTTCACACAATTCTTCTGTGTAGTTTTTATTTGTAGACATTCTTTTTCCCAATATAGGCCTCTTAGCGCTCAGAATGTCCAATTGCAGTTTCTACTGAAAGAGTGTTTCAGAACGGCTCAATCAAAAGTAAGTTTCAACTCTGTTAGTTGAATGCACAGAACAGAAAGGAGTTTCATACAATGCTTCTGTGTAGTTCATATTTGAACATATTCTTTTTTCCACTATTACCCACTTAGCGCTACGAATGTCCAGTTGCATTTTCTACAGACAGAGTGTTTCAAAACTGCTCAATCAAAAGTATGGTTTAACTCTGTTAGCTGAATTCTCAGATCAGAAAGAAGTTTCACAGAATGCTTCTGTGTAGTTTATATTTGAATATATTCCTTTTTCCACTACTACGCTCTTAGCGCTCCAAATGTCCAGTTGCATTTTCTACAGAAAGAGTGTTCAGATCTGCTCAATCAAAAGTATGGTTTAACTCTGTTAGCTGAATGCACAGATCAGAAAGAAGTTTCACCGAATGATTCTGTGTAGTTTATATTTGAAGACATTCCTTTTTCCACTATTACCCTCTTAGCGCTCCGAATCTCCACTTGCATTTTCTACAAAAAGAGTGTTTCATAACTGCTCAATCAAAAATATGTTTTATCTCTGTTAACTGAATTTACAGATCAGAAATAAGTTTCACAGAATGCATCTGTGTAGTTTTTATTTGAAGATATTCTTTTTCCCAATGTAGGCCTCTTAGCGCTTAGCATGTCCAATTGCAGTTTCTACAGAAAGAGTGTTTCAGAACGGCTCAATCAAAAGTAAGGTTCAACTCTGTTAGTTGAATGCACAGAACAGAAAGAATTTTCACAGAATGCTACTCTGTAGTTTATATTTGAATATATTCCTTTTTCCACTATTACCCTCTTAGCGCTCCGAATGTCCACTTGCATTTTCTACAGAAAGAGTGTTCAGAACTGCGCAATCCAAAGTATGGTTTAACTCTGTTAGCTTAATGAACATATAAGAAATAAGTTTCACACAATGCTTCTGTGTAGTTTTTATTTGAAGGTATTATTTTTCCCAATAGAGGCCTCTTAGCGCTCAGAATGTCCAATTGCAGTTTCTACAGAAAGAGTGTTTCAGAAAGGCTCAATCAAAAGTAAGGTTCAACTCTGTTAGTTGAATGCACAGAACAGAAAGAAGTTTCATACAATGCTTCTGTGTAGTTTATATTTGAACATATTCTTTTTTCCACTATTACCCACTTAGCGCTACGAATGTCCAGTTGCATTTTCTACAGACAGAGTGTTTCAAAACTGCTCAATCAAAAGTATGGTTTAACTCTGTTAGCTGAATGCTCAGATCAGAAAGAAGTTTCACAGAATGCTTCTGTGTAGTTTATATTTGAATATATTCCTTTTTCCACTACTACTCTCTTAGCGCTCCAAATGTCCAGTTGCATTTTCTACAGAAAGAGTGTTCAGATCTGCTCAATCAAAAGTATGGTTTAACTCTGTTAGCTGAATGCACAGATCAGAAAGAAGTTTCACAGAATTATTCTGTGTAGTTTATATTTGGAGACATTCCTTTTTCCACTATTACCTTCTTAGCGCTCCGAATCTCCACTTGCATTTTCTACAGAAAGAGTGTTTCAGAACGGCTCAATCAAAACTAAGGTTCAACTCTTTTAGTTGAACAAACAGAACAGAAAGAAGTTTCACACAATTCTTCTGTGTAGTTTTTATTTGTAGACATTCTTTTTCCCAATATAGGCCTCTTAGCGCTCAGAATGTCCAATTGCAGTTTCTACTGAAAGAGTGTTTCAGAACGGCTCAATCAAAAGTAAGTTTCAACTCTGTTAGTTGAATGCACAGAACAGAAAGGAGTTTCATACAATGCTTCTGTGTAGTTCATATTTGGACATATTCTTTTTTCCACTATTACCCACTTAGCGCTACGAATGTCCAGTTGCATTTTCTACAGACAGAGTGTTTCAAAACTGCTCAATCAAAAGTATGGTTTAACTCTGTTAGCTGAATTCTCAGATCAGAAAGAAGTTTCACAGAATGCTTCTGTGTAGTTTATATTTGAATATATTCCTTTTTCCACTACTACGCTCTTAGCGCTCCAAATGTCCAGTTGCATTTTCTACAGAAAGAGTGTTCAGATCTGCTCAATCAAAAGTATGGTTTAACTCTGTTAGCTGAATGCACAGATCAGAAAGAAGTTTCACCGAATGATTCTGTGTAGTTTATATTTGAAGACATTCCTTTTTCCACTATTACCCTCTTAGCGCTCCGAATCTCCACTTGCATTTTCTACAAAAAGAGTGTTTCATAACTGCTCAATCAAAAATATGTTTTATCTCTGTTAACTGAATTTACAGATCAGAAATAAGTTTCACAGAATGCATCTGTGTAGTTTTTATTTGAAGATATTATTTTTCCCAATGTAGGCCTCTTAGCGCTTAGCATGTCCAATTGCAGTTTCTACAGAAAGAGTGTTTCAGAACGGCTCAATCAAAAGTAAGGTTCAACTCTGTTAGTTGAATGCACAGAACAGAAAGAATTTTCACAGAATGCTACTGTGTAGTTTATATTTGAATATATTCCTTTTTCCACTATTACCCTCTTAGCGCTCCGAATGTCCACTTGCATTTTCTACAGAAAGAGTGTTCAGAACTACGCAATCCAAAGTATGGTTTAACTCTGTTAGCTTAATGAACATATCAGAAATAAGTTTCACACAATGCTTCTGTGTAGTTTTTATTTGAAGGTATTATTTTTCCCAATAGAGGCCTCTTAGCGCTCAGAATGTCCAATTGCAGATTCTACAGAAAGAGTGTTTCAGAAAGGCTCAATCAAAAGTAAGGTTCAACTCTGTTAGTTGAATGCACAGAACAGAAAGAAGTTTCATACAATGCTTCTGTGTAGTTTATATTTGAACATATTCTTTTTTCCACTATTACCCACTTAGCGCTACGAATGTCCAGTTGCATTTTCTACAGACAGAGTGTTTCAAAACTGCTCAATCAAAAGTATGGTTTAACTCTGTTAGCTGAATGCTCAGATCAGAAAGAAGTTTCACAGAATGCTTCTGTGTAGTTTATATTTGAATATATTCCTTTTTCCACTACTACGCTCTTAGCGCTCCAAATGTCCAGTTGCATTTTCTACAGAAAGAGTGTTCAGATCTGCTCAATCAAAAGTATGGTTTAACTCTGTTAGCTGAATGCACAGATCAGAAAGAAGTTTCACCGAATGATTCTGTGTAGTTTATATTTGAAGACATTCCTTTTTCCACTATTACCCTCTTAGCGCTCCAAATCTCCACTTGCATTTTCTACAAAAAGAGTGTTTCATAACTGCTCAATCAAAAATATATTTTATCTCTGTTAACTGAATTTACAGATCAGAAATAAGTTTCACAGAATGCATCTGTGTAGTTTTTATTTGAAGATATTCTTTTTCCCAATGTAGGCCTCTTAGCGCTTAGCGTGTCCAATTGCAGTTTCTACAGACAGAGTGTTTCAGAACGGCTCAATCAAAAGTAAGGTTCAACTCTGTTAGTTGAATGCACAGAACAGAAAGAATTTTCACAGAATGCTACTGTGTAGTTTATATTTGAATATATTCCATTCTCCACTATTACCCTCTTAGCGCTCCGAATGTCCACTTGCATTTTCTACAGAAAGAGTGTTCAGAACTGTGCAATCAAAAGTAAGGTTTAACTCTGTTAGCTTAATGAACATATCAGAAATAAGTTTCACACAATGCTTCTGTGTAGTTTTTATTTGAAGATGTTATTTTTCCCAATAGAGGCCTCTTAGCGCTCAGAATGTCCAATTGCAGTTTCTACAGAAAGAGTGTTTCAGAAAGGCTCAATCAAAAGTAAGGTTCAACTCTGTTAGTTGAATGCACAGAACAGAAAGAAGTTTCATACAATGCTTCTGTGTAGTTTATATTTGAACATATTCTTTTTTCCACTATTACCCACTTAGCGCTACGAATGTCCAGTTGCATTTTCTACAGACAGAGTGTTTCAAAACTGCTCAATCAAAAGTATGGTTTAACTCTGTTAGCTGAATGCTCAGATCAGAAAGAAGTTTCACAGAATTCTTCTGTGTAGTTTATATTTGAATATATTCCTTTTTCCACTACTACTCTCTTAGCGCTCCAAATGTCCAGTTGCATTTTCAACAGAAAGAGTGTTCAGACCTGCTCAATCAAAAGTATGGCTTAACTCTGTTAGCTGAATTCACAGATCAGAAAGAAGTTTCACAGAATGATTCTGTGTAGTTTCTATTTGGAGACATTCCTTTTTCCACTATTACCCTCTTAGCGCTCCGAATCTCCACTTGCATTTTCTACAGAAAGAGTGTTTCAGAACGGCTCAATCAAAACTAAGGTTCAACTCTTTTAGTTGAACAAACAGAACAGAAAGAAGTTTCACAAATTTCTTCTGTGTAGTTTTTATTTGTAGACATTCTTTTTCCCAATATAGGCCACTTAGCGCTCAGAATGTCTAATTGCATTTTCTACAGAAAGAGTGTTTCAGAACGGCTCAATCAAAAGTAAGGTTCAACTCTGTTAGTTGAATGCACAGAACAGAAAGAAGTTTCATACAATGCTTCCGTGTAGTTTATATTTGAACATATTCTTTTTTCCACTATTACCCACTTAGCGCTACGAATGTCCAGTTGCATTTTCTACAGACAGAGTGTTTCAAAACTGCTCAATCAAAAGTATGGTTTAACTCTGTTAGCTGAATGCTCAGATCAGAAAGAAGTTTCACAGAATGCTTCTGTGTAGTTTATATTTGAATATATTCCTTTTTCCACTACTACGCTCTTAGCGCTCCAAATGTCCAGTTGCATTTTCTACAGAAAGAGTGTTCAGATCTGCTCAATCAAAAGTATGGTTTAACTCTGTTAGCTGAATGCACAGATCAGAAAGAAGTTTCACCGAATGATTCTGTGTAGTTTATATTTGAAGACATTCCTTTTTCCACTATTACCCTCTTAGCGCTCTGAATCTCCACTTGCATTTTCTACAAAAAGAGTGTTTCATATCTGCTCAATCAAAAATATGTTTTATCTCTGTTAACTGAATTTACAGATCAGAAATAAGTTTCACAGAATGCATCTGTGTAGTTTTTATTTGAAGATATTCTTTTTCCCAATGTAGGCCTCTTAGCGCTAACATGTCCAATTGCAGTTTCTACAGAAAGAGTGTTTCAGAACGGCTCAATCAAAGGTAAGGTTCAACTCTGTTAGTTGAATGCACAGAACAGAAAGAATTTTCACAGAATGCTACTGTGTAGTTTATATTTGAATATTTTCCTTTTTCCACTATTACCCTCTTAGCGCTCCGAATGTCCCCTTGCATTTTCTACAGAAAGAGTGTTTCAAAACAGCTCAATCAAATGTATGGTTTAACTCTGTTAGCTGAATTCTCAGATCAGAAAGAAGTTTCACAGAATGCTTCTGTGTAGTTTATATTTGAATATATTCCTTTTTCCACTACTACTCTCTTAGCGCTCCAAATGTCCAGTTGCATTTTCTACAGAAAGAGTGTTCAGATCTGCTCAATCAAAAGTATGGTTTAACTCTGTTAGCTGAATGCACAGATCAGAAAGAAGTTTCACAGAATGATTCTGTGTAGTTTATATTTGGAGACATTCATTTTTCCACTATTACCCTCTTAGCGCTCCGAATCTCCACTTGCATTTTCTACACAAAGAGTGTTTCAGAACGGCTCAATCAAAACTAAGGTTCAACTCTTTTAGTTGAACAAACAGAACAGAAAGAAGTTTCACACAATTCTTCTGTGTAGTTTTTATTTGTAGACATTCTTTTTCCCAATATAGGCCTCTTAGCGCTCAGAATGTCCAATTGCAGTTTCTACAGAAAGAGTGTTTCAGAATGGCTCAATCAAAAGTAAGGTTCAACTCTGTTAGTTGAATGCACTGAACAGAAAGAAGTTTCATACAATGCTTCTGTGTAATTTATATTTGAACATATTCTTTTTTCCACTATTACCCACTTAGCGCTACGAATGTCCAGTTGCATTTTCTACAGACAGAGTGTTTCAAAACTGCTCAATCAAAAGTATGGTTTAACTCTGTTAGCTGAATGCTCAGAACAGAAAGAAGTTTCACAGAATGCTTCTGTGTAGTTTATATTTGAATATATTCCTTTTTCCTCTACTACGCTCTTAGCGCTCCAAATGTCCAGTTGCATTTTCTACAGAAAGAGTGTTCAGATCTGCTCAATCAAAAGTATGGTTTAACTCTGTTAGCTGAATGCACAGATCAGAAAGAAGTTTCACCGAATGATTCTGTGTAGTTTATATTTGAAGACATTCCTTTTTCCACTATTACCATCTTAGGGCTCCGAATCGCCACTTGTATTTTCTACAAAAAGAGTGTTTCATAACTGCTCAATCAAAAATATGTTTTATCTCTGTTAACTGAATTTACAGATCAGAAATAAGTTTCACAGAATGCATCTGTGTAGTTTTTATTTGAAGATATTCTTTTTCCCAATGTAGGCCTCTTAGCGCTTAGCCTGTCCAATTGCAGTTTCTACAGAAAGAGTGTATCAGAACGGCTCAATCAAAAGTAAGGTTCAACTCTGTTAGTTGAATGCACAGAACAGAAAGAATTTTCACAGAATGTTACTGTGTAGTTTATATTTGAATATATTCCTTTTTCCACTATTACCCTCTTAGCGCTCCGAATGTCCACTTGCATTTTCTACAGAAAGAGTGTTCAGAACTGCGCAATCCAAAGTATGGTTTAACTCTGTTAGCTTAATGAACATATCAGAAATAAGTTTCACACAATGCTTCTGTGTAGTTTTTATTTGAAGGTATTATTTTTCCCAATAGAGGCCTCTTAGCGCTCAGAATGTCCAATTGCAGTTTCTACAGAAAGAGTGTTTCAGAACGGCTCAATCAAAAGTAAGGTTCAACTCTGTTAGTTGAATGCACAGAACAGAAAGAAGTTTCATACAATGCTTCTGTGTAGTTCATATTTGAACATATTCTTTTTTCCACTATTACCCACTTAGCGCTACGAATGTCCAGTTGCATTTCCTACAGACAGAGTGTTTCAAAACTGCTCAATCAAAAGTATGGTTTAACTCTGTTAGCTGAATGCTCAGATCAGAAAGAAGTTTCACAGAATGCTTCTGTGTAGTTTATATTTGAAGATATTCCTTTTTCCACTACTACGCTCTTATCGCTCCAAATGTCCAGTTGCATTTTCTACAGAAAGAGTGTTCAGATCTGCTCAATCAAAAGTATTTTTTAACTCTGTTAGCTGAATGCACAGATCAGAAAGAAGTTTCACCGAATGATTCTGTGTAGTTTATATTTGAAGACATTCCTTTTTCCACTATTACCCACTTAGCGCTCCAAAACTCCACTTGCATTTTTTACAAAAAGAGTGTTTCATAACTGCTCAATCAAAAATATGTTTTATCTCTGTTAACTGAATTTACAGATCAGAAATAAGTTTCACAGAATGCATCTGTGTAGTTTTTATTTGAAGATATTCTTTTTCCCAATGTAGGCCTCTTAGCGCTTAGCATGTCCAATTGCAGTTTCTACAGAAAGAGTGTTTCAGAACGGCTCAATCAAAAGTAAGGTTCAACTCTGTTAGTTGAATGCACAGAACAGAAAGAATTTTCACAGAATGCTACTGTGTAGTTTATATTTGAATATATTCCTTTTTCCACTATTACCCTCTTAGCGCTCAGAATGTCCACTTGCATTTTCTACAAAAAGAGTGTTCAGAACTGCGCAATCAAAAGTATGGTTTAACTCTGTTTGCTTAATGAACATATCAGAAATAAGTTTCACACAATGCTTCTGTGTAGTTTTTATTTGAAGATATTATTTTTCCCAATAGAGGCCTCTAAGCGCTCAGAATGTCCAATTGCAGTTTCTACAGAAAGAGTGTTTCAGAAAGGCTCAATCAAATGTAAGGTTCAACTCTGTTATTTGAATGCACAGAACAGAAAGAAGTTTCATACAATGCTTCTGTGTAGTTTATATTTGAACATATTCTTTTTTCCACTATTACCCACTTAGCGCTACGAATGTCCAGTTGCATTTTCTACAGACAGAGTGTTTCAAAACTGCTCAATCAAAAGTATGGTTTAACTCTGTTAGCTGAATGCTCAGATCAGAAAGAAGTTTCACAGAATGCTTCTGTGTAGTTTATATTTGAATATATTCCTTTTTCCACTACTACTCTCTTAGCGCTCCAAATGTCCAGTTGCATTTTCTACAGAAAGAGTGTTCAGATCTGCTCAATCAAAAGTATGGTTTAACTCTGTTAGCTGAATGCACAGATCAGAAAGAAGTTTCACAGAATTATTCTGTGTAGTTTATATTTGGAGACATTCCTTTTTCCACTATTACCCTCTTAGCGCTCCGAATCTCCACTTGCATTTTCTACAGAAAGAGTGTTTCAGAACGGCTCAATCAAAACTAAGGTTCAACTCTTTTAGTTGAACAAACAGAACAGAAAGAAGTTTCACACAATTCTTCTGTGTAGTTTTTATTTGTAGACATTCTTTTTCCCAATATAGGCCTCTTAGCGCTCAGAATGTCCAATTGCAGTTTCTACTGAAAGAGTGTTTCAGAACGGCTCAATCAAAAGTAAGTTTCAACTCTGTTAGTTGAATGCACAGAACAGAAAGGAGTTTCATACAATGCTTCTGTGTAGTTCATATTTGAACATATTCTTTTTTCCACTATTACCCACTTAGCGCTACGAATGTCCAGTTGCATTTTCTACAGACAGAGTGTTTCAAAACTGCTCAATCAAAATTATGGTTTAACTCTGTTAGCTGAATTCTCAGATCAGAAAGAAGTTTCACAGAATGCTTCTGTGTAGTTTATATTTGAATATATTCCTTTTTCCACTACTACGCTCTTAGCGCTCCAAATGTCCAGTTGCATTTTCTACAGAAAGAGTGTTCAGATCTGCTCAATCAAAAGTATGGTTTAACTCTGTTAGCTGAATGCACAGATCAGAAAGAAGTTTCACCGAATGATTCTGTGTAGTTTATATTTGAAGACATTCCTTTTTCCACTATTACCCTCTTAGCGCTCCGAATCTCCACTTGCATTTTCTACAAAAAGAGTGTTTCATAACTGCTCAATCAAAAATATGTTTTATCTCTGTTAACTGAATTTACAGATCAGAAATAAGTTTCACAGAATGCATCTGTGTAGTTTTTATTTGAAGATATTCTTTTTCCCAATGTAGGCCTCTTAACGCTTAGCATGTCCAATTGCAGTTTCTACAGAAAGAGTGTTTCAGAACGGCTCAATCAAAAGTAAGGTTCAACTCTGTTAGTTGAATGCACAGAACAGAAAGAATTTTCACAGAATGCTACTCTGTAGTTTATATTTGAATATATTCCTTTTTCCACTATTACCCTCTTAGCGCTCCGAATGTCCACTTGCATTTTCTACAGAAAGAGTGTTCAGAACTGCGCAATCCAAAGTATGGTTTAACTCTGTTAGCTTAATGAACATATAAGAAATAAGTTTCACACAATGCTTCTGTGTAGTTTTTATTTGAAGGTATTATTTTTCCCAATAGAGGCCTCTTAGCGCTCAGAATGTCCAATTGCAGTTTCTACAGAAAGAGTGTTTCAGAAAGGCTCAATCAAAAGTAAGGTTCAACTCTGTTAGTTGAATGCACAGAACAGAAAGAAGTTTCATACAATGCTTCTGTGTAGTTTATATTTGAACATATTCTTTTTTCCACTATTACCCACTTAGCGCTACGAATGTCCAGTTGCATTTTCTACAGACAGAGTGTTTCAAAACTGCTCAATCAAAAGTATGGTTTAACTCTGTTAGCTGAATGCTCAGATCAGAAAGAAGTTTCACAGAATGCTTCTGTGTAGTTTATATTTGAATATATTCCTTTTTCCACTACTACTCTCTTAGCGCTCCAAATGTCCAGTTGCATTTTCTACAGAAAGAGTGTTCAGATCTGCTCAATCAAAAGTATGGTTTAACTCTGTTAGCTGAATGCACAGATCAGAAAGATGTTTCACAGAATGATTCTGTGTAGTTTATATTTTGAGACATTCCTTTTTCCACTATTACCCTCTTAGCGCTCCGAATCTCCACTTGCATTTTCTACAGAAAGAGTGTTTCAGAACGGCTCAATCAAAACTAAGGTTCAACTCTTTTAGTTGAACAAACAGAACAGAAAGAAGTTTCACACAATTCTTCTGTGTAGCTTTTATTTGTAGACATTCTTTTTCCCAATATAGGCCTCTTAGCGCTCAGAATGTCCAATTGCAGTTTCTACAGAAAGAGTGTTTCAGAACGGCTAAATCAAAAGTAAGGTTCAACTCTGTTAGTAGAATGCGCAGAACAGAAAGAAGTTTCATACAATGCTTCTGTGTAGTTCATATTTGAACATATTCTTTTTTCCACTATTACCCACTTAGCGCTACGAATGTCCAGTTGCATTTTCTACAGACAGAGTGTTTCAAAACTGCTCAATCAAAAGTATGGTTTAACTCTGTTAGCTGAATGCTCAGATCAGAAAGAAGTTTCACAGAATGCTTCTGTGTAGTTTATATTTGAATATATTCCTTTTTCCACTACTACGCTCTTAGCGCTCCAAATGTCCAGTTGCATTTTCTACAGAAAGAGTGTTCAGATCTGCTCAATCAAAAGTATGGTTTAACTCTGTTAGCTGAATGCACAGATCAGAAAGAAGTTTCACCGAATGATTCTGTGTAGTTTATATTTGAAGACATTCCTTTTTCCACTATTACCCTCTCAGCTCTCCGAATCTCCACTTGCATTTTCTACAAAAAGAGTGTTTCATAACTGCTCAATCAAAAATATGTTTTATCTCTGTTAACTGAATTTACAGATCAGAAATAAGTTTCACAGAATGCATCTGTGTAGTTTTTATTTGAAGATATTATTTTTCCCAATGTAGGCCTCTTAGCGCTTAGCATGTCCAATTGCAGTTTCTACAGAAAGAGTGTTTCAGAACGGCTCAATCAAAAGTAAGGTTCAACTCTGTTAGTTGAATGCACAGAACAGAAAGAATTTTCACAGAATGCTACTGTGTAGTTTATATTTGAATATATTCCTTTTTCCACTATTACCCTCTTAGCGCTCCAAATGTCCACTTGCATTTTCTACAGAAAGAGTGTTCAGAACTGCGCAATCCAAAGTATGGTTTAACTCTGTTAGCTTAATGAACATATCAGAAATAAGTTTCACACAATGCTTCTGTGTAGTTTTTATTTGAAGATATTATTTTTCCCAATAGAGGCCTCTTAGCGCTCAGAATGTCCAATTGCAGTTTCTACAGAAAGAGTGTTTCAGAAAGGCTCAATCAAAAGTAAGGTTCAACTCTGTTAGTTGAATGCACAGAACAGAAAGAAGTTTCATAAAATGCTTCTGTGTAGTTTATATTTGAACATATTCTTTTTTCCACTATTACCCACTTAGCGCTACGAATGTCCAGTTGCATTTTCTACAGACAGAGTGTTTCAAAACTGCTCAATCAAAAGTATGGTTTAACTCTGTTAGCTGAATGCTCAGATCAGAAAGAAGTTTCACAGAATGCTTCTGTGTAGTTTATATTTGAATATATTCCTTTTTCCACTACTACTCTCTTAGCGCTCCAAATGTCCAGTTGCATTTTCTACAGAAAGAGTGTTCAGATCTGCTCAATCAAAAGTATGGTTTAACTCTGTTAGCTGAATGCACAGATCAGAAAGAAGATTCACAGAATGATTCTGTGTAGTTTATATTTGGAGACATTCCTTTTTCCACTATTACCCTCTTAGCGCTCCGAATCTCCACTTGCATTTTCTACAGAAAGAGTGTTTCAGAGCGGCTCAATCAAAACTAAGGTTCAACTCTTTTAGTTGAACAAACAGAACAGAAAGAAGTTTCACACAATTCTTCTGTGTAGCTTTTATTTGTAGACATTCTTTTTCCCAATATAGGCCTCTTAGCGCTCAGAATGTCCAATTGCAGTTTCTACAGAAAGAGTGTTTCAGAACGGCTCAATCAAAAGTAAGGTTCAACTCTGTTAGTTGAATGCACAGAACAGAAAGAAGTTTCATACAATGCTTCTTTGTAGTTTATATTTGAACATATTCTTTTTTCCACTATTACCCACTTAGCGCTACGAATGTCCAGTTGCATTTTCTACAGACAGAGTGTTTCATAACTGCTCAAACAAAAGTATGGTTTAACTCTGTTAGCTGAATGCTCAGATCAGAAAGAAGTTTCACAGAATGCTTCTGTGTTGTTTATATTTGAATATATTCCTTTTTCCACTACTACGCTCTTAGCGCTCCAAATGTCCAGTTGCATTTTTACAGAAAGAGTGTTCAGATCTGCTCAATCAAAAGTATGGTTTAACTCTGTTAGCTGAATGCACAGATCAGAAAGAAGTTTCACCGAATGATTCTGTGTAGTTTATATTTGAAGACATTCCTTTTTCCACTCTTACCCTCTTAGCGCTCCGAATCTCCACTTGCATTTTCTACAAAAAGAGTGTTTCATAACTGCTCAATCAAAAATATGTTTTATCTCTGTTAACTGAATTTACAGATCAGAAATAAGTTTCACAGAATGCATCTGTGTAGTTTTTATTTGAAGATATTCTTTTTCCCAATGTAGGCCTCTTAGCGCTTAGCATGTCCAATTGCAGTTTCTACAGAAAGAGTGTTTCAGAACGGCTCAATCAAAAGTAAGGTTCAACTCTGTAAGTTGAATGCACAGATCAGAAAGAAGTTTCATACAATGCTTCTGTGTAGTTTATATTTGAACATAATCTTTTTTCCACTATTACCCACTTAGCGCTACGAATGTCCAGTTGCATTTTCTACAGACAGAGTGTTTCAAAACTGCTCAATCAAAAGTAAGGTTTAACTCTGTTAGCTGAATGCTCAGATCAGAAAGAAGTTTCACAGAATGCTTCTGTGTAGTTTATATTTGAATATATTCCTTTTTCCACTACTACGCTCTTAGCGCTCCAAATGTCCAGTTGCATTTTAAACAGAAAGAGTGTTCAGATCTGCTCAATCAAAAGTATGGTTTAACTCTGTTAGCTGAATGCACAGATCAGAAAGAAGTTTCAACGAATGATTCTGTGTAGTTTATATTTGAAGACATTCCTTTTTCCACTATTACCATCTTAGCGCTCCGAATCTCCACTTGCATTTTCTACAAAAAGAGTGTTTCATAACTGCTCAATCAAAAATATGTTTTATCTCTGTTAACTGAATTTACAGATCAGAAATAAGTTTCACAGAATGCATCTGTGTAGTTTTTATTTGAAGATATTCTTTTTCCCAATGTAGGCCTCTTAGCGCTTAGCATGTCCAATTGCAGTTTCTACAGAAAGAGTGTTTCAGAACGGCTCAATCAAAAGTAAGGTTCAACTCTGTTAGTTGAATGCACAGAACAGAAAGAATTTTCACAGAATGCTACTGTGTAGTTTATATTTGAATATATTCCTTTTTCCACTATTACCCTCTTAGCGCTCCGAATGTCCACTTGCATTTTCTACAGAAAGAGTGTTCAGAACTGCGCAATCAAAAGTATGGTTTAACTCTGTTAGCTTAATGAACATATCAGAAATAAGTTTCACACAATCCTTCTGTGTAGTTTTTATTTGAAGATATTATTTTTCCCAATATAGGCCTCTTAGCACTCAGAATGTCCAATTGCAGTTTCTACAGAAAGAGTGTTTCAGAAAGGCTCAATCAAAAGTAAGGTTCAACTCTGTTAGTTGAATGCACAGAACAGAAAGATGTTTCATACAATGCTTCTGTGTAGTTTATATTTGAACATATTCTTTTTTCCTCTATTACCCACTTAGCGCTACGAATGTCCAGTTGCATTTTCTACAGACAGAGTGTTTCAAAACTGCTCAATCAAAAGTATGGTTTAACTCTGTTAGCTGAATGCTCAGATCAGAAAGAAGTTTCACAGAATGCTTCTGTGTAGTTTATATTTGAATATATTCCTTTTTCCACTACTACGCTCTTAGCGCTCCAAATGTCCAGTTGCATTTTCAACAGAAAGAGTGTTCAGATCTGCTCAATCAAAAGTATGGCTTAACTCTGTTAGCTGAATTCACAGATCAGAAAGAAGTTTCACAGAATGATTCTGTGTAGTTTATATTTGGAGACATTCCTTTTTCCACTATTACCCTCTTAGCGCTCCGAATCTCCACTTGCATTTTCTACAGAAAGAGTGTTTCAGAACGGCTCAATCAAAACTAAGGTTCAACTCTTTTAGTTGAACAAACAGAACAGAAAGAAGTTTCACAAATTTCTTCTGTGTAGTTTTTATTTGTAGACATTCTTTTTCCCAATATAGGCCACTTAGCGCTCAGAATGTCTAATTGCATTTTCTACAGAAAGAGTGTTTCAGAACGGCTCAATCAAAAGTAAGGTTCAACTCTGTTAGTTGAATGCACAGAACAGAAAGAAGTTTCATACAATGCTTCCGTGTAGTTTATATTTGAACATATTCTTTTTTCCACTATTACCCACTTAGCGCTACGAATGTCCAGTTGCATTTTCTACAGACAGAGTGTTTCAAAACTGCTCAATCAAAAGTATGGTTTAACTCTGTTAGCTGAATGCTCAGATCAGAAAGAAGTTTCACAGAATGCTTCTGTGTAGTTTATATTTGAATATATTCCTTTTTCCACTACTACGCTCTTAGCGCTCCAAATGTCCAGTTGCATTTTCTACAGAAAGAGTGTTCAGATCTGCTCAATCAAAAGTATGGTTTAACTCTGTTAGCTGAATGCACAGATCAGAAAGAAGTTTCACCGAATGATTCTGTGTAGTTTATATTTGAAGACATTCCTTTTTCCACTATTACCCTCTTAGCGCTCTGAATCTCCACTTGCATTTTCTACAAAAAGAGTGTTTCATATCTGCTCAATCAAAAATATGTTTTATCTCTGTTAACTGAATTTACAGATCAGAAATAAGTTTCACAGAATGCATCTGTGTAGTTTTTATTTGAAGATATTCTTTTTCCCAATGTAGGCCTCTTAGCGCTAACATGTCCAATTGCAGTTTCTACAGAAAGAGTGTTTCAGAACGGCTCAATCAAAAGTAAGGTTCAACTCTGTTAGTTGAATGCACAGAACAGAAAGAATTTTCACAGAATGCTACTGTGTAGTTTATATTTGAATATTTTCCTTTTTCCACTATTACCCTCTTAGCGCTCCGAATGTCCCCTTGCATTTTCTACAGAAAGAGTGTTTCAAAACAGCTCAATCAAATGTATGGTTTAACTCTGTTAGCTGAATTCTCAGATCAGAAAGAAGTTTCACAGAATGCTTCTGTGTAGTTTATATTTGAATATATTCCTTTTTCCACTACTACTCTCTTAGCGCTCC
This sequence comes from Symphalangus syndactylus, assembly GCF_028878055.3. Taxonomy (NCBI): domain Eukaryota; kingdom Metazoa; phylum Chordata; class Mammalia; order Primates; family Hylobatidae; genus Symphalangus; species Symphalangus syndactylus. The sequence continues at coordinate 6,196,912 of NC_072448.2, forward strand.
AAATGTCCAGTTGCATTTTCTACAGAAAGAGTGTTCAGATCTGCTCAATCAAAAGTATGGTTTAACTCTGTTAGCTGAATGCACAGATCAGAAAGAAGTTTCACAGAATGATTCTGTGTAGTTTATATTTGGAGACATTCATTTTTCCACTATTACCCTCTTAGCGCTCCGAATCTCCACTTGCATTTTCTACACAAAGAGTGTTTCAGAACGGCTCAATCAAAACTAAGGTTCAACTCTTTTAGTTGAACAAACAGAACAGAAAGAAGTTTCACACAATTCTTCTGTGTAGTTTTTATTTGTAGACATTCTTTTTCCCAATATAGGCCTCTTAGCGCTCAGAATGTCCAATTGCAGTTTCTACAGAAAGAGTGTTTCAGAATGGCTCAATCAAAAGTAAGGTTCAACTCTGTTAGTTGAATGCACTGAACAGAAAGAAGTTTCATACAATGCTTCTGTGTAATTTATATTTGAACATATTCTTTTTTCCACTATTACCCACTTAGCGCTACGAATGTCCAGTTGCATTTTCTACAGACAGAGTGTTTCAAAACTGCTCAATCAAAAGTATGGTTTAACTCTGTTAGCTGAATGCTCAGAACAGAAAGAAGTTTCACAGAATGCTTCTGTGTAGTTTATATTTGAATATATTCCTTTTTCCTCTACTACGCTCTTAGCGCTCCAAATGTCCAGTTGCATTTTCTACAGAAAGAGTGTTCAGATCTGCTCAATCAAAAGTATGGTTTAACTCTGTTAGCTGAATGCACAGATCAGAAAGAAGTTTCACCGAATGATTCTGTGTAGTTTATATTTGAAGACATTCCTTTTTCCACTATTACCCTCTTAGGGCTCCGAATCGCCACTTGTATTTTCTACAAAAAGAGTGTTTCATAACTGCTCAATCAAAAATATGTTTTATCTCTGTTAACTGAATTTACAGATCAGAAATAAGTTTCACAGAATGCATCTGTGTAGTTTTTATTTGAAGATATTCTTTTTCCCAATGTAGGCCTCTTAGCGCTTAGCCTGTCCAATTGCAGTTTCTACAGAAAGAGTGTATCAGAACGGCTCAATCAAAAGTAAGGTTCAACTCTGTTAGTTGAATGCACAGAACAGAAAGAATTTTCACAGAATGATACTGTGTAGTTTATATTTGAATATATTCCTTTTTCCACTATTACCCTCTTAGCGCTCCGAATGTCCACTTGCATTTTCTACAGAAAGAGTGTTCAGAACTGCGCAATCCAAAGTATGGTTTAACTCTGTTAGCTTAATGAACATATCAGAAATAAGTTTCACACAATGCTTCTGTGTAGTTTTTATTTGAAGGTATTATTTTTCCCAATAGAGGCCTCTTAGCGCTCAGAATGTCCCATTGCAGTTTCTACAGAAAGAGTGTTTCAGAACGGCTCAATCAAAAGTAAGGTTCAACTCTGTTAGTTGAATGCACAGAACAGAAAGAAGTTTCATACAATGCTTCTGTGTAGTTCATATTTGAACATATTCTTTTTTCCACTATTACCCACTTAGCGCTACGAATGTCCAGTTGCATTTCCTACAGACAGAGTGTTTCAAAACTGCTCAATCAAAAGTATGGTTTAACTCTGTTAGCTGAATGCTCAGATCAGAAAGAAGTTTCACAGAATGCTTCTGTGTAGTTTATATTTGAAGATATTCCTTTTTCCACTACTACGCTCTTATCGCTCCAAATGTCCAGTTGCATTTTCTACAGAAAGAGTGTTCAGATCTGCTCAATCAAAAGTATGGTTTAACTCTGTTAGCTGAATGCACAGATCAGAAACAAGTTTCACCGAATGATTCTGTGTAGTTTATATTTGAAGACATTCCTTTTTCCACTATTACCCACTTAGCGCTCCAAAACTCCACTTGCATTTTTTACAAAAAGAGTGTTTCATAACTGCTCAATCAAAAATATGTTTTATCTCTGTTAACTGAATTTACAGATCAGAAATAAGTTTCACAGAATGCATCTGTGTAGTTTTTATTTGAAGATATTCTTTTTCCCAATGTAGGCCTCTTAGCGCTTAGCATGTCCAATTGCAGTTTCTACAGAAAGAGTGTTTCAGAACGGCTCAATCAAAAGTAAGGTTCAACTCTGTTAGTTGAATGCACAGAACAGAAAGAATTTTCACAGAATGCTACTGTGTAGTTTATATTTGAATATATTCCTTTTTCCACTATTACCCTCTTAGCGCTCAGAATGTCCACTTGCATTTTCTACAAAAAGAGTGTTCAGAACTGCGCAATCAAAAGTATGGTTTAACTCTGTTTGCTTAATGAACATATCAGAAATAAGTTTCACAAAATGCTTCTGTGTAGTTTTTATTTGAAGATATTATTTTTCCCAATAGAGGCCTCTAAGCGCTCAGAATGTCCAATTGCAGTTTCTACAGAAAGAGTGTTTCAGAAAGGCTCAATCAAATGTAAGGTTCAACTCTGTTATTTGAATGCACAGAACAGAAAGAAGTTTCATACAATGCTTCTGTGTAGTTTATATTTGAACATATTCTTTTTTCCACTATTACCCACTTAGCGCTACGAATGTCCAGTTGCATTTTCTACAGACAGAGTGTTTCAAAACTGCTCAATCAAAAGTATGGTTTAACTCTGTTAGCTGAATGCTCAGATCAGAAAGAAGTTTCACAGAATGCTTCTGTGTAGTTTATATTTGAATATATTCCTTTTTCCACTACTACTCTCTTAGCGCTCCAAATGTCCAGTTGCATTTTCTACAGAAAGAGTGTTCAGATCTGCTCAATCAAAAGTATGGTTTAACTCTGTTAGCTGAATGCACAGATCAGAAAGAAGTTTCACAGAATTATTCTGTGTAGTTTATATTTGGAGACATTCCTTTTTCCACTATTACCCTCTTAGCGCTCCGAATCTCCACTTGCATTTTCTACAGAAAGAGTGTTTCAGAACGGCTCAATCAAAACTAAGGTTCAACTCTTTTAGTTGAACAAACAGAACAGAAAGAAGTTTCACACAATTCTTCTGTGTAGTTTTTATTTGTAGACATTCTTTTTCCCAATATAGGCCTCTTAGCGCTCAGAATGTCCAATTGCAGTTTCTACTGAAAGAGTGTTTCAGAACGGCTCAATCAAAAGTAAGTTTCAACTCTGTTAGTTGAATGCACAGAACAGAAAGGAGTTTCATACAATGCTTCTGTGTAGTTCATATTTGAACATATTCTTTTTTCCACTATTACCCACTTAGCGCTACGAATGTCCAGTTGCATTTTCTACAGACAGAGTGTTTCAAAACTGCTCAATCAAAAGTATGGTTTAACTCTGTTAGCTGAATTCTCAGATCAGAAAGAAGTTTCACAGAATGCTTCTGTGTAGTTTATATTTGAATATATTCCTTTTTCCACTACTACGCTCTTAGCGCTCCAAATGTCCAGTTGCATTTTCTACAGAAAGAGTGTTCAGATCTGCTCAATCAAAAGTATGTTTTAACTCTGTTAGCTGAATGCACAGATCAGAAAGAAGTTTCACCGAATGATTCTGTGTAGTTTATATTTGAAGACATTCCTTTTTCCACTATTACCCTCTTAGCGCTCCGAATCTCCACTTGCATTTTCTACAAAAAGAGTGTTTCATAACTGCTCAATCAAAAATATGTTTTATCTCTGTTAACTGAATTTACAGATCAGAAATAAGTTTCACAGAATGCATCTGTGTAGTTTTTATTTGAAGATATTCTTTTTCCCAATGTAGGCCTCTTAGCGCTTAGCATGTCCAATTGCAGTTTCTACAGAAAGAGTGTTTCAGAACGGCTCAATCAAAAGTAAGGTTCAACTCTGTTAGTTGAATGCACAGAACAGAAAGAATTTTCACAGAATGCTACTCTGTAGTTTATATTTGAATATATTCCTTTTTCCACTATTACCCTCTTAGCGCTCCGAATGTCCACTTGCATTTTCTACAGAAAGAGTGTTCAGAACTGCGCAATCCAAAGTATGGTTTAACTCTGTTAGCTTAATGAACATATAAGAAATAAGTTTCACACAATGCTTCTGTGTAGTTTTTATTTGAAGGTATTATTTTTCCCAATAGAGGCCTCTTAGCGCTCAGAATGTCCAATTGCAGTTTCTACAGAAAGAGTGTTTCAGAAAGGCTCAATCAAAAGTAAGGTTCAACTCTGTTAGTTGAATGCACAGAACAGAAAGAAGTTTCATACAATGCTTCTGTGTAGTTTATATTTGAACATATTCTTTTTTCCACTATTACCCACTTAGCGCTACGAATGTCCAGTTGCATTTTCTACAGACAGAGTGTTTCAAAACTGCTCAATCAAAAGTATGGTTTAACTCTGTTAGCTGAATGCTCAGATCAGAAAGAAGTTTCACAGAATGCTTCTGTGTAGTTTATATTTGAATATATTCCTTTTTCCACTACTACTCTCTTAGCGCTCCAAATGTCCAGTTGCATTTTCTACAGAAAGAGTGTTCAGATCTGCTCAATCAAAAGTATGGTTTAACTCTGTTAGCTGAATGCACAGATCAGAAAGATGTTTCACAGAATGATTCTGTGTAGTTTATATTTGGAGACATTCCTTTTTCCACTATTACCCTCTTAGCGCTCCGAATCTCCACTTGCATTTTCTACAGAAAGAGTGTTTCAGAACGGCTCAATCAAAACTAAGGTTCAACTCTTTTAGTTGAACAAACAGAACAGAAAGAAGTTTCACACAATTCTTCTGTGTAGCTTTTATTTGTAGACATTCTTTTTCCCAATATAGGCCTCTTAGCGCTCAGAATGTCCAATTGCAGTTTCTACAGAAAGAGTGTTTCAGAACGGCTAAATCAAAAGTAAGGTTCAACTCTGTTAGTAGAATGCGCAGAACAGAAAGAAGTTTCATACAATGCTTCTGTGTAGTTCATATTTGAACATATTCTTTTTTCCACTATTACCCACTTAGCGCTACGAATGTCCAGTTGCATTTTCTACAGACAGAGTGTTTCAAAACTGCTCAATCAAAAGTATGGTTTAACTCTGTTAGCTGAATGCTCAGATCAGAAAGAAGTTTCACAGAATGCTTCTGTGTAGTTTATATTTGAATATATTCCTTTTTCCACTACTACGCTCTTAGCGCTCCAAATGTCCAGTTGCATTTTCTACAGAAAGAGTGTTCAGATCTGCTCAATCAAAAGTATGGTTTAACTCTGTTAGCTGAATGCACAGATCAGAAAGAAGTTTCACCGAATTATTCTGTGTAGTTTATATTTGAAGACATTCCTTTTTCCACTATTACCCTCTCAGCTCTCCGAATCTCCACTTGCATTTTCTACAAAAAGAGTGTTTCATAACTGCTCAATCAAAAATATGTTTTATCTCTGTTAACTGAATTTACAGATCAGAAATAAGTTTCACAGAATGCATCTGTGTAGTTTTTATTTGAAGATATTATTTTTCCCAATGTAGGCCTCTTAGCGCTTAGCATGTCCAATTGCAGTTTCTACAGAAAGAGTGTTTCAGAACGGCTCAATCAAAAGTAAGGTTCAACTCTGTTAGTTGAATGCACAGAACAGAAAGAATTTTCACAGAATGCTACTGTGTAGTTTATATTTGAATATATTCCTTTTTCCACTATTACCCTCTTAGCGCTCCAAATGTCCACTTGCATTTTCTACAGAAAGAGTGTTCAGAACTGCGCAATCCAAAGTATGGTTTAACTCTGTTAGCTTAATGAACATATCAGAAATAAGTTTCACACAATGCTTCTGTGTAGTTTTTATTTGAAGATATTATTTTTCCCAATAGAGGCCTCTTAGCGCTCAGAATGTCCAATTGCAGTTTCTACAGAAAGAGTGTTTCAGAAAGGCTCAATCAAAAGTAAGGTTCAACTCTGTTAGTTGAATGCACAGAACAGAAAGAAGTTTCATAAAATGCTTCTGTGTAGTTTATATTTGAACATATTCTTTTTTCCACTATTACCCACTTAGCGCTACGAATGTCCAGTTGCATTTTCTACAGACAGAGTGTTTCAAAACTGCTCAATCAAAAGTATGGTTTAACTCTGTTAGCTGAATGCTCAGATCAGAAAGAAGTTTCACAGAATGCTTCTGTGTAGTTTATATTTGAATATATTCCTTTTTCCACTACTACTCTCTTAGCGCTCCAAATGTCCAGTTGCATTTTCTACAGAAAGAGTGTTCAGATCTGCTCAATCAAAAGTATGGTTTAACTCTGTTAGCTGAATGCACAGATCAGAAAGAAGATTCACAGAATGATTCTGTGTAGTTTATATTTGGAGACATTCCTTTTTCCACTATTACCCTCTTAGCGCTCCGAATCTCCACTTGCATTTTCTACAGAAAGAGTGTTTCAGAACGGCTCAATCAAAACTAAGGTTCAACTCTTTTAGTTGAACAAACAGAACAGAAAGAAGTTTCACACAATTCTTCTGTGTAGCTTTTATTTGTAGACATTCTTTTTCCCAATATAGGCCTCTTAGCGCTCAGAATGTCCAATTGCAGTTTCTACAGAAAGAGTGTTTCAGAACGGCTCAATCAAAAGTAAGGTTCAACTCTGTTAGTTGAATGCACAGAACAGAAAGAAGTTTCATACAATGCTTCTTTGTAGTTTATATTTGAACATATTCTTTTTTCCACTATTACCCACTTAGCGCTACGAATGTCCAGTTGCATTTTCTACAGACAGAGTGTTTCAAAACTGCTCAATCAAAAGTATGGTTTAACTCTGTTAGCTGAATGCTCAGATCAGAAAGAAGTTTCACAGAATGCTTCTGTCTTGTTTATATTTGAATATATTCCTTTTTCCACTACTACGCTCTTAGCGCTCCAAATGTCCAGTTGCATTTTTACAGAAAGAGTGTTCAGATCTGCTCAATCAAAAGTATGGTTTAACTCTGTTAGCTGAATGCACAGATCAGAAAGAAGTTTCACCGAATGATTCTGTGTAGTTTATATTTGAAGACATTCCTTTTTCCACTCTTACCCTCTTAGCGCTCCGAATCTCCACTTGCATTTTCTACAAAAAGAGTGTTTCATAACTGCTCAATCAAAAATATGTTTTATCTCTGTTAACTGAATTTACAGATCAGAAATAAGTTTCACAGAATGCATCTGTGTAGTTTTTATTTGAAGATATTCTTTTTCCCAATGTAGGCCTCTTAGCGCTTAGCATGTCCAATTGCAGTTTCTACAGAAAGAGTGTTTCAGAACGGCTCAATCAAAAGTAAGGTTCAACTCTGTAAGTTGAATGCACAGATCAGAAAGAAGTTTCATACAATGCTTCTGTGTAGTTTATATTTGAACATAATCTTTTTTCCACTATTACCCACTTAGCGCTACGAATGTCCAGTTGCATTTTCTACAGACAGAGTGTTTCAAAACTGCTCAATCAAAAGTAAGGTTTAACTCTGTTAGCTGAATGCTCAGATCAGAAAGAAGTTTCACAGAATGCTTCTGTGTAGTTTATATTTGAATATATTCCTTTTTCCACTACTACGCTCTTAGCGCTCCAAATGTCCAGTTGCATTTTAAACAGAAAGAGTGTTCAGATCTGCTCAATCAAAAGTATGGTTTAACTCTGTTAGCTGAATGCACAGATCAGAAAGAAGTTTCAACGAATGATTCTGTGTAGTTTATATTTGAAGACATTCCTTTTTCCACTATTACCATCTTAGCGCTCCGAATCTCCACTTGCATTTTCTACAAAAAGAGTGTTTCATAACTGCTCAATCAAAAATATGTTTTATCTCTGTTAACTGAATTTACAGATCAGAAATAAGTTTCACAGAATGCATCTGTGTAGTTTTTATTTGAAGATATTCTTTTTCCCAATGTAGGCCTCTTAGCGCTTAGCATGTCCAATTGCAGTTTCTACAGAAAGAGTGTTTCAGAACGGCTCAATCAAAAGTAAGGTTCAACTCTGTTAGTTGAATGCACAGAACAGAAAGAATTTTCACAGAATGCTACTGTGTAGTTTATATTTGAATATATTCCTTTTTCCACTATTACCCTCTTAGCGCTCCGAATGTCCACTTGCATTTTCTACAGAAAGAGTGTTCAGAACTGCGCAATCAAAAGTATGGTTTAACTCTGTTAGCTTAATGAACATATCAGAAATAAGTTTCACACAATCCTTCTGTGTAGTTTTTATTTGAAGATATTATTTTTCCCAATATAGGCCTCTTAGCGCTCAGAATGTCCAATTGCAGTTTCTACAGAAAGAGTGTTTCAGAAAGGCTCAATCAAAAGTAAGGTTCAACTCTGTTAGTTGAATGCACAGAACAGAAAGATGTTTCATACAATGCTTCTGTGTAGTTTATATTTGAACATATTCTTTTTTCCTCTATTACCCACTTAGCGCTACGAATGTCCAGTTGCATTTTCTACAGACAGAGTGTTTCAAAACTGCTCAATCAAAAGTATGGTTTAACTCTGTTAGCTGAATGCTCAGATCAGAAAGAAGTTTCACAGAATGCTTCTGTGTAGTTTATATTTGAATATATTCCTTTTTCCACTACTACGCTCTTAGCGCTCCAAATGTCCAGTTGCATTTTCAACAGAAAGAGTGTTCAGATCTGCTCAATCAAAAGTATGGTTTAACTCTGTTAGCTGAATGCACAGATCAGAAAGAAGTTTCACCGAATGATTCTGTGTAATTTATATTTGAAGACATTCCTTTTTCCACTATTACCCTCTTAGCGCTCCGAATCTCCACTTGCATTTTCTACAAAAAGAGTGTTTCATAACTGCTCAATCAAAAATATGTTTTATCTCTGTTAACTGAATTTACAGATCAGAAATAAGTTTCACAGAATGCATCTGTGTAGTTTTTATTTGAAGATATTCTTTTTCCCAATGTAGGCCTCTTAGCGCTTAGCATGTCCAATTGCAGTTTCTACAGAAAGAGTGTTTCAGAACGGCTCAATCAAAAGTAAGGTTCAACTCTGTTAGTTGAATGCACAGAACAGAAAGAAGTTTCATACAATGCTTCTGTGTAGTTTATATTTGAACATAATCTTTTTTCCACTATTACCCACTTAGCGCTACGAATGTCCAGTTGCATTTTCTACAGACAGAGTGTTTCAAAACTGCTCAATCAAAAGTAAGGTTTAACTCTGTTAGCTGAATGCTCAGATCAGAAAGAAGTTTCACAGAATGCTTCTGTGTAGTTTATATTTGAATATATTCCTTTTTCCACTACTACGCTCTTAGCGCTCCAAATGTCCAGTTGCATTTTCAACAGAAAGAGTGTTCAGATCTGCTCAATCAAAAGTATGGTTTAACTCTGTTAGCTGAATGCACAGATCAGAAAGAAGTTTCACCGAATGATTCTGTGTAGTTTATATTTGAAGGCATTCCTTTTTCCACTATTACCATCTTAGCGCTCCGAATCTCCACTTGCATTTTCTACAAAAAGAGTGTTTCATAACTGCTCAATCAAAAATATGTTTTATCTCTGTTAACTGAATTTACAGATCAGAAATAAGTTTCACACAATGCATCTGTGTAGTTTTTATTTGAAGATATTCTTTTTCCCAATGTAGGCCTCTTAGCGCTTAGCATGTCCAATTGCAGTTTCTACAGAAAGAGTGTTTCAGAACGGCTCAATCAAAAGTAAGGTTCAACTCTGTTAGTTGAATGCACAGAACAGAAAGAATTTTCACAGAATGCTACTGTGTAGTTTATATTTGAATATATTCCTTTTTCCACTATTACCCTCTTAGCGCTCCGAATGTCCACTTGCATTTTCTACAGAAAGAGTGTTCAGAACTGCGCAATCAAAAGTATGGTTTAACTCTGTTAGCTTAATGAACATATCAGAAATAAGTTTCACACAATCCTTCTGTGTAGTTTTTATTTGAAGATATTATTTTTCCCAATATAGGCCTCTTAGCGCTCAGAATGTCCAATTGCAGTTTCTACAGAAAGAGTGTTTCAGAAAGGCTCAATCAAAAGTAAGGTTCAACTCTGTTAGTTGAATGCACAGAACAGAAAGATGTTTCATACAATGCTTCTGTGTAGTTTATATTTGAACATATTCTTTTTTCCTCTATTACCCACTTAGCGCTACGAATGTCCAGTTGCATTTTCTACAGACAGAGTGTTTCAAAACTGCTCAATCAAAAGTATGGTTTAACTCTGTTAGCTGAATGCTCAGATCAGAAAGAAGTTTCACAGAATGCTTCTGTGTAGTTTATATTTGAATATATTCCTTTTTCCACTACTACGCTCTTAGCGCTCCAAATGTCCAGTTGCATTTTCAAAAGAAAGAGTGTTCAGATCTGCTCAATCAAAAGTATGGTTTAACTCTGTTAGCTGAATGCACAGATCAGAAAGAAGTTTCACCGAATGATTCTGTGTAGTTTATATTTGAAGACATTCCTTTTTCCACTATTACCCTCTTAGCGCTCCGAATCTCCACTTGCATTTTCTACAAAAAGAGTGTTTCATAACTGCTCAATCAAAAATATGTTTTATCTCTGTTAACTGAATTTACAGATCAGAAATAAGTTTCACAGAATGCATCTGTGTAGTTTTTATTTGAAGGTATTCTTTTTCCCAATGTAGGCCTCTTAGCGCTTAGCATGTCCAATTGCAGTTTCTACAGAAAGAGTGTTTCAGAACGGCTCAATCAAAAGTAAGGTTCAACTCTGTTAGGTGAATGCACAGAACAGAAAGAATTTTCACAGAATGCTACTGTGTAGTTTATATTTGAATATATTCCTTTTTCCACTATTACCCTCTTAGCGCTCCGAATGTCCACTTGCATTTTCTACAGAAAGAGTGTTCAGAACTGCGCAATCAAAAGTATGGTTTAACTGTGTTAGCTTAATGAACGTATCAGAAATAAGTTTCACACAATGCTTCTGTGTAGTTTTTATTTGAAGATATTATTTTTCCCAATATAGGCCTCTTAGCGCTCAGAATGTCCAATTGCAGTTTCTACAGAAAGAGTGTTTCAGAAAGGTTCAATCAAATGTAAGGTTCAACTCTGTTAGTTGAATGCACAGAACAGAAAGAAGTTTCATACAATGCTTCTGTGTAGTTTATATTTGAACATATTCTTTTTTCCACTATTACCCACTTAGCGCTACGAATGTCCAGTTGCATTTTCTACAGACAGAGTGTTTCAAAACTGCTCAATCAAAAGTATGGTTTAACTCTGTTAGCTGAATGCTCAGATCAGAAAGAAGTTTCACAGAATGCTTCTGTGTAGTTTATATTTGAATATATTCCTTTTTCCACTACTACGCTCTTAGCGCTCCAAATGTCCAGTTGCATTTTCAACAGAAAGAGTGTTCAGATCTGCTCAATCAAAAGTATGGTTTAACTCTGTTAGCTGAATGCACAGATCAGAAAGAAGTTTCACCGAATGATTCTGTGTAGTTTATATTTGAAGACATTCCTTTTTCCACTATTACCCTCTTAGCGCTCCGAATCTCCACTTGCATTTTCTACAAAAAGAGTGTTTCATAACTGCTCAATCAAAAATATGTTTTATCTCTGTTAACTGAATTTACAGATCAGAAATAAGTTTCACAGAATGCATCTGTGTAGTTTTTATTTGAAGATATTCTTTTTCCCAATGTAGGCCTCTTAGCGCTTAGCATGTCCAATTGCAGTTTCTACAGAAAGAGTGTTTCAGAACGGCTCAATCAAAAGTAAGGTTCAACTCTGTTAGTTGAAAGCACAGAAAAGAAAGAAGTTTCATACAATGCTTCTGTGTAGTTTATATTTGAACATATTCTTTTTTCCACTATTACCCACTTAGCGCTACGAATGTCCAGTTGCATTTTCTACAGACAGAGTGTTTCAAAACTGCTCAATCAAAAGTATGGTTTAACTCTGTTAGCTGAATGCTCAGATCAGAAAGAAGTTTCACAGAATGCTTCTGTGTAGTTTATATTTGAATATATTCCTTTTTCCACTACTACTCTCTTAGCGCTCAAAATGTCCAGTTGCATTTTCTACAGAAAGAGTGTTCTGATCTGCTCAATCAAAAGTATGGTTTAACTCTGTTAGCTGAATGCACAGATCAGAAAGAAGTTTCACAGAATGTTTCTGTGTAGTTTATATTTGGAGACATTCCTTTTTCCACTATTACCCTCTTAGCGCTCTGAATCTCCACTTGCATTTTCTACATAAAGAGTGTTTCAGAACGGCTCAATCAAAACTAAAGTTCAACTCTTTTAGTTGAACAAACAGAACAGAGAGAAGTTTCACACAATTCTTCTGTGTAGTGTTTATTTGTAGACATTCTTTTTCCCAATATAGGCCTCTTAGCGCTCAGAATGTCCAATTGCAGTTTCTACAGAAAGAGTGTTTCAGAACGGCTCAATCAAAAGTACGGTTCAACTCTGTTAGTTGAATGCACAGAACAGAAAGAAGTTTCATACAATGCTTCTGTGTAGTTTATATTTGGACATATTCTTTTTTCCACTATTACCCAGTTAGCGCTACGAATGTCCAGTTGCATTTTCTACAGACAGAGTGTTTCAAAACTGCTCAATCAAAAGCATGGTTTAACTCTGTTAGCTGAATGCCCAGATCAGAAAGAAGTTTCACAGAATGCTTCTGTGTAGTTTATATTTGAATATATTCCTTTTTCCACTACTACTCTCTTAGCGCTCCAAATGTCCAGTTGCATTTTCTACAGAAAGAGTGTTCAGATCTGCTCAATCAAAAGTATGGTTTAACTCTGTTAGCTGAATGCACAGATCGGAAAGAAGTTTCACAGAATGATTCTGTGTAGTTTATATTTGGAGACATTCCTTTTTCCACTATTATCCTCTTAGCGCTCCGAATCTCCACTTGCATTTTCTACAGAAAGACTGTTACAGACCGGCTCAATCAAAGCTAAGGTTCAACTCTTTTAGTTGAACAAACAGAACAGAAAGAAGTTTCACACAATTCTTCTGTGTAGTTTTTATTTGTAGACATTCTTTTTCCCAATATATGCCTCTTAGCGCTCAGAATGTCCAATTGCAGTTTCTACAGAAAGAGTGTTTCAGAACGGCTCAATCAAAAGTAAGTTTCAACTCTGTTAGTTGAATGCACAGAACAGAAAGAAGTTTCATACAATGCTTCTGTGTAGTTTATATTTGAACATATTCTTTTTTCCACTATTACCCACTTAGCGCTACGAATGTCCAGTTGCATTTTCTACAGACAGAGTGTTTCAAAACTGCTCAATCAAAAGTATGGTTTAACTCTGTTAGCTGAATGCTCAGATCAGAAAGAAGTTTCACAGAATGCTTCTGTGTAGTTTATATTTGAATATATTCCTTTTTCCACTACTACGCTCTTAGCGCTCCAAATGTCCAGTTGCATTTTCAACAGAAAGAGTGTTCAGATCTGCTCAATCAAAAGTATGGTTTAGCTCTGTTAGCTGAATGCACAGATCAGAAAGAAGTTTCACCGAATGATTCTGTGTAGTTTATATTTGAAGACATTCCTTTTTCCAGTATTACCCTCTTAGCGCTCCGAATCTCCACTTGCATTTTCTACAAAAAGAGTGTTTCATAACTGCTCAATCAAAAATATGTTTTATCTCTGTTAACTGAATTTACAGATCAGAAATAAGTTTCACAGAATGCATCTGTGTAGTTTTTATTTGAAGATATTATTTTTCCCAATGTAGGCCTCTTAGCGCTTAGCATGTCCAATTGCAGTTTCTACAGAAAGAGTGTTTCAGAACGGCTCAATCAAAAGTAAGGTTCAACTCTGTTAGTTGAATGCACAGAACAGAAAGAATTTTCACAGAATACTACTGTGTAGTTTATATTTGAATATATTCCTTTTTCCACTATTACCCTCTTAGCGCTCCAAATGTCCACTTGCATTTTCTACAGAAAGAGTGTTCAGAACTGCGCAATCCAAAGTATGGTTTAACTCTGTTAGCTTAATGAACATATCAGAAATAAGTTTCACACAATGCTTCTGTGTAGTTTTTATTTGAAGATATTATTTTCCCCAATAGAGGCCTCTTAGCGCTCAGAATGTCCAATTGCAGTTTCTACAGAAAGAGTGTTTCAGAAAGGCTCAATCAAAAGTAAGGTTCAACTCTGTTAGTTGAATGCACAGAACAGAAAGAAGTTTCATACAATGCTTCTGTGTAGTTTATATTTGAACATATTCTTTTTTCCACTATTACCCACTTAGCGCTACGAATGTCCAGTTGCATTTTCTACAGACAGAGTGTTTCAAAACTGCTCAATCAAAAGTATGGTTTAACTCTGTTAGCTGAATGCTCAGATCAGAAAGTAGTTTCACAGAATGCTTCTGTGTAGTTTATATTTGAATATATTCCTTTTTCCACTACTACTCTCTTAGCGCTCCAAATGTCCAGTTGCATTTTCTACAGAAAGAGAGTTCAGATCTGCTCAATCAAAAGTATGGTTTAACTCTGTTAGCTGAATGCACAGATCAGAAAGAAGTTTCACAGAATGAATCTGTGTAGTTTATATTTGGAGACATTCCTTTTTCCACTATTACCCTCTTAGCGCTCCGAATCTCCACTTGCATTTTCTACAGAAAGAGTGTTTCAGAACGGCTCAATCAAAACTAAGGTTCAACTCTTTTAGTTGAACAAACAGAACAGAAAGACGTTTCACACAATTCTTCTGTGTAGTTTTTATTTGTAGACATTCTTTTTCCCAATATAGGCCTCTTAGCGCTCAGAATGTCCAATTGCAGTTTCTACAGAAAGAGTGTTTTAGAACGGCTCAATCAAAAGTAAGGTTCAACTCTGTTAGTTGAATGCACAGAACAGAAAGAAGTTTCATACAATGCTTCTGTGTAGTTTATATTTGAACATATTCTCTTTTCCACTATTACCCACTTAGCGCTACGAATGTCCAGTTGCATTTTCTACAGACAGAGTGTTTCAAAACTACTCAATCAAAAGTATGGTTTAACTCTGTTAGCTGAATGCTCAGATCAGAAAGAAGTTTCACAGAATGCTTCTCTGTAGTTTATATTTGAATATATTCCTTTTTCCACTACTACGCTCTTAGCGCTCCAAATGTCCAGTTGCATTTTCTACAGAAAGAGTGTTCAGATCTGCTCAATCAAAAGTATGGTTTAACTCTGTTAGCTGAATGCACAGATCAGAAAGAAGTTTCACCGAATGATTCTGTGTAGTTTATATTTGAAGACATTCCTTTTTCCACTATTACCCTCTTAGCGGTCCGAATCTCCACTTGCATTTCCTACAAAAAGAGTGTTTCATAACTGCTCAATCAAAAATATGTTTTATCTCTGTTAACTGAATTTACAGATCAGAAATAAGTTTCACAGAATGCATCTGTGTAGTTTTTATTTGAAGATATTCTTTTTCCCAATGTAGGCCTCTTAGCGCTTAGCATGTCCAATTGCAGTTTCTACAGAAAGAGTGTTTCAGAACGGCTCAATCAAAAGTAAGGTTCAACTCTGTTAGTTGAATGCACAGAACAGAAAGAATTTTCACAGAATGCTACTGTGTAGTTTATATTTGAATATATTCCTTTCTCCACTATTACCCTCTTAGCGCTCCGAATGTCCACTTGCATTTTCTACAGAAAGAGTGTTCAGAACTGCGCAATAAAAAGTATGGTTTAACTCTGTTAGCTTAATGAACATATCAGAAATAAGTTTCACACAATGCTTCTGTGTAGTTTTTATTTGAAGATATTATTTTTCCCAATAGAGGCCTCTTAGCGCTCAGAATGTCCAATTGCAGTTTCTACAGAAAGAGTGTTTCAGAAAGGCTCAATCAAAAGTAAGGTTCAACACTGTTAGTTGAATGCACGGAACAGAAAGTAGTTTCATACAATGCTTCTGTGTAGTTTATATTTGAACATATTCTTTTTTCCACTATTACCCACTTAGCGCTACGAATGTCCAGTTGCATTTTCTACAGACAGAGTGTTTCAAAACTGCTCAATCAAAATTATGGTTTAACTCTGTTAGCTGAATGCTCAGATCAGAAAGAAGTTTCACAGAATGCTTCTGTGTAGTTTATATTTGAATATATTCCTTTTTCCACTACTACTCTCTTAGCGCTCCAAATGTCCAGTTGCATTTTCTACAGAAAGAGTGTTCAGATCTGCTCAATCAAAAGTATGGTTTAACTCTGTTAGCTGAATGCACAGATCAGAAAGAAGTTTCACAGAATGATTCTGCGTAGTTTATATTTGGAGACATTCCTTTTTCCACTATTACCCTCTTAGCGCTCCGAATCTCCACTTGCATTTTCTACAGAAAGACTGTTACAGACCGGCTCAATCAAAGCTAAGGTTCAACTCTTTTAGTTGAACAAACAGAACAGAAAGAAGTTTCACACAATTCTTCTGTGTAGTTTTTATTTGTAGACATTCTTTTTCCCAATATATGCCTCTTAGCGCTCAGAATGTCCAATTGCAGTTTCTACAGAAAGAGTGTTTCAGAACGGCTCAATCAAAAGTAAGGTTCAACTCTGTTAGTTGAATGCACAGAACAGAAAGAAGTTTCATACAATGCTTCTGTGTAGTTTATATTTGAACATATTCCTTTTTCCACTATTACCCACTTAGCGCTACGAATGTCCAGTTGCATTTTCTACAGACAGAGTGTTTCAAAACTGCTCAATCAAAAGTATGGTTTAACTCTGTTAGCTGAATGCTCAGATCAGAAAGAAGTTTCACAGAATGCTTCTGTGTAGTTTATATTTGAATATATTCCTTTTTCCACTACTACGCTCTTAGCGCTCCAAATGTCCAGTTGCATTTTCAACAGAAAGAGTGTTCAGATCTGCTCAATCAAAAGTATGGTTTAGCTCTGTTAGCTGAATGCACAGATCAGAAAGAAGTTTCACCGAATGATTCTGTGTAGTTTATATTTGAAGACATTCCTTTTTCCAGTATTACCCTCTTAGCGCTCCGAATCTCCACTTGCATTTTCTACAAAAAGAGTGTTTCATAACTGCTCAATCAAAAATATGTTTTATCTCTGTTAACTGAATTTACAGATCAGAAATAAGTTTCACAGAATGCATCTGTGTAGTTTTTATTTGAAGATATTATTTTTCCCAATGTAGGCCTCTTAGCGCTTAGCATGTCCAATTGCAGTTTCTACAGAAAGAGTGTTTCAGAACGGCTCAATCAAAAGTAAGGTTCAACTCTGTTAGTTGAATGCACAGAACAGAAAGAATTTTCACAGAATGCTACTGTGTAGTTTATATTTGAATATATTCCTTTTTCCACTATTACCCTCTTAGCGCTCCAAATGTCCACTTGCATTTTCTACAGAAAGAGTGTTCAGAACTGCGCAATCCAAAGTATGGTTTAACTCTGTTAGCTTAATGAACATATCAGAAATAAGTTTCACACAATGCTTCTGTGTAGTTTTAATTTGAAGATATTATTTTCCCCAATAGAGGCCTCTTAGCGCTCAGAATGTCCAATTGCAGTTTCTACAGAAAGAGTGTTTCAGAAAGGCTCAATCAAAAGTAAGGTTCAACTCTGTTAGTTGAATGCACAGAACAGAAAGAAGTTTCATACAATGCTTCTGTGTAGTTTATATTTGAACATATTCTTTTTTCCACTATTACCCACTTAGCGCTACGAATGTCCAGTTGCATTTTCTACAGACAGAGTGTTTCAAAACTGCTCAATCAAAAGTATGGTTTAACTCTGTTAGCTGAATGCTCAGATCAGAAAGTAGTTTCACAGAATGCTTCTGTGTAGTTTATATTTGAATATATTCCTTTTTCCACTACTACTCTCTTAGCGCTCCAAATGTCCAGTTGCATTTTCTACAGAAAGAGAGTTCAGATCTGCTCAATCAAAAGTATGGTTTAACTCTGTTACTTGAATGCACAGAACAGAAAGAAGTTTCATACAATGCTTCTGTGTAGTTTATATTTGAACATATTCTCTTTTCCACTATTACCCACTTAGCGCTACGAATGTCCAGTTGCATTTTCTACAGACAGAGTGTTTCAAAACTGCTCAATCAAAAGTATGGTTTAACTCTGTTAGCTGAATGCTCAGATCAGAAAGAAGTTTCACAGAATGCTTCTGTGTAGTTTATATTTGAATATATTCCTTTTTCCACTACTACGCTCTTAGCGCTCCAAATGTCCAGTTGCATTTTCTACAGAAAGAGTGTTCAGATCTGCTCAATCAAAAGTATGGTTTAACTCTGTTAGCTGAATGCACAGATCAGAAAGAAGTTTCACCGAATGATTCTGTGTAGTTTATATTTGAAGACATTACTTTTTCCACTATTACCCTCTTAGCGCTCTGAATCTCCACTTGCATTTCCTACAAAAAGAGTGTTTCAGAACGGCTCAATCAAAACTAAAGTTCAACTCTTTTAGTTGAACAAACAGAACAGAAAGAAGTTTCACACAATTCTTCTGTGTAGTGTTTATTTGTAGACATTCTTTTTCCCAATATAGGCCTCTTAGCGCTCAGAATGTCCAATTGCAGTTTCTACAG
This sequence comes from Symphalangus syndactylus, assembly GCF_028878055.3. Classification (NCBI taxonomy): domain Eukaryota; kingdom Metazoa; phylum Chordata; class Mammalia; order Primates; family Hylobatidae; genus Symphalangus; species Symphalangus syndactylus. The sequence continues at coordinate 6,215,371 of NC_072448.2, forward strand.
AAAGAGTGTTTCAGAACGGCTCAATCAAAAGTACGGTTCAACTCTGTTAGTTGAATGCACAGAACAGAAAGAAGTTTCATACAATGCTTCTGTGTAGTTTATATTTGGACATATTCTTTTTTCCACTATTACCCACTTAGCGCTACGAATGTCCAGTTGCATTTTCTACAGACAGAGTGTTTCAAAACTGCTCAATCAAAAGTATGGTTTAACTCTGTTAGCTGAATGCCCAGATCAGAAAGAAGTTTCACAGAATGCTTCTGTGTAGTTTATATTTGAATATATTACTTTTTCCACTACTACTCTCTTAGTGCTCCAAATGTCCAGTTGCATTTTCTACAGAAAGAGTGTTCAGATCTGCTCAATCAAAAGTATGGTTTAACTCTGTTAGCTGAATGCACAGATCAGATAGAAGTTTCACCGAATGATTCTGTGTAGTTTATATTTGAAGACATTCCTTTTTCCACTGTTACCCTCTTAGCGCTCCGAATCTCCACTTGCATTTTCTACAAAAAGAGTGTTTCATAACTGCTCAATCAAAAATATGTTTTATATCTGTTAACTGAATTTACAGATCAGAAATAAGTTTCACAGAATGCATCTGTGTAGTTTTTATTTGAAGATATTCTTTTTCCCAATGTAGGCCTCTTAGCGCTTAGCATGTCCAATTGCAGTTTCTACAGAAAGAGTGTTTCAGAACGGCTCAATCAAAGTAAGGTTCAACTCTGTTAGTTGAATGCACGGAACAGAAAGAATTTTCACAGAATGCTTCTGTGTAGTTTATATTTGAATATATTCCTTTTTCCACTATTACCCTCTTAGCGCTCCGAATGTCCACTTGCATTTTCTACAGAAAGAGTGTTCAGAACTGCGCAATCAAAAGTATGGTTTAACTCTGTTAGCTTAATGAACATATCAGAAATAAGTTTCACACAATGCTTCTGTGTAGTTTTTATTTGAAGATATTATTTTTCCCAATAGAGGCCTCTTAGCGCTCAGAATGTCCAATTGCAGTTTCTACAGAAAGAGTGTTTCAGAAAGGCTCAATCAAAAGTAAGGTTCAACTCTGTTAGTTGAATGCACAGAACAGAAAGAAGTTTCATACAATGCTTCTGTGTAGTTTATATTTGAACATATTCTTTTTTCCACTATTACCCACTTAGCGCTACGAATGTCCAGTTGCATTTTCTACAGACAGAGTGTTTCAAAACTGCTCAATCAAAAGTATGGTTTAACTCTGTAAGCTGAATGCTCAGATCAGAAAAAAGTTTCACAGAATGCTTCTGTGTAGTTTATATTTGAATATATTCCTTTTTCCACTACTACTCTCTTAGCGCTCCAAATGTCCAGTTGCATTTTCTACAGAAAGAGTGTTCAGATCTGCTCAATCAAAAGTATGGTTTAACTCTGTTAGCTGAATGCACAGATCGGAAAGAAGTTTCACAGAATGATTCTGTGTAGTTTATATTTGGAGACATTCCTTTTTCCACTGTTATCCTCTTAGCGCTCCGAATCTCCACTTGCATTTTCTACAGAAAGACTGTTACAGACCGGCTCAATCAAAGCTAAGGTTCAACTCTTTTAGTTGAACAAACAGAACAGAAAGAAGTTTCACACAATTCTTCTGTGTAGTTTTTATTTGTAGACATTCTTTTTCCCAATATATGCCTCTTAGCGCTCAGAATGTCCAATTGCAGTTTCTACAGAAAGAGTGTTTCAGAACGGCTCAATCAAAAGTAAGGTTCAACTCTGTTAGTTGAATGCACAGAACAGAAAGAAGTTTCATACAATGCTTCTGTGTAGTTTATATTTGAACATATTCTTTTTTCCACTATTACCCACTTAGCGCTACGAATGTCCAGTTGCATTTTCTACAGACAGAGTGTTTCAAAACTGCTCAATCAAAATTATGGTTTAACTCTGTTAGCTGAATGCTCAGATCAGAAAGAAGTTTCACAGAATGCTTCTGTGTAGTTTATATTTGAATATATTCCTTTTTCCACTAATACGCTCTTAGCGCTCCAAATGTCCAGTTGCATTTTCAACAGAAAGAGTGTTCAGATCTGCTCAATCAAAAGTATGGTTTAGCTCTGTTAGCTGAATGCACAGATCAGAAAGAAGTTTCACCGAATGATTCTGTGTAGTTTATATTTGAAGACATTCCTTTTTCCAGTATTACCCTCTTAGCGCTCCGAATCTCCGCTTGCATTTTCTACAAAAAGAGTGTTTCATAACTGCTCAATCAAAAATATGTTTTATCTCTGTTAACTGAATTTACAGATCAGAAATAAGTTTCACAGAATGCATCTGTGTAGTTTTTATTTGAAGATATTATTTTTCCCAATGTAGGCCTCTTAGCGCTTAGCATGTCCAATTGCAGTTTCTACAGAAAGAGTGTTTCAGAACGGCTCAATCAAAAGTAAGGTTCAACTCTGTTAGTTGAATGCACAGAACAGAAAGAATTTTCACAGAATGCTACTGTGTAGTTTATATTTGAATATATTCCTTTTTCCACTATTACACTCTTAGCGCTCCAAATGTCGACTTGCATTTTCTACAGAAAGAGTGTTCAGAACTGCGCAATCCAAAGTATGGTTTAACTCTGTTAGCTTAATGAACATATCAGAAATAAGTTTCACACAATGCTTCTTGTAGTTTTAATTTGAAGATATTATTTTCCCCAATAGAGGCCTCTTAGCGCTCAGAATGTCCAATTGCAGTTTCTACAGAAAGAGTGTTTCAGAAAGGCTCAATCAAAAGTAAGGTTCAACTCTGTTAGTTGAATGCACAGAACAGAAAGAAGTTTCATACAATGCTTCTGTGTAGTTTATATTTGAACATATTCTTTTTTCCACTATTACCCACTTAGCGCTACGAATGTCCAGTTGCATTTTCTACAGACAGAGTGTTTCAAAACTGCTCAATCAAAAGTATGGTTTAACTCTGTTAGCTGAATGCTCAGATCAGAAAGTAGTTTCACAGAATGCTTCTGTGTAGTTTATATTTGAATATATTCCTTTTTCCACTACTACTCTCTTAGCGCTCCAAATGTCCAGTTGCATTTTCTACAGAAAGAGAGTTCAGATCTGCTCAATCAAAAGTATGGTTTAACTCTGTTAGTTGAATGCACAGAACAGAAAGAAGTTTCATACAATGCTTCTGTGTAGTTTATATTTGAACATATTCTCTTTTCCACTATTACAGACTTAGCGCTACGAATGTCCAGTTGCATTTTCTACAGACAGAGTGTTTCAAAACTGCTCAATCAAAAGTATGGTTTAACTCTGTTAGCTGAATGCTCAGATCAGAAAGAAGTTTCACAGAATGCTTCTGTGTAGTTTATATTTGAATATATTCCTTTTTCCACTACTACGCTCTTAGCGCTCCAAATGTCCAGTTGCATTTTCTACAGAAAGAGTGTTCAGATCTGCTCAATCAAAAGTATGGTTTAACTCTGTTAGCTGAATGCACAGATCAGAAAGAAGTTTCACCGAATGATTCTGTGTAGTTTATATTTGAAGACATTCCTTTTTCCACTATTACCCTCTTAGCGCTCTGAAACTCCACTTGCATTTCCTACAAAAAGAGTGTTTCAGAACGGCTCAATCAAAACTAAAGTTCAACTCTTTTAGTTGAACAAACAGAACAGAAAGAAGTTTCACACAATTCTTCTGTGTAGTGTTTATTTGTAGACATTCTTTTTCCCAATATAGGCCTCTTAGCGCTCAGAATGTCCAATTGCAGTTTCTACAGAAAGAGTGTTTCAGAACGGCTCAATCAAAAGTACGGTTCAACTCTGTTAGTTGAATGCACAGAACAGAAAGAAGTTTCATACAATGCTTCTGTGTAGTTTATATTTGGACATATTCTTTTTTCCACTATTACCCACTTAACGCTACGAATGTCCAGTTGCATTTTCTACAGACAGAGTGTTTCAAAACTGCTCAATCAAAAGTATGGTTTAACTCTGTTAGCTGAATGCCCAGATCAGAAAGAAGTTTCACAGAATGCTTCTGTGTAGTTTATATTTGAATATATTCCTTTTTCCACTACTACTCTCTTAGTGCTCCAAATGTCCAGTTGCATTTTCTACAGAAAGAGTGTTCAGATCTGCTCAATCAAAAGTATGGTTTAACTCAGTAAGCTGAATGCACAGATCAGATAGAAGTTTCACCGAATGATTCTGTGTAGTTTATATTTGAAGACATTCCTTTTTCCACTGTTACCCTCTTAGCGCTCCGAATCTCCACTTGCATTTTCTACAAAAAGAGTGTTTCATAACTGCTCAATCAAAAATATGTTTTATATCTGTTAACTGAATTTACAGATCAGAAATAAGTTTCACAGAATGCATCTGTGTAGTTTTTATTTGAAGATATTCTTTTTCCCAATGTAGGCCTCTTAGCGCTTAGCATGTCCAATTGCAGTTTCTACAGAAAGAGTGTTTCAGAACGGCTCAATCAAAAGTAAGGTTCAACTCTGTTAGTTGAATGCACAGAACAGAAAGAATTTTCACAGAATGCTACTGTGTAGTTTATATTTGAATATATTCCTTTTTCCACTATTACCCTCTTAGCGCTCCGAATGTCCACTTGCATTTTCTACAGAAAGAGTGTTCAGAACTGCGCAATCAAAAGTATGGTTTAACTCTGTTAGCTTAATGAACATATCAGAAATAAGTTTCACACAATGCTTCTGTGTAGTTTTTATTTGAAGATATTATTTTTCCCAATAGAGGCCTCTTAGCGCTCAGAATGTCCAATTGCAGTTTCTACAGAAAGAGTGTTTCAGAAAGGCTCAATCAAAAGTAAGGTTCAACTCTGTTAGTTGAATGCACAGAACAGAAAGAAGTTTCATACAATGCTTCTGTGTAGTTTATATTTGAACATATTCTTTTTTCCACTATTACCCACTTAGCGCTACGAATGTCCAGTTGCATTTTCTACAGACAGAGTGTTTCAAAACTGCTCAATCAAAAGTATGGTTTAACTCTGTAAGCTGAATGCTCAGATCAGAAAGAAGTTTCACAGAATGCTTCTGTGTAGTTTATATTTGAATATATTCCTTTTTCCACTACTACTCTCTTAGCGCTCCAAATGTCCAGTTGCATTTTCTACAGAAAGAGTGTTCAGATCTGCTCAATCAAAAGTATGGTTTAACTCTGTTAGCTGAATGCACAGATCGGAAAGAAGTTTCACAGAATGATTCTGTGTAGTTTATATTTGGAGACATTCCTTTTTCCACTATTATCCTCTTAGCGCTCCGAATCTCCACTTGCATTTTCTACAGAAAGACTGTTACAGACCGGCTCAATCAAAGCTAAGGTTCAACTCTTTTAGTTGAACAAACAGAACAGAAAGAAGTTTCACACAATTCTTCTGTGTAGTTTTTATTTGTAGACATTCTTTTTCCCAATATATGCCTCTTAGCGCTCAGAATGTCCAATTGCAGTTTCTACAGAAAGAGTGTTTCAGAACGGCTCAATCAAAAGTAAGGTTCAACTCTGTTAGTTGAATGCACAGAACAGAAAGAAGTTTCATACAATGCTTCTGTGTAGTTTATATTTGAACATATTCTTTTTTCCACTATTACCCACTTAGCGCTACGAATGTCCAGTTGCATTTTCTACAGACAGAGTGTTTCAAAACTGCTCAATAAAAAGTATGGTTTAACTCTGTTAGCTGAATGCTCAGATCAGAAAGAAGTTTCACAGAATGCTTCTGTGTAGTTTATATTTGAATATATTCCTTTTTCCACTACTACGCTCTTAGCGCTCCAAATGTCCAGTTGCATTTTCAACAGAAAGAGTGTTCAGATCTGCTCAATCAAAATTATGGTTTAACTCTGTTAGCTGAATGCACAGATCAGAAAGAAGTTTCACCGAATGATTCTGTGTAGTGTATATTTGAAGACATTCCTTTTTCCAGTATTACCCTCTTAGCGCTCCGAATCTCCACTTGCATTTTCTACAAAAAGAGTGTTTCATAACTGCTCAATCAAAAATATGGTTTATCTCTGTTAACTGAATTTACAGATCAGAAATAAGTTTCACAGAATGCATCTGTGTAGTTTTTATTTGAAGATATTATTTTTCCCAATGTAGGCCTCTTAGCGCTTAGCATGTCCAATTGCAGTTTCTACAGAAAGAGTGTTTCAGAACGGCTCAATCAAAAGTAAGGTTCAACTCTGTTAGTTGAATGCACAGAACAGAAAGAATTTTCACAGAATGCTACTGTGTAGTTTATATTTGAATATATTCCTTTTTCCACTATTACCCTCTTAGCGCTCCAAATGTCCACTTGCATTTTCTACAGAAAGAGTGTTCAGAACTGCGCAATCCAAAGTATGGTTTAACTCTGTTAGCTTAATGAACATATCAGAAATAAGTTTCACACAATGCTTCTTGTAGTTTTTATTTGAAGATATTATTTTCCCCAATAGAGGCCTCTTAGCGCTCAGAATGTCCAATTGCAGTTTCTACAGAAAGAGTGTTTCAGAAAGGCTCAATCAAAAGTAAGGTTCAACTCTGTTAGTTGAATGCACAGAACAGAAAGAAGTTTCATACAATGCTTCTGTGTAGTTTATATTTGAACATATTCTTTTTTCCACTATTACCCACTTAGCGCTACGAATGTCCAGTTGCATTTTCTACAGACAGAGTGTTTCAAAACTGCTCAATCAAAAGTATGGTTTAACTCTGTTAGCTGAATGCTCAGATCAGAAAGTAGTTTCACAGAATGCTTCTGTGTAGTTTATATTTGAATATATTCCTTTTTCCACTACTACTCTCTTAGCGCTCCAAATGTCCAGTTGCATTTTCTACAGAAAGAGAGTTCAGATCTGCTCAATCAAAAGTATGGTTTAACTCTGTTAGTTGAATGCACAGAACAGAAAGAAGTTTCATACAATGCTTCTGTGTAGTTTATATTTGAACATATTCTCTTTTCCACTATTACAGACTTAGCGCTACGAATGTCCAGTTGCATTTTCTACAGACAGAGTGTTTCAAACCTGCTCAATCAAAAGTATGGTTTAACTCTGTTAGCTGAATGCTCAGATCAGAAAGAAGTTTCACAGAATGCTTCTGTGTAGTTTATATTTGAATATATTCCTTTTTCCACTACTACGCTCTTAGCGCTCCAAATGTCCAGTTGCATTTTCTACAGAAAGAGTGTTCAGATCTGCTCAATCAAAAGTATGGTTTAACTCTGTTAGCTGAATGCACAGATCAGAAAGAAGTTTCACCGAATGATTCTGTGTAGTTTATATTTGAAGACATTCCTTTTTCCACTATTACCCTCTTAGCGCTCTGAATCTCCACTTGCATTTCCTACAAAAAGAGTGTTTCAGAACGGCTCAATCAAAACTAAAGTTCAACTCTTTTAGTTGAACAAACAGAACAGAAAGAAGTTTCACACAATTCTTCTGTGTAGTGTTTATTTGTAGACATTCTTTTTCCCAATATAGGCCTCTTAGCGCTCAGAATGTCCAATTGCAGTTTCTACAGAAAGAGTGTTTCAGAACGGCTCAATCAAAAGTACGGTTCAACTCTGTTAGTTGAATGCACAGAACAGAAAGAAGTTTCATACAATGCTTCTGTGTAGTTTATATTTGGACATATTCTTTTTTCCACTATTACCCACTTAACGCTACGAATGTCCAGTTGCATTTTCTACAGACAGAGTGTTTCAAAACTGCTCAATCAAAAGTATGGTTTAACTCTGTTAGCTGAATGCCCAGATCAGAAAGAAGTTTCACAGAATGCTTCTGTGTAGTTTATATTTGAATATATTCCTTTTTCCACTACTACTCTCTTAGTGCTCCAAATGTCCAGTTGCATTTTCTACAGAAAGAGTGTTCAGATCTGCTCAATCAAAAGTATGGTTTAACTCAGTAAGCTGAATGCACAGATCAGATAGAAGTTTCACCGAATGATTCTGTGTAGTTTATATTTGAAGACATTCCTTTTTCCACTGTTACCCTCTTAGCGCTCCGAATCTCCACTTGCATTTTCTACAAAAAGAGTGTTTCATAACTGCTCAATCAAAAATATGTTTTATATCTGTTAACTGAATTTACAGATCAGAAATAAGTTTCACAGAATGCATCTGTGTAGTTTTTATTTGAAGATAATCTTTTTCCCAATGTAGGCCTCTTAGCGCTTAGCATGTCCAATTGCAGTTTCTACAGAAAGAGTGTTTCAGAACGGCTCAATCAAAAGTAAGGTTCAACTCTGTTAGTTGAATGCACAGAACAGAAAGAATTTTCACAGAATGCTACTGTGTAGTTTATATTTGAATATATTCCTTTTTCCACTATTACCCTCTTAGCGCTCCGAATGTCCACTTGCATTTTCTACAGAAAGAGTGTTCAGAACTGCGCAATCAAAAGTATGGTTTAACTCTGTTAGCTTAATGAACATATCAGAAATAAGTTTCACACAATGCTTCTGTGTAGTTTTTATTTGAAGATATTATTTTTCCCAATAGAGGCCTCTTAGCGCTCAGAATGTCCAATTGCAGTTTCTACAGAAAGAGTGTTTCAGAAAGGCTCAATCAAAAGTAAGGTTCAACTCTGTTAGTTGAATGCACAGAACAGAAAGAAGTTTCATACAATGCTTCTGTGTAGTCTATATTTGAACATATTTTTTTTCCACTATTACCCACTTAGCGCTACGAATGTCCAGTTGCATTTTCTACAGACAGAGTGTTTCAAAACTGCTCAATCAAAAGTATGGTTTAACTCTGTAAGCTGAATGCTCAGATCAGAAAGAAGTTTCACAGAATGCTTCTGTGTAGTTTATATTTGAATATATTCCTTTTTCCACTACTACGCTCTTAGCGCTCCAAATGTCCAGTTGCATTTTCTACAGAAAGAGTGTTCAGATCTGCTCAATCAAAAGTATGGTTTAACTCTGTTAGCTGAATGCACAGATCGGAAAGAAGTTTCACAGAATGATTCTGTGTAGTTTATATTTGGAGACATTCCTTTTTCCACTATTATCCTCTTAGCGATCCGAATCTCCACTTGCATTTTCTACAGAAAGACTGTTACAGACCGGCTCAATCAAAGCTAAGGTTCAACTCTTTTAGTTGAACAAACAGAACAGAAAGAAGTTTCACACAATTCTTCTGTGTAGTTTTTATTTGTAGACATTCTTTTTCCCAATATATGCCTCTTAGCGCTCAGAATGTCCAATTGCAGTTTCTACAGAAAGAGTGTTTCAGAACGGCTCAATCAAAAGTAAGGTTCAACTCTGTTAGTTGAATGCACAGAACAGAAAGAAGTTTCATACAATGCTTCTGTGTAGTTTATATTTGAACATATTCTTTTTTCCACTATTACCCACTTAGCGCTACGAATGTCCAGTTGCATTTTCTACAGACAGAGTGTTTCAAAACTGCTCAATCAAAAGTATGGTTTAACTCTGTTAGCTGAATGCTCAGATCAGAAAGAAGTTTCACAGAATGCTTCTGTGTAGTTTATATTTGAATATATTCCTTTTTCCACTACTACGCTCTTAGCGCTCCAAATGTCCAGTTGCATTTTCAACAGAAAGAGTGTTCAGATCTGCTCAATCAAAATTATGTTTTAACTCTGTTAGCTGAATGCACAGATCAGAAAGAAGTTTCACCGAATGATTCTGTGTAGTTTATATTTGAAGACATTCCTTTTTCCACTATTACCCTCTTAGCGCTCCGAATCTCCACTTGCATTTTCTACAAAAAGAGTGTTTCATAACTGCTCAATCAAAAATATGGTTTATCTCTGTTAACTGAATTTACAGATCAGAAATAAGTTTCACAGAATGCATTTGTGTAGTTTTTATTTGAAGATATTATTTTTCCCAATGTAGGCCTCTTAGCGCTTAGCATGTCCAATTGCAGTTTCTACAGAAAGAGTGTTTCAGAACGGCTCAATCAAAAGTAAGGTTCAACTCTGTTAGTTGAATGCACAGAACAGAAAGAATTTTCACAGAATGCTACTGTGTAGTTTATATTTGAATATATTCCTTTTTCCACTATTACCCTCTTAGCGCTCCAAATGTCCACTTGCATTTTCTACAGAAAGAGTGTTCAGAACTGCGCAATCCAAAGTATGGTTTAACTCTGTTAGCTTAATGAACATATCAGAAATAAGTTTCACACAATGCTTCTTGTAGTTTTTATTTGAAGATATTATTTTCCCCAATAGAGGCCTCTTAGCGCTCAGAATGTCCAATTGCAGTTTCTACAGAAAGAGTGTTTCAGAAAGGCTCAATCAAAAGTAAGGTTCAACTCTGTTAGTTGAATGCACAGAACAGAAAGAAGTTTCATACAATGCTTCTGTGTAGTTTATATTTGAACATATTCTTTTTTCCACTATTACCCACTTAGCGCTACGAATGTCCAGTTGCATTTTCTACAGACAGAGTGTTTCAAAACTGCTCAATCAAAAGTATGGTTTAACTCTGTTAGCTGAATGCTCAGATCAGAAAGTAGTTTCACAGAATGCTTCTGTGTAGTTTATATTTGAATATATTCCTTTTTCCACTACTACTCTCTTAGCGCTCCAAATGTCCAGTTGCATTTTCTACAGAAAGAGAGTTCAGATCTGCTCAATCAAAAGTATGTTTTAACTCTGTTAGTTGAATGCACAGAACAGAAAGAAGTTTCATACAATGCTTCTGTGTAGTTTATATTTGAACATATTCTCTTTTCCACTATTACCCACTTAGCGCTACGAATGTCCAGTTGCATTTTCTACAGACAGAGTGTTTCAAAACTGCTCAATCAAAAGTATGGTTTAACTCTGTTTGCTGAATGCTCAGATCAGAAAGAAGTTTCACAGAATGCTTCTGTGTAGTTTATATTTGAATATATTCCTTTTTCCACTACTACGCTCTTAGCGCTCCAAATGTCCAGTTGCATTTTCTACAGAAAGAGTGTTCAGATCTGCTCAATCAAAAGTATGGTTTAACTCTGTTAGCTGAATGCACAGATCAGAAAGAAGTTTCACCGAATGATTCTGTGTAGTTTATATTTGAAGACATTACTTTTTCCAGTATTACCCTCTTAGCGCTCCGAATCTCCACTTGCATTTTCTACAAAAAGAGTGTTTCATAACTGCTCAATCAAAAATATGGTTTATCTCTGTTAACTGAATTTACAGATCAGAAATAAGTTTCACAGAATGCATCTGTGTAGTTTTTATTTGAAGATATTATTTTTCCCAATGTAGGCCTCTTAGCGCTTAGCATGTCCAATTGCAGTTTCTACAGAAAGAGTGTTTCAGAACGGCTCAATCAAAAGTAAGGTTCAACTCTGTTAGTTGAATGCACAGAACAGAAAGAATTTTCACAGAATGCTACTGTGTAGTTTATATTTGAATATATTCCTTTTTCCACTATTACCCTCTTAGCGCTCCAAATGTCCACTTGCATTTTCTACAGAAAGAGTGTTCAGAACTGCGCAATCCAAAGTATGGTTTAACTCTGTTAGCTTAATGAACATATCAGAAATAAGTTTCACACAATGCTTCTTGTAGTTTTTATTTGAAGATATTATTTTCCCCAATAGAGGCCTCTTAGCGCTCAGAATGTCCAATTGCAGTTTCTACAGAAAGAGTGTTTCAGAAAGGCTCAATCAAAAGTAAGGTTCAACTCTGTTAGTTGAATGCACAGAACAGAAAGAAGTTTCATACAATGCTTCTGTGTAGTTTATATTTGAACATATTCTTTTTTCCACTATTACCCACTTAGCGCTACGAATGTCCAGTTGCATTTTCTACAGACAGAGTGTTTCAAAACTGCTCAATCAAAAGTATGGTTTAACTCTGTTAGCTGAATGCTCAGATCAGAAAGTAGTTTCACAGAATGCTTCTGTGTAGTTTATATTTGAATATATTCCTTTTTCCACTACTACTCTCTTAGCGCTCCAAATGTCCAGTTGCATTTTCTACAGAAAGAGAGTTCAGATCTGCTCAATCAAAAGTATGGTTTAACTCTGTTAGTTGAATGCACAGAACAGAAAGAAGTTTCATACAATGCTTCTGTGTAGTTTATATTTGAACATATTCTCTTTTCCACTATTACAGACTTAGCGCTACGAATGTCCAGTTGCATTTTCTACAGACAGAGTGTTTCAAACCTGCTCAATCAAAAGTATGGTTTAACTCTATTAGCTGAATGCTCAGATCAGAAAGAAGTTTCACAGAATGCTTCTGTGTAGTTTATATTTGAATATATTCCTTTTTCCACTACTACGCTCTTAGCGCTCCAAATGTCCAGTTGCATTTTCTACAGAAAGAGTGTTCAGATCTGCTCAATCAAAAGTATGGTTTAACTCTGTTAGCTGAATGCACAGATCAGAAAGAAGTTTCACCGAATGATTCTGTGTAGTTTATATTTGAAGACATTACTTTTTCCACTATTACCCTCTTAGCGCTCTGAATCTCCACTTGCATTTCCTACAAAAAGAGTGTTTCAGAACGGCTCAATCAAAACTAAAGTTCAACTCTTTTAGTTGAACAAACAGAACAGAAAGAAGTTTCACACAATTCTTCTGTGTAGTGTTTATTTGTAGACATTCTTTTTCCCAATATAGGCCTCTTAGCGCTCAGAATGTCCAATTGCAGTTTCTACAGAAAGAGTGTTTCAGAACGGCTCAATCAAAAGTACGGTTCAACTCTGTTAGTTGAATGCACAGAACAGAAAGAAGTTTCATACAATGCTTCTGTGTAGTTTATATTTGGACATATTCTTTTTTCCACTATTACCCACTTAACGCTACGAATGTCCAGTTGCATTTTCTACAGACAGAGTGTTTCAAAACTGCTCAATCAAAAGTATGGTTTAACTCTGTTAGCTGAATGCCCAGATCAGAAAGAAGTTTCACAGAATGCTTCTGTGTAGTTTATATTTGAATATATTCCTTTTTCCACTACTACTCTCTTAGTGCTCCAAATGTCCAGTTGCATTTTCTACAGAAAGAGTGTTCAGATCTGCTCAATCAAAAGTATGGTTTAACTCAGTAAGCTGAATGCACAGATCAGATAGAAGTTTCACCGAATGATTCTGTGTAGTTTATATTTGAAGACATTCCTTTTTCCACTGTTACCCTCTTAGCGCTCCGAATCTCCACTTGCATTTTCTACAAAAAGAGTGTTTCATAACTGCTCAATCAAAAATATGTTTTATATCTGTTAACTGAATTTACAGATCAGAAATAAGTTTCACAGAATGCATCTGTGTAGTTTTTATTTGAAGATATTCTTTTTCCCAATGTAGGCCTCTTAGCGCTTAGCATGTCCAATTGCAGTTTCTACAGAAAGAGTGTTTCAGAACGGCTCAATCAAAAGTAAGGTTCAACTCTGTTAGTTGAATGCACAGAACAGAAAGAATTTTCACAGAATGCTACTGTGTAGTTTATATTTGAATATATTCCTTTTTCCACTATTACCCTCTTAGCGCTCCGAATGTCCACTTGCATTTTCTACAGAAAGAGTGTTCAGAACTGCGCAATCAAAAGTATGGTTTAACTCTGTTAGCTTAATGAACATATCAGAAATAAGTTTCACACAATGCTTCTGTGTAGTTTTTATTTGAAGATATTATTTTTCCCAATAGAGGCCTCTTAGCGCTCAGAATGTCCAATTGCAGTTTCTACAGAAAGAGTGTTTCAGAAAGGCTCAATCAAAAGTAAGGTTCAACTCTGTTAGTTGAATGCACAGAACAGAAAGGAGTTTCATACAATGCTTCTGTGTAGTTTATATTTGAACATATTCTTTTTTCCACTATTACCCACTTAGCGCTACGAATGTCCAGTTGCATTTTCTACAGACAGAGTGTTTCAAAACTGCTCAATCAAAAGTATGGTTTAACTCTGTAAGCTGAATGCTCAGATCAGAAAGAAGTTTCACAGAATGCTTCTGTGTAGTTTATATTTGAATATATTCCTTTTTCCACTACTACTCTCTTAGCGCTCCAAATGTCCAGTTGCATTTTCTACAGAAAGAGTGTTCAGATCTGCTCAATCAAAAGTATGGTTTAACTCTGTTAGCTGAATGCACAGATCGGAAAGAAGTTTCACAGAATGATTCTGTGTAGTTTATATTTGGAGACATTCCTTTTTCCACTATTATCCTCTTAGCGCTCCGAATCTCCACTTGCATTTTCTACAGAAAGACTGTTACAGACCGGCTCAATCAAAGCTAAGGTTCAACTCTTTTAGTTGAACAAACAGAACAGAAAGAAGTTTCACACAATTCTTCTGTGTAGTTTTTATTTGTAGACATTCTTTTTCCCAATATATGCCTCTTAGCGCTCAGAATGTCCAATTGCAGTTTCTACAGAAAGAGTGTTTCAGAACGGCTCAATCAAAAGTAAGGTTCAACTCTGTTAGTTGAATGCACAGAACAGAAAGAAGTTTCATACAATGCTTCTGTGTAGTTTATATTTGAACATATTCTTTTTTCCACTATTACCCACTTAGCTCTACGAATGTCCAGTTGCATTTTCTACAGACAGAGTGTTTCAAAACTGCTCAATCAAAAGTATGGTTTAACTCTGTTAGCTGAATGCTCAGATCAGAAAGAAGTTTCACAGAATGCTTCTGTGTAGTTTATATTTGAATATATTCCTTTTTCCACTACTACGCTCTTAGCGCTCCAAATGTCCAGTTGCATTTTCAACAGAAAGAGTGTTCAGATCTGCTCAATCAAAATTATGGTTTAACTCTGTTAGCTGAATGCACAGATCAGAAAGAAGTTTCACCGAATGATTCTGTGTAGTTTATATTTGAAGACATTCCTTTTTCCACTATTACCCTCTTAGCGCTCCGAATCTCCACTTGCATTTTCTACAAAAAGAGTGTTTCATAACTGCTCAATCAAAAATATGGTTTATCTCTGTTAACTGAATTTACAGATCAGAAATAAGTTTCACAGAATGCATCTGTGTAGTTTTTATTTGAAGATATTATTTTTCCCAATGTAGGCCTCTTAGCGCTTAGCATGTCCAATTGCAGTTTCTACAGAAAGAGTGTTTCAGAACGGCTCAATCAAAAGTAAGGTTCAACTCTGTTAGTTGAATGCACAGAACAGAAAGAATTTTCACAGAATGCTACTGTGTAGTTTATATTTGAATATATTCCTTTTTCCACTATTACCCTCTTAGCGCTCCAAATGTCCACTTGCATTTTCTACAGAAAGAGTGTTCAGAACTGCGCAATCCAAAGTATGGTTTAACTCTGTTAGCTTAATGAACATATCAGAAATAAGTTTCACACAATGCTTCTTGTAGTTTTTATTTGAAGATATTATTTTCCCCAATAGAGGCCTCTTAGCGCTCAGAATGTCCAATTGCAGTTTCTACAGAAAGAGTGTTTCAGAAAGGCTCAATCAAAAGTAAGGTTCAACTCTGTTAGTTGAATGCACAGAACAGAAAGAAGTTTCATACAATGCTTCTGTGTAGTTTATATTTGAACATATTCTTTTTTCCACTATTACCCACTTAGCGCTACGAATGTCCAGTTGCATTTTCTACAGACAGAGTGTTTCAAAACTGCTCAATCAAAAGTATGGTTTAACTCTGTTAGCTGAATGCTCAGATCAGAAAGTAGTTTCACAGAATGCTTCTGTGTAGTTTATATTTGAATATATTCCTTTTTCCACTACTACTCTCTTAGCGCTCCAAATGTCCAGTTGCATTTTCTACAGAAAGAGAGTTCAGATCTGCTCAATCAAAAGTATGTTTTAACTCTGTTAGTTGAATGCACAGAACAGAAAGAAGTTTCATACAATGCTTCTGTGTAGTTTATATTTGAACATATTCTCTTTTCCACTATTACCCACTTAGCGCTACGAATGTCCAGTTGCATTTTCTACAGACAGAGTGTTTCAAAACTGCTCAATCAAAAGTATGGTTTAACTCTGTTTGCTGAATGCTCAGATCAGAAAGAAGTTTCACAGAATGCTTCTGTGTAGTTTATATTTGAATATATTCCTTTTTCCACTACTACGCTCTTAGCGCTCCAAATGTCCAGTTGCATTTTCTACAGAAAGAGTGTTCAGATCTGCTCAATCAAAAGTATGGTTTAACTCTGTTAGCTGAATGCACAGATCAGAAAGAAGTTTCACCGAATGATTCTGTGTAGTTTATATTTGAAGACATTACTTTTTCCAGTATTACCCTCTTAGCGCTCCGAATCTCCACTTGCATTTTCTACAAAAAGAGTGTTTCATAACTGCTCAATCAAAAATATGGTTTATCTCTGTTAACTGAATTTACAGATCAGAAATAAGTTTCACAGAATGCATCTGTGTAGTTTTTATTTGAAGATATTATTTTTCCCAATGTAGGCCTCTTAGCGCTTAGCATGTCCAATTGCAGTTTCTACAGAAAGAGTGTTTCAGAACGGCTCAATCAAAAGTAAGGTTCAACTCTGTTAGTTGAATGCACAGAACAGAAAGAATTTTCACAGAATGCTACTGTGTAGTTTATATTTGAATATATTCCTTTTTCCACTATTACCCTCTTAGCGCTCCAAATGTCCACTTGCATTTTCTACAGAAAGAGTGTTCAGAACTGCGCAATCCAAAGTATGGTTTAACTCTGTTAGCTTAATGAACATATCAGAAATAAGTTTCACACAATGCTTCTTGTAGTTTTTATTTGAAGATATTATTTTCCCCAATAGAGGCCTCTTAGCGCTCAGAATGTCCAATTGCAGTTTCTACAGAAAGAGTGTTTCAGAAAGGCTCAATCAAAAGTAAGGTTCAACTCTGTTAGTTGAATGCACAGAACAGAAAGAAGTTTCATACAATGCTTCTGTGTAGTTTATATTTGAACATATTCTTTTTTCCACTATTACCCACTTAGCGCTACGAATGTCCAGTTGCATTTTCTACAGACAGAGTGTTTCAAAACTGCTCAATCAAAAGTATGGTTTAACTCTGTTAGCTGAATGCTCAGATCAGAAAGTAGTTTCACAGAATGCTTCTGTGTAGTTTATATTTGAATATATTCCTTTTTCCACTACTACTCTCTTAGCGCTCCAAATGTCCAGTTGCATTTTCTACAGAAAGAGAGTTCAGATCTGCTCAATCAAAAGTATGGTTTAACTCTGTTAGTTGAATGCACAGAACAGAAAGAAGTTTCATACAATGCTTCTGTGTAGTTTATATTTGAACATATTCTCTTTTCCACTATTACAGACTTAGCGCTACGAATGTCCAGTTGCATTTTCTACAGACAGAGTGTTTCAAACCTGCTCAATCAAAAGTATGGTTTAACTCTATTAGCTGAATGCTCAGATCAGAAAGAAGTTTCACAGAATGCTTCTGTGTAGTTTATATTTGAATATATTCCTTTTTCCACTACTACGCTCTTAGCGCTCCAAATGTCCAGTTGCATTTTCTACAGAAAGAGTGTTCAGATCTGCTCAATCAAAAGTATGGTTTAACTCTGTTAGCTGAATGCACAGATCAGAAAGAAGTTTCACCGAATGATTCTGTGTAGTTTATATTTGAAGACATTACTTTTTCCACTATTACCCTCTTAGCGCTCTGAATCTCCACTTGCATTTCCTACAAAAAGAGTGTTTCAGAACGGCTCAATCAAAACTAAAGTTCAACTCTTTTAGTTGAACAAACAGAACAGAAAGAAGTTTCACACAATTCTTCTGTGTAGTGTTTATTTGTAGACATTCTTTTTCCCAATATAGGCCTCTTAGCGCTCAGAATGTCCAATTGCAGTTTCTACAGAAAGAGTGTTTCAGAACGGCTCAATCAAAAGTACGGTTCAACTCTGTTAGTTGAATGCACAGAACAGAAAGAAGTTTCATACAATGCTTCTGTGTAGTTTATATTTGGACATATTCTTTTTTCCACTATTACCCACTTAACGCTACGAATGTCCAGTTGCATTTTCTACAGACAGAGTGTTTCAAAACTGCTCAATCAAAAGTATGGTTTAACTCTGTTAGCTGAATGCCCAGATCAGAAAGAAGTTTCACAGAATGCTTCTGTGTAGTTTATATTTGAATATATTCCTTTTTCCACTACTACTCTCTTAGTGCTCCAAATGTCCAGTTGCATTTTCTACAGAAAGAGTGTTCAGATCTGCTCAATCAAAAGTATGGTTTAACTCAGTAAGCTGAATGCACAGATCAGATAGAAGTTTCACCGAATGATTCTGTGTAGTTTATATTTGAAGACATTCCTTTTTCCACTGTTACCCTCTTAGCGCTCCGAATCTCCACTTGCATTTTCTACAAAAAGAGTGTTTCATAACTGCTCAATCAAAAATATGTTTTATATCTGTTAACTGAATTTACAGATCAGAAATAAGTTTCACAGAATGCATCTGTGTAGTTTTTATTTGAAGATATTCTTTTTCCCAATGTAGGCCTCTTAGCGCTTAGCATGTCCAATTGCAGTTTCTACAGAAAGAGTGTTTCAGAACGGCTCAATCAAAAGTAAGGTTCAACTCTGTTAGTTGAATGCACAGAACAGAAAGAATTTTCACAGAATGCTACTGTGTAGTTTATATTTGAATATATTCCTTTTTCCACTATTACCCTCTTAGCGCTCCGAATGTCCACTTGCATTTTCTACAGAAAGAGTGTTCAGAACTGCGCAATCAAAAGTATGGTTTAACTCTGTTAGCTTAATGAACATATCAGAAATAAGTTTCACACAATGCTTCTGTGTAGTTTTTATTTGAAGATATTATTTTTCCCAATAGAGGCCTCTTAGCGCTCAGAATGTCCAATTGCAGTTTCTACAGAAAGAGTGTTTCAGAAAGGCTCAATCAAAAGTAAGGTTCAACTCTGTTAGTTGAATGCACAGAACAGAAAGGAGTTTCATACAATGCTTCTGTGTAGTTTATATTTGAACATATTCTTTTTTCCACTATTACCCACTTAGCGCTACGAATGTCCAGTTGCATTTTCTACAGACAGAGTGTTTCAAAACTGCTCAATCAAAAGTATGGTTTAACTCTGTTAGCTGAATGCTCAGATCAGAAAGAAGTTTCACAGAATGCTTCTGTGTAGTTTATATTTGAATATATTCCTTTTTCCACTACTACTCTCTTAGCGCTCCAAATGTCCAGTTGCATTTTCTACAGAAAGAGTGTTCAGATCTGCTCAATCAAAAGTATGGTTTAACTCTGTTAGCTGAATGCACAGATCGGAAAGAAGTTTCACAGAATGATTCTGTGTAGTTTATATTTGGAGACATTCCTTTTTCCACTATTATCCTCTTAGCGCTCCGAATCTCCACTTGCATTTTCTACAGAAAGACTGTTACAGACCGGCTCAATCAAAGCTAAGGTTCAACTCTTTTAGTTGAACAAACAGAACAGAAAGAAGTTTCACACAATTCTTCTGTGTAGTTTTTATTTGTAGACATTCTTTTTCCCAATATATGCCTCTTAGCGCTCAGAATGTCCAATTGCAGTTTCTACAGAAAGAGTGTTTCAGAACGGCTCAATCAAAAGTAAGGTTCAACTCTGTTAGTTGAATGCACAGAACAGAAAGAAGTTTCATACAATGCTTCTGTGTAGTTTATATTTGAACATATTCTTTTTTCCACTATTACCCACTTAGCTCTACGAATGTCCAGTTGCATTTTCTACAGACAGAGTGTTTCAAAACTGCTCAATCAAAAGTATGGTTTAACTCTGTTAGCTGAATGCTCAGATCAGAAAGAAGTTTCACAGAATGCTTCTGTGTAGTTTATATTTGAATATATTCCTTTTTCCACTACTACGCTCTTAGCGCTCCAAATGTCCAGTTGCATTTTCAACAGAAAGAGTGTTCAGATCTGCTCAATCAAAATTATGGTTTAACTCTGTTAGCTGAATGCACAGATCAGAAAGAAGTTTCACCGAATGATTCTGTGTAGTTTATATTTGAAGACATTCCTTTTTCCACTATTACCCTCTTAGCGCTCCGAATCTCCACTTGCATTTTCTACAAAAAGAGTGTTTCATAACTGCTCAATCAAAAATATGGTTTATCTCTGTTAACTGAATTTACAGATCAGAAATAAGTTTCACAGAATGCATCTGTGTAGTTTTTATTTGAAGATATTATTTTTCCCAATGTAGGCCTCTTAGCGCTTAGCATGTCCAATTGCAGTTTCTACAGAAAGAGTGTTTCAGAACGGCTCAATCAAAAGTAAGGTTCAACTCTGTTAGTTGAATGCACAGAACAGAAAGAATTTTCACAGAATGCTACTGTGTAGTTTATATTTGAATATATTCCTTTTTCCACTATTACCCTCTTAGCGCTCCAAATGTCCACTTGCATTTTCTACAGAAAGAGTGTTCAGAACTGCGCAATCCAAAGTATGGTTTAACTCTGTTAGCTTAATGAACATATCAGAAATAAGTTTCACACAATGCTTCTGTGTAGTTTTTATTTGAAGATATTATTTTCCCCAATAGAGGCCTCTTAGCGCTCAGAATGTCCAATTGCAGTTTCTACAGAAAGAGTGTTTCAGAAAGGCTCAATCAAAAGTAAGGTTCAACTCTGTTAGTTGAATGCACAGAACAGAAAGAAGTTTCATACAATGCTTCTGTGTAGTTTATATTTGAACATATTCTTTTTTCCACTATTACCCACTTAGCGCTACGAATGTCCAGTTGCATTTTCTACAGACAGAGTGTTTCAAAACTGCTCAATCAAAAGTATGGTTTAACTCTGTTAGCTGAATGCTCAGATCAGAAAGAAGTTTCACAGAATGCTTCTGTGTAGTTTATATTTGAATATATTCCTTTTTCCACTACTACTCTCTTAGCGCTCCAAATGTCCAGTTGCATTTTCTACAGAAAGAGTGTTCAGATCTGCTCAATCAAAAGTATGGTTTAACTCTGTTAGCTGAATGCACAGATCAGAAAGAAGTTTCACAGAATGATTCTGTGTAGTTTATATTTGGAGACATTCCTTTTTCCACTATTACCCTCTTAGCGCTCCGAATCTCCACTTGCATTTTCTACAGAAAGAGTGTTTCAGAACGGCTCAATCAAAACTAAGGTTCAACTCTTTTAGTTGAACAAACAGAACAGAAAGAAGTTTCACACAATTCTTCTGTGTAGTTTTTATTTGTAGACATTATTTTTCCCAATATAGGCCTCTTAGCGCTCAGAATGTCCAATTGCAGTTTCTACAGAAAGAGTGTTTCAGAATGGCTCAATCAAAAGTAAGGTTCAACTCTGTTAGTTGAATGCACAGAACAGAAAGAAGTTTCATACAATGCTTCTGTGTAGTTTATATTTGAACATATTCTTTTTTCCACTATTACCCACTTAGCGCTACGAATGTCCAGTTGCATTTTCTACAGACAGAGTGTTTCAAAACTGCTCAATCAAAAGTATGGTTTAACTCTGTTAGCTGAATGCTCAGATCAGAAAGAAGTTTCACAGAATGCTTCTGTGTTGTTTATATTTGAATATATTCCTTTTTCCACTACTACGCTCTTAGCGCTCCAAATGTCCAGTTGCATTTTCTACAGAAAGAGTGTTCAGATCTGCTCAATCAAAAGTATGGTTTAACTCTGTTAGCTGAATGCACAGATCAGAAAGAAGTTTCACCGAATGATTCTGTGTAGTTTATATTTGAAGACATTCTTTTTCCACTATTACCCTCTTAGCGCTCCGAATCTCCACTTGCATTTTCTACAAAAAGAGTGTTTCATAACTGCTCAATCAAAAATATGTTTTATATCTGTTAACTGAATTTACAGATCAGAAATAAGTTTCACAGAATGCATCTGTGTAGTTTTTATTTGAAGATATTCTTTTTCCCAATGTAGGCCTCTTAGCGCTTAGCATGTCCAATTGCAGTTTCTACAGAAAGAGTGTTTCAGAACGGCTCAATCAAAAGTAAGGTTCAACTCTGTTAGTTGAATGCACAGAACAGAAAGAATTTTCACAGAATGCTACTGTGTAGTTTATATTTGAATATATTCCTTTTTCCACTATTACCCTCTTAGCGCTCCGAATGTCCACTTGCATTTTCTACAGAAAGAGTGTTCAGAACTGCGCAATCAAAAGTATGGTTTAACTCTGTTAGCTTAATGAACATATCAGAAATAAGTTTCACAAAATGCTTCTGTGTAGTTTTTATTTGAAGATATTATTTTTCCCAATAGAGGCCTCTTAGCGCTCAGAATGTCCAATTGCAGTTTCTACAGAAAGAGTGTTTCAGAAAGGCTCAATCAAAAGTAAGGTTCAACTCTGTTAGTTGAATGCACAGAACAGAAAGAAGTTTCATACAATGCTTCTGTGTAGTTTATATTTGAACTTATTCTTTTTTCCACTATTACCCACTTAGCGCTACGAATGTCCAGTTGCATTTTCTACAGACAGAGTGTTTCAAAACTGCTCAATCATAAGTATGGTTTAACTCTGTTAGCTGAATGCTCAGATCAGAAAGAAGTTTCACAGAATGCTTCTGTGTAGTTTATATTTGAATATATTCCTTTTTCCACTACTACTCTCTTAGCGCTCCAAATGTCCAGTTGCATTTTCTACAGAAAGAGTGTTCAGATCTGCTCAATCAAAAGTATGGTTTAACTCTGTTAGCTGAATGCACAGATCAGAAAGAAGTTTCACAGAATGATTCTGTGTAGTTTATATTTGGAGACATTCCTTTTTCCACTATTACCCTCTTAGCGTTCTGAATCTCCACTTGCATTTTCTACAGAAAGAGTGTTTCAGAAAGGCTCAATCAAAACTAAGGTTCAACTCTTTTAGTTGAACAAACAGAACAGAAAGAAGTTTCACACAATTCTTCTGTGTAGTTTTTATTTGTAGACATTCTTTTTCCCAATATAGGCCTCTTAGCGCTCAGAATGTCCAATTGCAGTTTCTACAGAAAGAGTGTTTCGGAACGGCTCAATCAAAAGTAAGGTTCAACTCTGTTAGTTGAATGCACAGAACAGAAAGAAGTTTCATACAATGCTTCTGTGTAGTTTATATTTGAACATATTCTCTTTTCCACTATTACCCACTTAGCGCTACGAATGTCCAGTTGCATTTTCTACAGACAGAGTGTTTCAAAACTGCTCAATCAAAAGTATGGTTTAACTCAGTTAGCTGTATGCTCAGATCAGAAAGAAGTTTCACAGAATGCTTCTGTGTAGTTTATATTTGAATATATTCCTTTTTCCACTACTACGCTCTTAGCACTCCAAATGTCCAGTTGCATATTCAACAGAAAGAGTGTTCAGATCTGCTCAGTCAAAAGTATGGTTTAACTCTGTTAGCTGAATGCACAGATCAGAAAGAAGTTTCACCGAATGATTCTGTGTAGTTTATATTTGAAGACATACCTTTTTCCACTATTACCCTCTTAGCGCTCCGAATCTCAACTTGCATTTTCTACAAAAAGAGTGTTTCATAACTGCTCAATCAAAAATATGTTTTATCTCTGTTAACTGAATTTACAAATCAGAAATAAGTTTCACAGAATGCATCTGTGTAGTTTTTATTTGAAGATATTATTTTTCCCAATGTAGGCATCTTAGCGCTTAGCATGTCCAATTGCAGTTTCTACAGAAAGAGTGTTTCAGAACGGCTCAATCAAAAGTAAGGTTCAACTCTGTTAGTTGAATGCACAGAACAGAAAGAATTTTCACAGAATGCTACTGTGTAGTTTATATTTGAATATATTCCTTTTTCCACCATTACCCTCTTAGCGCTCCAAGTGTCCACTTGCATTTTCTACAGAAAGAGTGTTCAGAACTGCGCAATGAAAAGTATGGTTTACCTCTGTTAGCTTAATGAACATATCAGAAATAAGTTTCACACAATGCTTCTGTGTAGTTTTTATTTGAAGATATTATTTTTCCCAATATAGGCCTCTTAGCGCTCAGAATGTCCAATTGCAGTTTCTACAGAAAGAGTGATTCAGAACGGCTCAATCAAAAGTAAGGTTCAACTCTGTTAGTTGAATGCACAGAACAGAAAGAAGTTTCATACAATGCTTCTGTGTAGTTTATATTTGAACATATTCTTTTTTCCACTATTACCCACTTAGCGCTACGAATGTCCAGTTGCATTTCCTACAGACAGAGTGTTTCAAAACTGCTCAATCAAAAGTATGTTTTAACTCTGTTAGCTGAATGCTCAGATCAGAAAGAAGTTTCACAGAATGCTTCTGTGTAGTTTATATTTGAATATATTACTTTTTCCACTACTACGCTCTTAGAGCTCCAAATGTCCAGTTGCATTTTCTACAGAAAGAGTGTTCAGATCTGCTCAATCAAAAGTATGGTTTAGCTCTGTTAGCTGAATGCACAGATCAGAAAGAAGTTTCACCGAATGATTCTGTGTAGTTTATATTTGAAGACATTCCTTTTTCCACTATTACCCTCTTAGCGCTCCGAATCTCCACTTGCATTTTCTACAAAAAGAGTGTTTCATAACTGCTCAATCAAAAATATGTTTTATCTCTGTTATCTGAATTTACAGATCAGAAATAAGTTTCACAGAATGCATCTGTGTAGTTTTTATTTGAAGATATTCTTTTTCCCAATGTAGGCCTCATAGCGCTTAGCATGTCCAATTGCAGTTTCTACAGAAAGAGTGTTTCAGAACGGCTCAATCAAAAGTAAGGTTCAACTCTGTTAGTTGAATGCACAGAACAGAAAGAATTTTCACAGAATGCTACTGTGTAGTTTATATTTGAATATATTCCTTTTTCCACTATTACCCTCTTAGCGCTCCGAATGTCCACTTGCATTTTCTACAGAAAGAGTGTTCAGAACTGCGCAATCAAAAGTATGGTTTAACTCTGTTAGCTTAATGAACATATCAGAAATAAGTTTCACACAATGCTTCTGTGTAGTTTTTATTTGAAGATATTATTTTTCCCAATAGAGGCCTCTTAGCGCTCAGAATGTCCAATTGCAGTTTCTACAGAAAGAGTGTTTCAGAACGGCTCAATCAAAAGTAAGGTTCAACTCTGTTAGTTGAATGCACAGAACAGAAAGAAGTTTCATACAATGCTTCTATGTAGTTTATATTTGAACATATTCTTTTTCCACTATTACCCACTTAGCGCTACGAATGTCCAGTTGCATTTTCTACAGACAGAGTGTTTCAAAACTGCTCAATCAAAAGTATGGTTTAACTCTGTTAGCTGAATGCTCAGATCAGAAAGAAGTTTCACAGAATGCTTCTGTGTAGTTTATATTTGAATATATTCCTTTTTCCACTACTACTCTCTTAGCGCTCCAAATGTCCAGTTGCATTTTCTACAGAAAGAGTGTTCAGATCTGCTCAATCAAAAGTATGGTTTAACTCTGTTAGCTGAATGCACAGATCAGAAAGAAGTTTCACAGAATGATTCTGTGTAGTTTATATTTGGAGACATTCCTTTTTCCACTATTACCCTCTTAGCGCTCCGAATCTCCACTTGCATTTTCTACAGAAAGAGTGTTTCAGAACGGCTCAATCAAAATTAAGGTTCAACTCTTTTAGTTG
Source organism: Symphalangus syndactylus (assembly GCF_028878055.3). Classification (NCBI taxonomy): domain Eukaryota; kingdom Metazoa; phylum Chordata; class Mammalia; order Primates; family Hylobatidae; genus Symphalangus; species Symphalangus syndactylus. The sequence continues at coordinate 6,240,845 of NC_072448.2, forward strand.
GACAAACAGAACAGAAAGAAGTTTCACACAATTCTTCTGTGTAGTTTTTATTTGTAGACATTCTTTTTCCCAATATAAGCCTCTTAGCGCTCAGAATGTCCAATTGCAGTTTCTACAGAAAGAGTGTTTCAGAACGGCTCAATCAAAAGTAAGGTTCAACTCTGTTAGTTGAATGCACAGAACAGAAAGAAGTTTCATAAAATGCTTCTGTGTAGTTTATATTTGGACATATTCTTTTTTCCACTATTACCCACTTAGCGCTACGAATGTCCAGTTGCATTTTCTACAGACAGAGTGTTTCAAAACTGCTCCATCAAAAGTATGGTTTAACTCTGTTAGCTGAATGCCCAGATCAGAAAGAAGTTTCACAGAATGCTTCTGTGTAGTTTATATTTGAATATATTCCTTTTTCCACTACTACGCTCTTAGCGCTCCAAATGTCCAGTTGCATTTTCTACAGAAAGAGTGTTCAGATCTGCTCAATCAAAAGTATGGTTTAACTCTGTTAGCTGAATGCACAGATCAGAAAGAAGTTTCACCGAATGATTCTGTGTAGTTTATATTTGAAGACATTGCTTTTTCCACTGTTACCCTCTTAGCGCTCCGAATCTCCACTTGCATTTTCTACAAAAAGAGTGTTTCATAACTGCTCAATCAAAAATATGTTTTATATCTGTTAACTGAATTTACAAATCAGAAATAAGTTTCACAGAATGCATCTGTGTAGTTTTTATTTGAAGATATTCTTTTTCCCAATGTAGGCCTCTTAGCGCTTAGCATGTCCAATTGCAGTTTCTACAGAAAGAGTGTTTCAGAACGGCTCAATCAAAAGTAAGGTTCAACTCTGTTAGTTGAATGCACAGAACAGAAAGAATTTTCACAGAATGCTACTGTGTAGTTTATATTTGAATATATTCCTTTTTCCACTATTACCCTCTTAGCGCTCCGAATGTCCACTTGCATTTTCTACAGAAAGAGTGTTCAGAACTGCGCAATCAAAAGTATGGTTTAACTCTGTTAGCTTAATGAACATATCAGAAATAAGTTTCACACAATGCTTCTGTGTAGTTTTTATTTGAAGATATTATTTTTCCCAATAGAGGCCTCTTAGCTCTCAGAATGTCCAATTGAAGTTTCTACAGAAAGAGTTTTTCAGAAAGGCTCAATCAAAAGTAAGGTTCAACTCTGTTAGTTGAATGCACAGAACAGAAAGAAGTTTCATACAATGCTTCTGTGTAGTTTATATTTGAACATATTCTTTTTTCCACTATTACCCACTTAGCGCTACGAATGTCCAGTTGCATTTTCTACAGACAGAGTGTTTCAAAACTGCTCAATCAAAAGTATGGTTTAACTCTGTTAGCTGAATGCTCAGATCAGAAAGAAGTTTCACAGAATGCTTCTGTGTACATTATATTTGAATACATTCCTTTTTCCACTACTACTCTCTTAGCGCTCCAAATGTCCAGTTGCATTTTCTACAGAAAGAGTGTTCAGATCTGCTCAATCAAAAGTATGGTTTAACTCTGTTAGCTGAATGCACAGATCAGAAAGAAGTTTCACAGAATGATTCTGTGTAGTTTATATTTGGAGACATTCCTTTTTCCACTATTACCATCTTAGCGCTCCGAATCTCCACTTGCATTTTCTACAGAAAGAGTGTTTCAGAACGGCTCAATCAAAACTAAGGTTCACCTCTTTTAGTTGAACAAACAGAACAGAAAGAAGTTTCACACAATTCTTCTCTGTAGTTTTTATTTGTAGACATTCTTTTTCCCAATATAGGCCTCTTAGCGCTCAGAATGTCCAATTGCAGTTTCTACACAAAGAGTGTTTCAGAACGGCTCAATCAAATGTAAGGTTCAACTCTGTTAGTTGAATGCACAGAACAGAAAGAAGTTTCATACAATGCTTCTGTGTAGTTTATATTTGAACATATTCTTTTTTCCACTATTACCCACTTAGCGCTACGAATGTCCAGTTGCATTTTCTACAGACAGAGTGTTTCAAAACTGCTCAATCAAAAGTATGGTTTAACTCTGTTAGCTGAATGCTCAGATCAGAAAGAAGTTTCACAGAATGCTTCTGTGTAGTTTATATTTGAATATATTCCTTTTTCCACTAATACGCGCTTAGCGCTCCAAATGTCCAGTTGCATTTTCAACAGAAAGAGTGTTCAGATCTGCTCAATCAAAAGTACGGTTTAACTCTGTTAGCTGAATGCACAGATCAGAAAGAAGTTTCACGAATGATTCTGTGTAGTTTATATTTGAAGACATTCCTTTTTCCACTATTACCCTCTTAGCGCTCCGAATCTCTACTTGCATTTTCTACAGAAAGAGTGTTTCAGAACGGCTCAATCAAAACTAAGGTTCAACTCTTTTAGTTGAACAAACAGAACAGAAAGAAGTTTCACACAATTCTTCTGTGTAGTTTTTATTTGTAGACATTCTTTTTCCCAATATAGGCCTCTTAGCGCTCAGAATGTCCAATTGCAGTTTCTACAGAAAGAGTGTTTCAGAACGGCTCAATCAAAAGTAAGGTTCAACTCTTTTAGTTGAATGCACAGAACAGAAAGAAGTTTCATACAATGCTTCTGTGTAGTTTATATTTGAACATATATTTTTTCCACTATTACCCACTTAGCGCTACGAATGTCCAGTTGCATTTTCTACAGACAGAGTGTTTCAAAACTGCTCAATCAAAAGTATGGTTTAACTCTGTTAGCTGAATGCTCAGATCAGTAAGAAGTTTCACAGAATGCTTCTGTGTAGTTTATATTTGAATATATTCCTTTTTCCACTATTACGCTCTTAGCGCTCCAAATGTCCAGTTGCATTTTCTACAGAAAGAGTGTTCAGATCTGCTCAATCAAAAGTATGGTTTAACTCTGTTAGCTGAATGCACAGATCAGAAAGAAGTTTCACAGAATGATTCTGTGTAGTTTATATTTGGAGACATTCCTTTTTCCACTATTACCCTCTTAGCGCTCCGAATCTCCACTTGCATTTTCTACAGAAAGAGTGTTTCAGAACGGCTCAATCAAAACTAAGGTTCAACTCTTTTAGTTGAACAAACAGAACAGAAAGAATTTTCACACAATTCTTCTGTGTAGTTTTTATTTGTAGACATTCTTTTTCCCAATATAGGCCTCTTAGCGCTCAGAATGTCCAATTGCAGTTTCTACAGAAAGAGTGTTTCAGAACGGCTCAATCAAAAGTAAGGTTCAACTCTGTTAGTTGAATGCACAGAACAGAAAGAAGTTTCATACAATGCTTCTGTGTAGTTTATATTTGAACATATATTTTTTCCACTATTACCCACTTAGCGCTACAAATGTCCAGTTTCATTTTCTACAGACAGAGTGTTTCAAAACTGCTCAATCAAAAGTATGGTTTAACTCTGTTAGCTGAATGCTCAGATCAGAAAGAAGTTTCACAGAATGCTTCTGTGTAGTTTATATTTGTATATATTCCTTTTTCCACTACTACGCTCTTAGCGCTCCAAATGTCCAGTTGCATTTTCTACAGAAAGAGTGTTCAGATCTGCTCAATCAAAAGTATGGTTTAACTCTGTTAGCTGAATGCACAGATCAGAAAGATGTTTCACAGAATGATTCTGTGTAGTTTATATTTGGAGACATTCCTTTTTCCACTATTATCCTCTTAGCGCTCCGAATCTCCACTTGCATTTTCTACAGAAAGAGTGTTTCAGAACGGCTCAATCAAAACTAAGGTTCAACTCTTTTAGTTGAACAAACAGAACAGAAAGAAGTTTCACACAATTCTTCTGTGTAGTTTTTATTTGTAGACATTCTTTTTCCCAATATAGGCCTCTTAGCGCTCAGAATGTCCAATTGCAGTTTCTACAGAAAGAGTGTTTCAGAACGGCTCAATCAAAAGTAAGGTTCAACTCTGTTAGTTGAATGCACAGAACAGAAAGAAGTTTCATACAATGCTTCTGTGTAGTTTATATTTGAACATATTCTCTTTTCCCCTATTACCCACTTAGCGCTACGAATGTCCAGTTGCATTTTCTACAGACAGAGTTTTTCAAAACTGCTCAATCAAAAGTATGGTTTAACTCTGTTAGCTGTATGCTCAGATCAGAAAGAAGTTTCACAGAATGCTTCTGTGTAGTTTATATTTGAATATATTCCTTTTTACACTACTACGCTCTTAGCGCTCCAATTGTCCAGTTGCATTTTCAACAGAAAGAGTGTTCAGATCTGCTCAATCAAAAGTATGGTTTAACTCTGTTAGCTGAATGCACAGATCAGAAAGAAGTTTCACCGAATGATTCTGTGTAGTTTATATTTGAAGACATTCCTTTTTCCACTATTACCCTCTTAGCGCTCCGAATCTCCACTTGCATTTTCTACAAAAAGAGTGTTTCATAACTGCTCAATCAAAAATATGTTTTATCTCTGTTAACTGAATTTACAGATCAGAAATAAGTTTCACAGAATGCATCTGTGTAGTTTTTATTTGAAGATATTCTTTTTCCCAATGTAGGCCTCTTAGCGCTTAGCATGTCCAATTGCAGTTTCTACAGAAACAGTGTTTCAGAACGGCTCAATCAAAAGTAAGGTTCAACTCTGTTAGTTGAATGCACAGAACAGAAAGATTTTTCACAGAATGCTACTGTGTAGTTTATATTTGAATATATTCCTTTTTCCACTATTACCCTCTTAGCGCTCCGAATGTCCACTTGCATTTTCTACAGAAAGAGTGTTCAGAACTGCGCAATCAAAAGTATGGTTTAACTCTGTTAGCTTAATGAACATATCAGAAATAAGTTTCACACAATGCTTCTGTGTAGTTTTTATTTGAAGATATTATTTTTCCCAATAGAGGCCTCTTAGCGCTCAGAATGTCCAATTGCAGTTTCTACAGAAAGAGTGTTTCAGAAAGGCTCAATCAAAAGTAAGGTTCAACTCTGTTAGTTGAATGCACAGAACAGAAAGAAGTTTCATACAATGCTTCTGTGTAGTTTATATTTGAACATATTCTTTTTTCCACTATTACCCACTTAGCGCTACGAATGTCCAGTTGCATTTTCTACAGACAGAGTGTTTCAAAACTGCTCAATCAAAAGTATGTTTTAACTCTGTTAGCTGAATGCTCAGTTCAGAAAGAAGTTTAACAGAATGCTTCTTTGTAGTTTATATTTGAATATATTCCTTTTTCCACTACTACTCTCTTAGCGCTCCAAATGTCCAGTTGCATTTTCTACAGAAAGAGTGTTCAGATCTGCTCAATCAAAAGTATGGTTTAACACTGTTAGCTGAATGCACAGATCAGAAAGAAGTTTCACAGAATGATTCTGTGTAGTTTATATTTGGAGACATTCCTTTTTCCACTATTACCATCTTAGCGCTCCGAATCTCCACTTGCATTTTCTAGAGAAAGAGTGTTTCAGAACGGCTCAATCAAAACTAAGGTTCACCTCTTTTAGTTGAACAAACAGAACAGAAAGAAGTTTCACACAATTCTTCTCTGTAGTTTTTATTTGTAGACATTCTTTTTCCCAATATAGGCCTCTTAGCGCTCAGAATGTCCAATTGCAGTTTCTACACAAAGAGTGTTTCAGAACGGCTCAATCAAAAGTAAGGTTCAACTCTGTTAGTTGAATGCACAGAACAGAAAGAAGTTTCATACAATGCTTCTGTGTAGTTTATATTTGAACATATTCTTTTTTCCACTATTACCCACTTAGCGCTACGAATGTCCAGTTGCATTTTCTACAGACAGAGTGTTTCAAAACTGCTCAATCAAAAGTATGGTTTAACTCTGTTAGCTGAATGCTCAGATCAGAAAGAAGTTTCACAGAATGCTTCTGTGTAGTTTATATTTGAATATATTCCTTTTTCCACTAATACGCGCTTAGCGCTCCAAATGTCCAGTTGCATTTTCAACAGAAAGAGTGTTCAGATCTGCTCAATCAAAAGTACGGTTTAACCCTGTTAGCTGAATGCACAGATCAGAAAGAAGTTTCACGAATGATTCTGTGTAGTTTATATTTGAAGACATTCCTTTTTCCACTATTACCCTCTTAGCGCTCCGAATCTCCACTTGCATTTTCTACAAAAAGAGTGTTTCATAACTGCTCTATCAAAAATATGTTTTATCTCTGTTAACTGAATTTACAGATCAGAAATAAGTTTCACAGAATGCATCTGTGTAGTTTTTATTTGAAGATATTCTTTTTCCCAATGTAGGCCTCTTAGCGCTTAGCATGTCCAATTGCAGTTTCTACCGAAAGAGTGTTTCAGAACGGCTCAATCAAAGTAAGGTTCAACTCTGTTAGCTGAATGCACAGAACAGAAAGAGTTTTCACAGAATGCTACTGTGTAGTTTATATTTGAATATATTCCTTTTTCCACTATTACCCTCTTAGCGCTCCGTATGTCCACATGCATTTTCTACAGAAAGAGTGTTCAGAACTGCGCAATCAAAAGTATGGTTTAACTCTGTTAGCTTAATGAATATATCAGAAATAAGTTTCACACAATGCTTCTGTGTAGTTTTTATTTGAAGATATTATTTTTCCCAATATAGGCCTCTTAGCGCTCAGAATGTCCAATTGCAGTTTCTACAGAAAGAGTGTTTCAGAAAGGCTCAATCAAAATTAAGGTTCAACTCTGTTAGTTGAATGCACAGAACAGAAAGAAGTTTCATACAATGCTTCTGTGTAGTTTATATTTGAACATATTCTTTTTTCCACTATTACCCACTTAGCGCTACGAATGTCCAGTTGCATTTTCTACAGACAGAGTGTTTCAAAACTGCTCAATCAAAAGTATGGTTTAACTCTGTTAGCTGAATGCTCAGTTCAAAAAGAAGTTTCACAGAATGCTTCTGTGTAGTTTATATTTGAATATATTCCTTTTTCCACTACTACTCTCTTAGCGCTCCAAATGTCCAGTTGCATTTTCTACAGAAAGAGTGTTCAGATCTGCTCAATCAAAAGTATGGTTTAACTCTGTTAGCTGAATGCACAGATCAGAAAGAAGTTTCACAGAATGATTCTGTGTAGTTTATATTTGGAGACATTCCTTTTTCCACTATTACCCTCTTAGCGCTCCGAATCTCCACTTGCATTTTCTACAGAAAGAGTGTTTCAGAACGGCTCAATCAAAACTAAGGTTCAACTCTTTTAGTTGAACAAACAGAACAGAAAGAAGTTTCACAAAATTCTTCTGTGTAGTTTTTATTTGTAGACATTCTTTTTCCCTATATAGGCCTCTTAGCGCTCAGAATGTCCAATTGCAGTTTCTACAGAAAGAGTGTTTCAGAACGGCTCAATCAAAAGTAAGGTTCAACTCTGTTAGTTGAATGCACAGAACAGAAAGAAGTTTCATACAATGCTTCTGTGTAGTTTATATTTGAACATATTCTCTTTTCCCCTATTACCCACTTAGCGCTACGAATGTCCTGTTGCATTTTCTACAGACAGAGTGTTTCAAAACTGCTCAATCAAAAGTATGGTTTAACTCTGTTAGCTGTATGCTCAGATCAGAAAGAAGTTTCACAGAATGCTTCTGTGTAGTTTATATTTGAATATATTCCTTTTTCCACTAGTACTCTCTTAGCGCTCCAAATGTCCAGTTGCATTTTCAACAGAAAGAGTGTTCAGATCTGCTCAATCAAAAGTATGGTTTAACTCTGTTAGCTGAATGCACAGATCAGAAAGAAGTTTCACAGAATGATTCTGTGTAGTTTATATTTGGAGACATTCCTTTTTCCACTATTACCCTCTTAGCGCTCCGAATCTCCACTTGCATTTTCTACAGAAAGAGTGTTTCAGAACGGCTCAATCAAAACTAAGGTTCAACTCTTTTAGTTGAACAAACAGAACAGAAAGAAGTTTCACACAATTCTTCTCTGTAGTTTTTATTTGTAGACATTCTTTTTCCCAATATAGGCCTCTTAGCGCTCAGAATGTCCAATTGCAGTTTCTACAGAAAGAGTGTTTCAGAACGGCTCAATCAAAAGTAAGGTTCAACTCTGTTAGTTGAATGCACAGAACAGAAAGAAGTTTCATACAATGCTTCTGTGTAGTTTATATTTGAACATATTCTTTTTTCCACTATTACCCACTTAGCGCTACGAATGTCCAGTTGCATTTTCTACAGACAGAGTGTTTCAAAACTGCTCAATCAAAAGTATGGTTTAACTCTGTTAGCTGAATGCTCAGATCAGAAAGAAGTTTCACAGAATGCTTCTGTGTAGTTTATATTTGAATATATTCCTTTTTCCACTAATACGTGCTTAGCGCTCCAAATGTCCAGTTGCATTTTCAACAGAAAGAGTGTTCAGATCTGCTCAATCAAAAGTACGGTTTAACTCTGTTAGCTGAATGCACAGATCAGAAAGAAGTTTCACGAATGATTCTGTGTAGTTTATATTTGAAGACATTCCTTTTTCCACTATTAGCCTCTTAGCGCTCCGAATCTCCACTTGCATTTTCTACAAAAAGAGTGTTTCATAACTGCTCAATCAAAAATATGTTTTATCTCTGTTAACTGAATTTACAGATCAGAAATAAGTTTCACAGAATGCATCTGTGTAGTTTTTATTTGAAGATATTCTTTTTCCCAATGTAGGCCTCTTAGCGCTTAGCATGTCCAATTGCAGTTTCTACAGAAAGAGTGTTTCAGAACGGCTCAATCAAAGTAAGGTTCAACTCTGTTAGCTGAATGCACAGAACAGAAAGAGTTTTCACAGAATGCTACTGTGTAGTTTATATTTGAATATATTCCTTTTTCCACTATTACCCTCTTAGCGCTCCGAATGTCCACTTGCATTTTCTACAGAAAGAGTGTTCAGAACTGCGCAATCAAAAGTATGGTTTAACTCTGTTAGCTTAATGAACATATCAGAAATAAGTTTCACACAATGCTTCTGTGTAGTTTTTATTTGAAGATATTATTTTTCCCAATATAGGCCTCTTAGCGCTCAGAATGTCCAATTGCAGTTTCTACAGAAAGAGTGTTTCAGAAAGGCTCAATCAAAAGTAAGGTTCAACTCTGTTAGTTGAATGCACAGAACAGAAAGAAGTTTCATACAATGCTTCTGTGTAGTTTATATTTGAACATATTCTTTTTTCCACTCTTACCCACTTAGCGCTACGAATGTCCAGTTGCATTTTCTACAGACAGAGTGTTTCAAAACTGCTCAATCAAAAGTATGGTTTAACTCTGTTAGCTGAATGCTCAGATCAGAAAGAAGTTTCACAGAATGCTTCTGTGTAGTTTATATTTGAATATATTCCTTTTTCCACTACTACTCTCTCAGCGCTCCAAATGTCCAGTTGCATTTTCTACAGAAAGAGTGTTCAGATCTGCTCAATCAAAAGTATGGTTTAACTCTGTTAGCTGAATGCACAGATCAGAAAGAAGTTTCACAGAATGATTCTGTGTAGTTTATATTTGGAGACATTCCTTTTTCCACTATTACCCTCTTAGCGCTCCGAATCTCCACTTGCATTTTCTACACAAAGAGTGTTTCAGAACAGCTCAATCAAAACTAAGGTTCAACTCTTTTAGTTGAACAAACAGAACAGAAAGAAGTTTCACACAATTTTTCTGTGTAGTTTTTATTTGTAGACATTCTTTTTCCCAGTATAGGCCTCTTAGCGCTCAGAATGTCCAATTGCAGTTTCTACAGAAAGAGTGTTTCAGAACGGCTCAATCAAAAGTAAGGTTCAACTCTGTTAGTTGAATGCACAGAACAGAAAGAAGTTTCATACAATGCTTCTGTGTAGTTTATATTTGAACATATTCTCTTTTCCCCTATTACCCACTTAGCGCTACGAATGTCCAGTTGCATTTTCTACAGACAGAGTGTTTCAAAACTGCTCAATCAAAAGTATGGTTTAACTCTGTTAGCTGTATGCTCAGATCAGAAAGAAGTTTCACAGAATGCTTCTGTGTAGTTTATATTTGAATATATTCCTTTTTCCACTACTACGCTCTTAGCGCTCCAAATGTCCAGTTGCATTTTCAACAGAAAGAGGGTTCAGATCTGCTCAATCAAAAGTATGGTTTAACTCTGTTAGCTGAATGCACAGATCAGAAAGAAGTTTCACCGAATGATTCTGTGTAGTTTATATTTGAAGACATTCCTTTTTCCACTATTACCTTCTTAGCGCTCCGAATCTCCACTTGCATTTTCTACAAAAAGAGTGTTTCATAACTGCTCAATCAAAAATATGTTTTATCTCTGTTAACTGAATTTACAGATCAGAAATAAGTTTCACAGAATGCACCTGTGTAGTTTTTATTTGAAGATATTCTTTTTCCCAATGTAGGCCTCTTAGCGCTTAGCATGTCCAATTGCAGTTTCTACAGAAACAGTGTTTCAGAACGGCTCAATCAAAAGTAAGGTTCAACTCTGTTAGTTGAATGCACAGAACAGAAAGAATTTTCACAGAATGCTACTGTGTAGTTTATATTTGAATATATTCCTTTTTCCACTATTACCCTCTTAGCGCTCCGAATGTCCACTTGCATTTTCTTCAGAAAGAGTGTTCAGAACTGCGCAATCAAAAGTATGGTTTAACTCTGTTAGCTTAATGAACATATCAGAAATAAGTTTCACACAATGCTTCTGTGTAGTTTTTATTTGAAGATATTATTTTTCCCAATAGAGGCCTCTTAGCGCTCAGAATGTCCAATTGCAGTTTCTACAGAAAGAGTGTTTCAGAAAGGCTCAATCAAATGTAAGGTTCAATTCTGTTAGTTGAATGCACAGAACAGAAAGGAGTTTCATACAATGCTTCTGTGTAGTTTATATTTGAACATATTCTTTTTTCCACTATTACCCACTTAGCGCTACGAATGTCCAGTTGCATTTTCTACAGACAGAGTGTTTCAAAACTGCTCAATCAAAAGTATGGTTTAACTCTGTTAGCTGAATGCTCAGTTCAGAAAGAAGTTTCACAGAATGCTTCTGTGTAGTTTATATTTGAATATATTCCTTTTTCCACTACTACTCTCTTAGCGCTCCAAATGTCCAGTTGCATTTTCTACAGAAAGAGTGTTCAGATCTGCTCAATCAAAAGTATGTTTTAACTCTGTTAGCTGAATGCACAGATCAGAAAGAAGTTTCACAGAATGATTCTGTGTAGTGTATATTTGGAGACATTCCTTTTTCCACTAATACCCTCTTAGCGCTCCGAATCTCCACTTGCATTTTCTACAGAAAGAGTGTTTCAGAACGGCTCAATCAAGACTAAGGTTCAACTCTTTTAGTTGAACAAACAGAACAGAAAGAAGTTTCACACAATTCTTCTGTGTAGTTTTTATTTGTAGACATTCTTTTTCCCAATATAGGCCTCTTAGCGCTCAGAATGTCCAATTGCAGTTTCTACAGAAAGAGTGTTTCAGAACGGCTCAATCAAAAGTAAGGTTCAACTCTGTTAGTTGAATGCACAGAACAGAAAGAAGTTTCATACAATGCTTCTGTGTAGTTTATATTTGAACATATTCTTTTTTCCACTATTACCCACTTAGCGCTACGAATGTCCAGTTGCATTTTCTACAGGTAGAGTGTTTCAAAACTGCTCAATCAAAAGTATGGTTTAACTCTGTTAGCTGAATGCTCAGATCAGAAAGAAGTTTCACAGAATGCTTCTGTGTAGTTTATATTTGAATATATTCCTTTTTCCACTAATAAGCTCTTAGCGCTCCAAATGTCCAGTTGCATTTTCAACAGAAAGAGTGTTCATATCTGCTCAATCAAAAGTACGGTTTAACTCTGTTAGCTGAATGCACAGATCAGAAAGAAGTTTCATCGAATGATTCTGTGTAGTTTATATTCGAAGACATTCCTTTTTCCACTATTATCCTCTTAGCGCTCCGAATCTCCACTTGCATTTTCTACAAAAAGAGTGTTTCATAACTGCTCAATGAAAAATATGTTTTATCTCTGTTAACTGAATTTACAGATCAGAAATAAGTTTCACAGAATGCATCTGTGTAGCTTTTATTTGAAGATATTCTTTTTCCCAATGTAGGCCTCTTAGCGCTTAGCATGTCCAATTGCACTTTCTGCAGAAAGAGTGTTTCAGAACGGCTCAATCAAAAGTAAGGTTCAACTCTGTTAGTTGAATGCACAGAACAGGAAGAATTTTCACAGAATGCTACTGTGTAGTTTATATTTGAATATATTACTTTTTCCACTATTACCCTCTTAGCGCTCCCAATGTCCACTTGCATTTTCTACAGAAGAGTGTTCAGAACTGCGCAATCAAAAGTATGGTTTAACTCTGTTAGCTTAATGAACATATCAGAAAGAAGTTTCACACAATGCTTCTGTGTAGTTTTTATTTGAAGATATTATTTTTCCCAATATAGGTCTCCTAGCGCTCAGAATGTCCAATTGCAGTTTCTACAGAAAGAGTGTTTCAGAACGGCTCAATCAAAAGTAAGGTTCAACTCTGTTAGTTGAATGCACAGAACAGAAAGAAGTTTCATACAATGATTCTGTGTAGTTTATATTTGAACATATATTTTTTCCACTATTACCCACTTAGCGCTACGAATGTCCAGTTGCATTTTCTACAGACAGAGTGTTTCAAAACTGCTCAATCAAAAGTATGGTTTAACTCTGTTAGCTGAATGCTCAGATCAGAAAGAAGTTTCACAGAATGCTTCTGTGTAGTTTATATTTGAATATATTCCTTTTTCCACTACTACGCTCTTAGCGCTCCAAATGTCCAGTTGCATTTTCTACAGAAAGAGTGTTCAGATCTGCTCAATCAAAAGTATGGTTTAACTCTGTTAGCTGAATGCACAGATCAGAAAGAAGTTTCACAGAATGATTCTGTGTAGTTTATATTTGGAGACATTCCTTTTTCCACTATTACCCTCTTAGCGCCCCGAATCTCCACTTGCATTTTCTACAGAAAGAGTGTTTCAGAACGGCTCAATCAAAACTAAGGTTCAACTCTTTTAGTTGAACAAACAGAACAGAAAGAAGTTTCACACAATTCTTCTGTGTAGTTTTTATTTGTAGACATTCTTTTTCCCAATATAGGCCTCTTAGCGCTCAGAATGTCCAATTGCAGTTTCTACAGAAAGAGTGTTTCAGAACGGCTCAATCAAAAGTAAGGTTCAACTCTGTTAGTTGAATGCACAGAACAGAAAGAAGTTTCATACAATGCTTCTGTGTAGTTTATATTTGAACATATTCTCTTTTCCCCTATTACCCACTTAGCGCTACGAATGTCCAGTTGCATTTTCTACAGACAGAGTGTTTCAAAACTGCTCAATCAAAAGTATGGTTTAACTCTGTTAGCTGTATGCTCAGATCAGAAAGAAGTTTCACAGAATGCTTCTGTGTAGTTTATATTTGAATATATTCCTTTTTCCACTACTACGCTCTTAGCGCTCCAAATGTCCAGTTGCATTTTCAACAGAAAGAGGGTTCAGATCTGCTCAATCAAAAGTATGGTTTAACTCTGTTAGCTGAATGCACAGATCAGAAAGAAGTTTCACCGAATGATTCTGTGTAGTTTATATTTCAAGACATTCCTTTTTCCACTATTACCCCCTTAGCGCTCCGAATCTCCACCTGCATTTTCTACAAAAAGAGTGTTTCATAACTGCTCAATCAAAAATATGTTTTATCTCTGTTAACTGAATTTACAGATCAGAAATAAGTTTCACAGAATGCATCTGTGTAGTTTTTATTTGAAGATATTCTTTTTCCCAATGTAGGCCTCTTAGCGCTTAGCATGTCCAATTGCAGTTTCTACCGAAAGATTGTTTCAGAACGGCTCAATCAAAGTAAGGTTCAACTCTGTTAGCTGAATGCACAGAACAGAAAGAGTTTTCACAGAATGCTACTGTGTAGTTTATATTTGAATATATTCCTTTTTCCACTATTACCCTCTTAGCGCTCCGTATGTCCACATGCATTTTCTACAGAAAGAGTGTTCAGAACTGCGCAATCAAAAGTATGGTTTAACTCTGTTAGCTTAATGAACATATCAGAAATAAGTTTCACACAATGCTTCTGTGTAGTTTTTATTTGAAGATATTATTTTTCCCAATATAGGCCTCTTAGCGCTCAGAATGTCCAATTGCAGTTTCTACAGAAAGAGTGTTTCAGAAAGGCTCAATCAAAAGTAAGGTTCAACTCTGTTAGTTGAATGCACAGGACAGAAAGGAGTTTCATACAATGCTTCTGTGTAGTTTATATTTGAACATATTCTTTTTTCCACTATTACCCACTTAGCGCTACGAATGTCCAGTTGCATTTTCTACAGACAGAGTGTTTCAAAACTGCTCAATCAAAAGTATGGTTTAACTCTGTTAGCTGAATGCTCAGTTCAAAAAGAAGTTTCACAGAATGCTTCTGTGTAGTTTATATTTGAATATATTCCTTTTTCCACTACTACTCTCTTAGCGCTCCAAATGTCCAGTTGCATTTTCTACAGAAAGAGTGTTCAGATCTGCTCAATCAAAAGTATGGTTTAACTCTGTTAGCTGAATGCACAGATCAGAAAGAAGTTTCACAGAATGATTCTGTGTAGTTTATATTTGGAGACATTCCTTTTTCCACTATTACCCTCTTAGCGCTCCGAATCTCCACTTGCATTTTCTACAGAAAGAGTGTTTCAGAACGGCTCAATCAAAACTAAGGTTCAACTCTTTTAGTTGAACAAACAGAACAGAAAGAAGTTTCACACAATTCTTCTGTGTAGTTTTTATTTGTAGACATTCTTTTTCCCTATATAGGCCTCTTAGCGCTCAGAATGTCCAATTGCAGTTTCTACAGAAAGAGTGTTTCAGAACGGCTCAATCAAAAGTAAGGTTCAACTCTGTTAGTTGAATGCACAGAACAGAAAGAAGTTTCATACAATGCTTCTGTGTAGTTTATATTTGAACATATTCTCTTTTCCCCTATTACCCACTTAGCGCTACGAATGTCCTGTTGCATTTTCTACAGACAGAGTGTTTCAAAACTGCTCAATCAAAAGTATGGTTTAACTCTGTTAGCTGTATGCTCAGATCAGAAAGAAGTTTCACAGAATGCTTCTGTGTAGTTTATATTTGAATATATTCCTTTTTCCACTACTACGCTCTTAGCGCTCCAAATGTCCAGTTGCATTTTCAACAGAAAGAGTGTTCAGATCTGCTCAATCAAAAGTATGGTTTAACTCTGTTAGCTGAATGCACAGATCAGAAAGAAGTTTCACAGAATGATTCTGTGTAGTTTATATTTGGAGACATTCCTTTTTCCACTATTACCCTCTTAGCGCTCCGAATCTCCACTTGCATTTTCTACAGAAACAGTGTTTCAGAACGGCTCAATCAAAACTAAGGTTCAACTCTTTTAGTTGAACAAACAGAACAGAAAGAAGTTTCACACAATTCTTCTCTGTAGTTTTTATTTGTAGACATTCTTTTTCCCAATATAGGCCTCTTAGCGCTCAGAATGTCCAATTGCAGTTTCTACAGAAAGAGTGTTTCAGAACGGCTCAATCAAAAGTAAGGTTCAACTCTGTTAGTTGAATGCACAGAACAGAAAGAAGTTTCATACAATGCTTCTGTGTAGTTTATATTTGAACATATTCTTTTTTCCACTATTACCCACTTAGCGCTACGAATGTCCAGTTGCATTTTCTACAGACAGAGTGTTTCAAAACTGCTCAATCAAAAGTATGGTTTAACTCTGTTAGCTGAATGCTCAGATCAGAAAGAAGTTTCACAGAATGCTTCTGTGTAGTTTATATTTGAATATATTCCTTTTTCCACTAATACGTGCTTAGCGCTCCAAATGTCCAGTTGCATTTTCAACAGAAAGAGTGTTCAGATCTGCTCAATCAAAAGTACGGTTTAACTCTGTTAGCTGAATGCACAGATCAGAAAGAAGTTTCACGAATGATTCTGTGTAGTTTATATTTGAAGACATTCCTTTTTCCACTATTAGCCTCTTAGCGCTCCGAATCTCCACTTGCATTTTCTACAAAAAGAGTGTTTCATAACTGCTCAATCAAAAATATGTTTTATCTCTGTTAACTGAATTTACAGATCAGAAATAAGTTTCACAGAATGCATCTGTGTAGTTTTTATTTGAAGATATTCTTTTTCCCAATGTAGGCCTCTTAGCGCTTAGCATGTCCAATTGCAGTTTCTACAGAAAGAGTGTTTCAGAACGGCTCAATCAAAGTAAGGTTCAACTCTGTTAGCTGAATGCACAGAACAGAAAGAGTTTTCACAGAATGCTACTGTGTAGTTTATATTTGAATATATTCCTTTTTCCACTATTACCCTCTTAGCGCTCCGAATGTCCACTTGCATTTTCTACAGAAAGAGTGTTCAGAACTGCGCAATCAAAAGTATGGTTTAACTCTGTTAGCTTAATGAACATATCAGAAATAAGTTTCACACAATGCTTCTGTGTAGTTTTTATTTGAAGATATTATTTTTCCCAATAGAGGCCTCTTAGCGCTCAGAATGTCCAATTGCAGTTTCTACAGAAAGAGTGTTTCAGAAAGGCTCAATCAAAAGTAAGGTTCAATTCTGTTAGTTGAATGCACAGAACAGAAAGAAGTTTCATACAATGCTTCTGTGTAGTTTATATTTGAACATATTCTTTTTTCCACTATTACCCACTTAGCGCTACGAATGTCCAGTTGCATTTTCTACAGACAGAGTGTTTCAAAACTGCTCAATCAAAAGTATGGTTTAACTCTGTTAGCTGAATGCTCAGTTCAGAAAGAAGTTTCACAGAATGCTTCTGTGTAGTTTATATTTGAATATATTCCTTTTTCCACTACTACTCTCTTAGCGCTCCAAATGTCCAGTTGCATTTTCTACAGAAAGAGTGTTCAGATCTGCTCAATCAAAAGTATGTTTTAACTCTGTTAGCTGAATGCACAGATCAGAAAGAAGTTTCACAGAATGATTCTGTGTAGTGTATATTTGGAGACATTCCTTTTTCCACTAATACCCTCTTAGCGCTCCGAATCTCCACTTGCATTTTCTACAGAAAGAGTGTTTCAGAACGGCTCAATCAAGACTAAGGTTCAACTCTTTTAGTTGAACAAACAGAACAGAAAGAAGTTTCACACAATTCTTCTGTGTAGTTTTTATTTGTAGACATTCTTTTTCCCAATATAGGCCTCTTAGCGCTCAGAATGTCCAATTGCAGTTTCTACAGAAAGAGTGTTTCAGAACGGCTCAATCAAAAGTAAGGTTCAACTCTGTTAGTTGAATGCACAGAACAGAAAGAAGTTTCATACAATGCTTCTGTGTAGTTTATATTTGAACATATTCTTTTTTCCACTATTACCCACTTAGCGCTACGAATGTCCAGTTGCATTTTCTACAGGTAGAGTGTTTCAAAACTGCTCAATCAAAAGTATGGTTTAACTCTGTTAGCTGAATGCTCAGATCAGAAAGAAGTTTCACAGAATGCTTCTGTGTAGTTTATATTTGAATATATTCCTTTTTCCACTAATAAGCTCTTAGCGCTCCAAATGTCCAGTTGCATTTTCTACAGAAAGAGTGTTCAGATCTGCTCAATCAAAAGTATGGTTTAACTCTGTTAGCTGAATGCACAGATCAGAAAGAAGTTTCACAGAATGATTCTGTGTAGTTTATATTTGGAGACATTCCTTTTTCCACTATTACCCTCTTAGCGCCCCGAATCTCCACTTGCATTTTCTACAGAAAGAGTGTTTCAGAACGGCTCAATCAAAACTAAGGTTCAACTCTTTTAGTTGAACAAACAGAACAGAAAGAAGTTTCACACAATTCTTCTGTGTAGTTTTTATTTGTAGACATTCTTTTTCCCAATATAGGCCTCTTAGCGCTCAGAATGTCCAATTGCAGTTTCTACAGAAAGAGTGTTTCAGAACGGCTCAATCAAAAGTAAGGTTCAACTCTGTTAGTTGAATGCACAGAACAGAAAGAAGTTTCATACAATGCTTCTGTGTAGTTTATATTTGAACATATTCTCTTTTCCCCTATTACCCACTTAGCGCTACGAATGTCCAGTTGCATTTTCTACAGACAGAGTGTTTCAAAACTGCTCAATCAAAAGTATGGTTTAACTCTGTTAGCTGTATGCTCAGATCAGAAAGAAGTTTCACAGAATGCTTCTGTGTAGTTTATATTTGAATATATTCCTTTTTCCACTACTACGCTCTTAGCGCTCCAAATGTCCAGTTGCATTTTCAACAGAAAGAGTGTTCAGATCTGCTCAATCAAAAGTATGGTTTAACTCTGTTAGCTGAATGCACAGATCAGAAAGAAGTTTCACCGAATGATTCTGTGTAGTTTATATTTGAAGACATTCCTTTTTCCACTATTACCCCCTTAGCGCTCCGAATCTCCACTTGCATTTTCTACAAAAAGAGTGTTTCATAACTGCTCAATCAAAAATATGTTTTATCTCTGTTAACTGAATTTACTGATCAGAAATAAGTTTCACAGAATGCATCTGTGTAGTTTTTATTTGAAGATATTCTTTTTCCCAATGTAGGCCTCTTAGCGCTTAGCATGTCCAATTGCAGTTTCTACAGAAACAGTGTTTCAGAACGGCTCAATCAAAAGTAAGGTTCAACTCTGTTAGTTGAATGCACAGAACAGAAAGATTTTTCACAGAATGCTACTGTGTAGTTTATATTTGAATATATTCCTTTTTCCACTATTACCCTATTAGCGCTCCGAATGTCCACTTGCATTTTCTACAGAAAGAGTGTTCAGAACTGCGCAATCAAAAGTATGGTTTAACTCTGTTTGCTTAATGAACATATCAGAAATAAGTTTCACACAATGCTTCTGTGTAGTTTTTATTTGAAGATATTATTTTTCCCAATAGAGGCCTCTTAGCGCTCAGAATGTCCAATTGCAGTTTCTACAGAAAGAGTGTTTCAGAAAGGCTCAATCAAAAGTAAGGTTCAACTCTGTTAGTTGAATGCACAGAACAGAAAGAAGTTTCATACAATGCTTCTGTGTAGTTTATATTTGAACATATTCTTTTTTCCACTATTACCCACTTAGCGCTACGAATGTCCAGTTGCATTTTCTAAAGACAGAGTGTTTCAAAACTGCTCAATCAAAAGTATGGTTTAACTCTGTTAGCTGAATGCTCAGTTCAAAAAGAAGTTTCACAGAATGCTTCTGTGTAGTTTATATTTGAATATATTCCTTTTTCCACTACTACTCTCTTAGCGCTCCAAATGTCCAGTTGCATTTTCTACAGAAAGAGTGTTCAGATCTGCTCAATCAAAAGTATGGTTTAACTCTGTTAGCTGAATGCACAGATCAGAAAGAAGTTTCACAGAATGATTCTGTGTAGTTTATATTTGGAGACATTCCTTTTTCCACTATTACCCTCTTAGCGCTCCGAATCTCCACTTGCATTTTCTACAGAAAGAGTGTTTCAGAACGGCTCAATCAAAACTAAGTTTCAACTCTTTTAGTTGAACAAACAGAACAGGAAGAAGTTTCGCACAATTATTCTCTGTAGTTTTTATTTGTAGACATTCTTTTTCCCTATATAGGCCTCTTAGCGCTCAGAATGTCCAATTGCAGTTTCTACAGAAAGAGTGTTTCAGAACGGCTCAATCAAAAGTAAGGTTCAACTCTGTTAGTTGAATGCACAGAACAGAAAGAAGTTTCATACAATGCTTCTGTGTAGTTTATATTTGAACATATTCTTTTTTCCACTATTACCCACTTAGCGCTACGAATGTCCAGTTGCATTTTCTACAGACAGAGTGTTTCAAAACTGCTCAATCAAAAGTATGGTTTAACTCTGTTAGCTGAATGCTCAGATCAGAAAGAAGTTTCACAGAATGCTTCTGTGTAGTTTATATTTGAATATATTCCTTTTTCCACTACTACTCTCTTAGCGCTCCAAATGTCCAGTTGCATTTTCTACAGAAAGAGTGTTCAGATCTGCTCAATCAAAAGTATGGTTTAACTCTGTTAGCTGAATGCACAGATCAGAAAGAAGTTTCACAGAATGATTCTGTGTAGTTTATATTTGGAGACATTCCTTTTTCCACTATTACCCTCTTAGCGCTCCGAATCTCCACTTGCATTTTCTACAGAAAGAGTGTTTCAGAACGGCTCAATCAAAACTAAGGTTCAACTCTTTTAGTTGAACAAACAGAACAGAAAGAAGTTTCACACAATTCTTCTGTGTAGTTTTTATTTGTAGACATTCTTTTTCCCAATATAGGCCTCTTAGCGCTCAGAATGTCCAATTGCAGTTTCTACAGAAAGAGTGTTTCAGAACGGCTCAATCAAAAGTAAGGTTCAACTCTGTTAGTTGAATGCACAGAACAGAAAGAAGTTTCATACAATGCTTCTGTGTAGTTTATATTTGAACATATTCTTTTTTCCACTATTACCCACTTAGCGCTACGAATGTCCAGTTGCATTTTCTACAGACAGAGTGTTTCAAAACTGCTCAATCAAAAGTATGGTTTAACTCTGTTAGCTGAATGCTCAGTTCAGAAAGAAGTTTCACAGAATGCTTCTGTGTAGTTTATATTTGAATATATTCCTTTTTCCACTACTACTCTCTTAGCGCTCCAAATGTCCAGTTGCATTTTCTACAGAAAGAGTGTTCAGATCTGCTCAATCAAAAGTATGTTTTAACTCTGTTAGCTGAATGCACAGATCAGAAAGAAGTTTCACAGAATGATTCTGTGTAGTGTATATTTGGAGACATTCCTTTTTCCACTAATACCCTCTTAGCGCTCCGAATCTCCACTTGCATTTTCTACAGAAAGAGTGTTTCAGAACGGCTCAATCAAGACTAAGGTTCAACTCTTTTAGTTGAACAAACAGAACAGAAAGAAGTTTCACACAATTCTTCTGTGTAGTTTTTATTTGTAGACATTCTTTTTCCCAATATAGGCCTCTTAGCGCTCAGAATGTCCAATTGCAGTTTCTACAGAAAGAGTGTTTCAGAACGGCTCAATCAAAAGTAAGGTTCAACTCTGTTAGTTGAATGCACAGAACAGAAAGAAGTTTCATACAATGCTTCTGTGTAGTTTATATTTGAACATATTCTTTTTTCCACTATTACCCACTTAGCGCTACGAATGTCCAGTTGCATTTTCTACAGGTAGAGTGTTTCAAAACTGCTCAATCAAAAGTATGGTTTAACTCTGTTAGCTGAATGCTCAGATCAGAAAGAAGTTTCACAGAATGCTTCTGTGTAGTTTATATTTGAATATATTCCTTTTTCCACTAATAAGCTCTTAGCGCTCCAAATGTCCAGTTGCATTTTCTACAGAAAGAGTGTTCAGATCTGCTCAATCAAAAGTATGGTTTAACTCTGTTAGCTGAATGCACAGATCAGAAAGAAGTTTCACAGAATGATTCTGTGTAGTTTATATTTGGAGACATTCCTTTTTCCACTATTACCCTCTTAGCGCCCCGAATCTCCACTTGCATTTTCTACAGAAAGAGTGTTTCAGAACGGCTCAATCAAAACTAAGGTTCAACTCTTTTAGTTGAACAAACAGAACAGAAAGAAGTTTCACACAATTCTTCTGTGTAGTTTTTATTTGTAGACATTCTTTTTCCCAATATAGGCCTCTTAGCGCTCAGAATGTCCAATTGCAGTTTCTACAGAAAGAGTGTTTCAGAACGGCTCAATCAAAAGTAAGGTTCAACTCTGTTAGTTGAATGCACAGAACAGAAAGAAGTTTCATACAATGCTTCTGTGTAGTTTATATTTGAACATATTCTCTTTTCCCCTATTACCCACTTAGCGCTACGAATGTCCAGTTGCATTTTCTACAGACAGAATGTTTCAAAACTGCTCAATCAAAAGTATGGTTTAACTCTGTTAGCTGTATGCTCAGATCAGAAAGAAGTTTCACAGAATGCTTCTGTGTAGTTTATATTTGAATATATTCCTTTTTCCACTACTACGCTCTTAGCGCTCCAAATGTCCAGTTGCATTTTCAACAGAAAGAGTGTTCAGATCTGCTCAATCAAAAGTATGGTTTAACTCTGTTAGCTGAATGCACAGATCAGAAAGAAGTTTCACCGAATGATTCTGTGTAGTTTATATTTGAAGACATTCCTTTTTCCACTATTACCCCCTTAGCGCTCCGAATCTCCACTTGCATTTTCTACAAAAAGAGTGTTTCATAACTGCTCAATCAAAAATATGTTTTATCTCTGTTAACTGAATTTACTGATCAGAAATAAGTTTCACAGAATGCATCTGTGTAGTTTTTATTTGAAGATATTCTTTTTCCCAATGTAGGCCTCTTAGCGCTTAGCATGTCCAATTGCAGTTTCTACAGAAACAGTGTTTCAGAACGGCTCAATCAAAAGTAAGGTTCAACTCTGTTAGTTGAATGCACAGAACAGAAAGATTTTTCACAGAATGCTACTGTGTAGTTTATATTTGAATATATTCCTTTTTCCACTATTACCCTATTAGCGCTCCGAATGTCCACTTGCATTTTCTACAGAAAGAGTGTTCAGAACTGCGCAATCAAAAGTATGGTTTAACTCTGTTTGCTTAATGAACATATCAGAAATAAGTTTCACACAATGCTTCTGTGTAGTTTTTATTTGAAGATATTATTTTTCCCAATAGAGGCCTCTTAGCGCTCAGAATGTCCAATTGCAGTTTCTACAGAAAGAGTGTTTCAGAAAGGCTCAATCAAAAGTAAGGTTCAACTCTGTTAGTTGAATGCACAGAACAGAAAGAAGTTTCATACAATGCTTCTGTGTAGTTTATATTTGAACATATTCTTTTTTCCACTATTACCCACTTAGCGCTACGAATGTCCAGTTGCATTTTCTAAAGACAGAGTGTTTCAAAACTGCTCAATCAAAAGTATGGTTTAACTCTGTTAGCTGAATGCTCAGTTCAAAAAGAAGTTTCACAGAATGCTTCTGTGTAGTTTATATTTGAATATATTCCTTTTTCCACTACTACTCTCTTAGCGCTCCAAATGTCCAGTTGCATTTTCTACAGAAAGAGTGTTCAGATCTGCTCAATCAAAAGTATGGTTTAACTCTGTTAGCTGAATGCACAGATCAGAAAGAAGTTTCACAGAATGATTCTGTGTAGTTTATATTTGGAGACATTCCTTTTTCCACTATTACCCTCTTAGCGCTCCGAATCTCCACTTGCATTTTCTACAGAAAGAGTGTTTCAGAACGGCTCAATCAAAACTAAGTTTCAACTCTTTTAGTTGAACAAACAGAACAGGAAGAAGTTTCGCACAATTATTCTCTGTAGTTTTTATTTGTAGACATTCTTTTTCCCTACATAGGCCTCTTAGCGCTCAGAATGTCCAATTGCAGTTTCTACAGAAAGAGTGTTTCAGAACGGCTCAATCAAAAGTAAGGTTCAACTCTGTTAGTTGAATGCACAGAACAGAAAGAAGTTTCATACAATGCTTCTGTGTAGTTTATATTTGAACATATTCTTTTTTCCACTATTACCCACTTAGCGCTACGAATGTCCAGTTGCATTTTCTACAGACAGAGTGTTTCAAAACTGCTCAATCAAAAGTATGGTTTAACTCTGTTAGCTGAATGCTCAGATCAGAAAGAAGTTTCACAGAATGCTTCTGTGTAGTTTATATTTGAATATATTCCTTTTTCCACTACTACTCTCTTAGCGCTCCAAATGTCCAGTTGCATTTTCTACAGAAAGAGTGTTCAGATCTGCTCAATCAAAAGTATGGTTTAACTCTGTTAGCTGAATGCACAGATCAGAAAGAAGTTTCACAGAATGATTCTGTGTAGTTTATATTTGGAGACATTCCTTTTTCCACTATTACCCTCTTAGCGCTCCGAATCTCCACTTGCATTTTCTACAGAAAGAGTGTTTCAGAACGGCTCAATCAAAACTAAGGTTCAACTCTTTTAGTTGAACAAACAGAACAGAAAGAAGTTTCACACAATTCTTCTGTGTAGTTTTTATTTGTAGACATTCTTTTTCCCAATATAGGCCTCTTAGCGCTCAGAATGTCCAATTGCAGTTTCTACAGAAAGAGTGTTTCAGAACGGCTCAATCAAAAGTAAGGTTCAACTCTGTTAGTTGAATGCACAGAACAGAAAGAAGTTTCATACAATGCTTCTGTGTAGTTTATATTTGAACATATTCTCTTTTCCCCTATTACCCACTTAGCGCTACGAATGTCCAGTTGCATTTTCTACAGACAGAGTGTTTCAAAACTGCTCAATCAAAAGTATGGTTTAACTCTGTTAGCTGTATGCTCAGATCAGAAAGAAGTTTCACAGAATGCTTCTGTGTAGTTTATATTTGAATATATTCCTTTTTCCACTACTACGCTCTTAGCGCTCCAAATGTCCAGTTGCATTTTCAACAGAAAGAGTGTTCAGATCTGCTCAATCAAAAGTATGGTTTAACTCTGTTAGCTGAATGCACAGATCAGAAAGAAGTTTCACAGAATGATTCTGTGTAGTTTATATTTGGAGACATTCCTTTTTCCACTATTACCCTCTTAGCGCTCCGAATCTCCACTTGCATTTTCTACAGAAAGAGTGTTTCAGAACGGCTCAATCAAAACTAAGGTTCAACTCTTTTAGTTGAACAAACAGAACAGAAAGAAGTTTCACACAATTCTTCTCTGTAGTTTTTATTTGTAGACATTCTTTTTCCCAATATAGGCCTCTTAGCGCTCAGAATGTCCAATTGCAGTTTCTACAGAAAGAGTGTTTCAGAACGGCTCAATCAAAAGTAAGGTTCAACTCTGTTAGTTGAATGCACAGAACAGAAAGAAGTTTCATACAATGCTTCTGTGTAGTTTATATTTGAACATATTCTTTTTTCCACTATTACCCACTTAGCGCTACGAATGTCCAGTTGCATTTTCTACAGACAGAGTGTTTCAAAACTGCTCAATCAAAAGTATGGTTTAACTCTGTTAGCTGAATGCTCAGATCAGAAAGAAGTTTCACAGAATGCTTCTGTGTAGTTTATATTTGAATATATTCCTTTTTCCACTAATACGTGCTTAGCGCTCCAAATGTCCAGTTGCATTTTCAACAGAAAGAGTGTTCAGATCTGCTCAATCAAAAGTACGGTTTAACTCTGTTAGCTGAATGCACAGATCAGAAAGAAGTTTCACGAATGATTCTGTGTAGTTTATATTTGAAGACATTCCTTTTTCCACTATTAGCCTCTTAGCGCTCCGAATCTCCACTTGCATTTTCTACAAAAAGAGTGTTTCATAACTGCTCAATCAAAAATATGTTTTATCTCTGTTAACTGAATTTACAGATCAGAAATAAGTTTCACAGAATGCATCTGTGTAGTTTTTATTTGAAGATATTCTTTTTCCCAATGTAGGCCTCTTAGCGCTTAGCATGTCCAATTGCAGTTTCTACAGAAAGAGTGTTTCAGAACGGCTCAATCAAAGTAAGGTTCAACTCTGTTAGCTGAATGCACAGAACAGAAAGAGTTTTCACAGAATGCTACTGTGTAGTTTATATTTGAATATATTCCTTTTTCCACTATTACCCTCTTAGCGCTCCGAATGTCCACTTGCATTTTCTACAGAAAGAGTGTTCAGAACTGCGCAATCAAAAGTATGGTTTAACTCTGTTAGCTTAATGAACATATCAGAAATAAGTTTCACACAATGCTTCTGTGTAGTTTTTATTTGAAGATATTATTTTTCCCAATATAGGCCTCTTAGCGCTCAGAATGTCCAATTGCATTTTCTACAGAAAGAGTGTTTCAGAAAGGCTCAATCAAAAGTAAGGTTCAACTCTGTTAGTTGAATGCACAGAACAGAAAGATGTTTCATACAATGCTTCTGTGTAGTTTATATTTGAACATATTCTTTTTTCCACTCTTACCCACTTGGCGCTACGAATGTCCAGTTGCATTTTCTACAGACAGAGTGTTTCAAAACTGCTCAATCAAAGTATGGTTTAACTCTGTTAGCTGAATGCTCAGTTCAGAAAGAAGTTTCACAGAATGCTTCTGTGTAGTTTGTATTTGAATATATTCCTTTTTCCACTACTACTCTCTTAGCGCTCCAAATGTCCAGTTGCATTTTCTACAGAAAGAGTGTTCAGATCTGCTCAATCAAAAGTATGGTTTAACTCTGTTAGCTGAATGCACAGATCAGAAAGAAGTTTCACAGAATGATTCTGTGTAGTTTATATTTGGAGACATTCCTTTTTCCACTATTACCCTCTAAGCGCTCCGAATCTCCACTTGCATTTTCTACAGAAAGAGTGTTTCAGAACGGCTCAATCAAAACTAAGGTTCAACTCTTTTAGTTGAACAAACAGAACAGAAAGAAGTTTCACACAATTCTTCTGTGTAGTTTTTATTTGTAGACATTCTTTTTCCCAATATAGGCCTCTTAGCGCTCAGAATGTCCAATTGCAGTTTCTACAGAAAGAGTGTTTCAGAACGGCTCAATCAAAAGTAAGGTTCAACTCTGTTAGTTGAATGCACAGAACAGAAAGTAGTTTCATACAATGCTTCTGTGTAGTTTATATTTGAACATATTCTTTTTTCCACTATTACCCACTTAGCGCTACGAATGTCCAGTTGCATTTTCTACAGACAGAGTGTTTCAAAACTGCTCAATCAAAAGTATGGTTTAACTCTGTTAGCTGAATGCTCAGATCAGAAAGAAGTTTCACAGAATGCTTCTGTGTAGTTTATATTTGAATATATTCCTTTTTCCACTAATACGCGCTTAGCGCTCCAAATGTCCAGTTGCATTTTCAACAGAAAGAGTGTTCAGATCTGCTCAATCAAAAGTACGGTTTAACTCTGTTAGCTGAATGCACAGATCAGAAAGAAGTTTCACGAATGATTCTGTGTAGTTTATATTTGAAGACATTCCTTTTTCCACTATTACCCTCTTAGCGCTCCGAATCTCCACTTGCATTTTCTACAAAAAGAGTGTTTCATAACTGCTCAATCAAAAATATGTTTTATCTCTGTTAACTGAATTTACAGATCAGAAATAAGTTTCACAGAATGCACCTGTGTAGTTTTTATTTGAAGATATTCTTTTTCCCAATGTAGGCCTCTTAGCGCTTAGCATGTCCAATTGCAGTTTCTACAGGAAGGGTGTTTCAGAACGGCTCAATCAAAGTAAGGTTCAAATCTGTTAGCTGAATGCACAGAACAGAAAGAGTTTTCACAGAATGCTACTGTGTAGTTTATATTTGGAAATATTCCTTTTTCCACTATTACCCTCTTAGCGCTCCGAATGTCCACTTGCATTTTCTACAGAAAGAGTGTTCAGAACTGCGCAATCAAAAGTATGGTTTAACTCTGTTAGCTTAATGAACATATCAGAAATAAGTTTCACACAATGCTTCTGTGTAGTTTTTATTTGAAGGTATTATTTTTCCCAATATAGGCCTCTTAGCGCTCAGAATGTCCAATTGCAGTTTCTACAGAAAGAGTGTTTCAGAAAGGCTCAATCAAAAGTAAGGTTCAACTCTGTTAGTTGAATGCACAGAACAGAAAGAAGTTTCATACAATGCTTCTGTGTAGTTTATATTTGAACATATTCTTTTTTCCACTATTACCCACTTAGCGCCACGAATGTCCAGTTGCATTTTCTACAGACAGAGTGTTTCAAAACTGCTCAATCAAAAGTATTGTTTAACTCTGTTAGCTGAATGCTCAGATCAGAAAGAAGTTTCACAGAATGCTTCTGTGTAGTTTATATTTGAATATATTCCTTTTTCCACTATTACCCTCTTAGCGCTCCGAATCTCCATTGCATTTTCTACAGAAAGATTGTTTCAGAACGGCTCAATCAAAACTAAGGTTCAACCCTTTTAGTTGAACAAACAGAACAGAAAGAAGTTTCACACAATTCTTCTGTGTAGTTTTTATTTGTAGACATTCTTTTTCCCAATATAGGCCTCTTAGCGCTCAGAATGTCCAATTGCAGTTTCTACAGAAAGAGTGTTTCAGAACGCCTCAATCAAAAGTAAGGTTCAACTCTGTTAGTTGAATGCACAGAACAGAAAGAAGTTTCATACAATGCTTCTGTGTAGTTTATATTTGAACATATTCTTTTTTCCACTATTACCCACTTAGCGCAACGAATGTCCAGTTGCATTTTCTACAGACAGAGTGTTTCAAAACTGCTCAATCAAAAGTATGGTTTAACTCAGTTAGCTGAATGCTCAGATCAGAAAGAAGTTTCACAGAATGCTTCTGTATAGTTTATATTTGAATATATTCCTTTTTCCACTACTACGCTCTTAGCGCTCCAAATGTCCAGTTGCATTTTCTACAGAAAGAGTGTTCAGATCTGCTCAATCAAAAGTATGGTTTAACTCTGTTAGCTGAATGCACAGATCAGAAAGAAGTTTCACCGAATGATTCTGTGTAGTTTATATTTGAAGACATTCCTTTTTCCACTATTACCCTCTTAGCGCTCCGAATCTCCACTTGCATTTTCTACAAAAAGAGGGTTTCATAACTGCTCAATCAAAAATATGTTTTATCTCTGTTAACTGAATTTACAGATCAGAAATAAGTTTCACAGAATGCATCTGTGTAGTTTTTATTTGAAGATATTCTTTTTCCCAATGTAGGCCTCTTAGCGCTTAGCATGTCCAATTGCAGTTTCTACAGAAAGAGTGTTTCAGAACGGCTCAATCAAAAGTAAGGTTCAACTCTGTTAGTTGAATGCACAGAACAGAAAGAATTTTCACAGAATGCTACTGTGTAGTTTATATTTGAATATATTCCTTTTTCCCCTATTACCCTCTTAGCGCTCCGAATCTCCATTGCATTTTCTACAGAAAGAGTGTTCAGAACTGCGCAATCAAAAGTATGGTTTAACTCTGTTAGCTTAATGAACATATCAGAAATAAGTTTCACACAATGCTTCTGTGTAGTTTTTATTTGAAGATATTATTTTTCCCAATATAGGCCTCTTAGCGCTAAGAATGTCCAATTGCTGTTTCTACAGAAAGAGTGTTTCAGAAAGGCTCAATCAAAAGTAAGGTTCAACTCTGTTAGTTGAATGCACAGAACAGAAAGAAGTTTCATACAATGCTTCTGTGTAGTTTATATTTGAACATATTCTTTTTTCCACTATTACCCACTTAGCGCTACGAATGTCCAGTTGCATTTTCTACAGGCAGAGTGTTTCAAAACTGCTCAATCAAAAGTATGGTTTAACTCTGTTAGCTGAATGCTCAGATCAGAAAGAAGTTTCACAGAATGCTTCTGTGTAGTTTATATTTGAATATATTCCTTTTTCCACTACTACGCTCTTAGCGCTCCAAATGTCCAGTTGCATTTTCTACAGAAAGAGTGTTCAGATCTGCTCAATCAAAAGTATGGTTTAACTCTGTTAGCCGAATGCACAGATCAGAAAGAAGTTTCACCGATTGATTCTGTGTAGTTTATATTTGAAGACATTCCATTTTCCACTATTACCCTCTTAGCGCTCCGAATCTCCACTTGCATTTTCTACAAAAAGAGGGTTTCATAACTGCTCAATCAAAAATATGTTTTATCTCTGTTAACTGAATTTACAGATCAGAAATAAGTTTCACAGAATGCATCTGTGTAGTTTTTATTTGAAGATATTCTTTTTCCCAATGTAGGCCTCTTAGCGCTTAGCATGTCCAATTGCAGATTCTACAGAAAGAGTGTTTCAGAACGGCTCAATCAAAAGTAAGGTTCAACTCTGTTAGTTGAATGCACAGAACAGAAAGAATTTTCACAGAATGCTACTGTGTAGTTTATATTTGAATATATTCCTTTTTCCACTATTACCCTCTTAGCGCTCCGAATGTCCACTTGCATTTTCTACAGAAAGAGTGTTCAGAACTGCGCAATCAAAAGTATGGTTTAACTCTGTTAGCTTAATGAACATATCAGAAATAAGTTTCACACAATGCTTCTGTGTAGTTTTTATTTGAAGATATTATTTTTCCCAATATAGGCCTCTTAGCGCTCAGAATGTCCAATTGCTGTTTCTACAGAAAGAGTGTTTCAGAAAGGCTCAATCAAAAGTAAGGTTCAACTCTGTTAGTTGAATGCACAGAACAGAAAGAAGTTTCATACAATGCTTCTGTGTAGTTTATATTTGAACATATTCTTTTTTCCACTATTACCCACTTAGCGCTACGAATGTCCAGTTGCATTTTCTACAGACAGAGTGTTTCAAAACTGCTCAATCAAAAGTATGGTTTAACTCTGTTAGCTGAATGCTCAGATCAGAAAGAAGTTTCACAGAATGCTTCTGTGTAGTTTATATTTGAATATATTCCTTTTTCCACTACTACTCTCTTAGCGCTCCAAATGTCCAGTTGCATTTTCTACAGAAAGAGTGTTCAGATCTGCTCAATCAAAAGTATGGTTTAACTCTGTTAGCTGAATGCACAGACCAGAAAGAAGTTTCACAGAATGATTCTGTGTAGTTTATATTTGGAGACATTCCTTTTTCCACTATTACAATCTTAGCGCTCCGAATCTCCACTTGCATTTTCTACAGAAAGTGTGTTTCAGAACGGCTCAATCAAAACTAAGGTTCAACGCTTTTAGTTGAACAAACAGAACAGAAAGAAGTTTCACACAATTCTTCTGTGTAGTTTTTATTTGTAGACATTCTTTTTCCGAATATAGGCCTCTTAGCGCTCAGAATGTCCAATTGCAGTTTCTACAGAAAGAGTGTTTCAGAACGGCTCAATCAAAAGTAAGGTTCAACTCTGTTAGTTGAATGCATAGAACAGAAAGAAGTTTCATACAATGCTTCTGTGTAGTTTATATTTGAACATATTCTTTTTTCCACTATTACCCACTTAGCGCTACGAATGTCCAGTTGCATTTTCTTCAGACAGAGTGTTTCAAAACTGCTCAATCAAAAGTATGGTTTAACTCTGTTAGCTGAATGCTCAGATCAGAAAGAAGTTTCACAGAATGCTTCTGTGTAGTTTATATTTGAATATATTCCTTTTTCCACTACTACGCTCTTAGCGCTCCAAAAGTCCAGTTGCATTTTCTACAGAAAGAGTGTTCAGATCTGCTCAATCAAAAGTATGGTTTAACTCTGTTAGCTGAATGCACAGATCAGAAAGAAGTTTCACCGAATGATTCTGTGTAGTTTATAGTTGAAGATATTCCTTTTTCCACTATTACCCTCTTAGCGCTCCGAGTCTCCACTTGCATTTTCTACAAAAAGAGTGTTTCATAACTGCTCAATCAAAAATATGTTTTATCTCTGTTAACTGAATTTACAGATCAGAAATAAGTTTCACAGAATGCATCTGTGTAGTTTTTATTTGAAGATATTCTTTTTCCCAATGTAGGCCTCTTAGCGCTTAGCATGTCCAATTGCAGTTTCTACAGAAAGAGTGTTTCAGAACGGCTCAATCAAAAGTAAGGTTCAACTCTGTTAGTTGAATGCACAGAACAGAAAGAATTTTCACAGAATGCTACTGTGTAGTTTATATTTGAATATATTCCTTTTTCCACTATTACCCTCTTAGCGCTCCGAATCTCCATTGCATTTTCTACAGAAAGAGTGTTTCAGAACGGCTCAATCAAAACTAAGGTTCAACTCTTTTAGTTGAACAAACAGAACAGAAAGAAGTTTCACACAATTCTTCTGTGTAGTTTTTATTTGTAGACATTCTTTTTCCCAATATAGGCCTCTTAGCGCTCAGAATGTCCAATTGCAGTTTCTACAGAAAGAGTGTTTCAGAACGCCTCAATCAAAAGTAAGGTTCAACTCTGTTAGTTGAATGCACAGAACAGAAAGAAGTTTCATACAATGCTTCTGTGTAGTTTATATTTGAACATATTCTTTTTTCCACTATTACCCACTTAGCGCTACGAATGTCCAGTTGCATTTTCTACAGACAGAGTGTTTCAAAACTGCTCAATCAAAAGTATGGTTTAACTCTGTTAGCTGAATGCTCAGATCAGAAAGAAGTTTCACAGAATGCTTCTGTGTAGTTTATATTTGAATATATTCCTTTTTAAACTAATACGCTCTTCGCGCTCCAAATGTCCAGTTGCATTTTCTACAGAAAGAGTGTTCAGATCTGCTCAATCAAAAGTATGGTTTAACTCTGTTAGCTGAATGCACAGATCAGAAAGAAGTTTCACCGAATGATTCTGTGTAGTTTATATTTGAAGACATTCCTTTTTCCACTATTACCCTCTTAGCGCTCCGAATCTCCACTTGCATTTTCTACAAAAAGAGTGTTTCATAACTGCTCAATCAAAAATATGTTTTATCTCTGTTAACTGAATTTACAGATCAGAAATAAGTTTCACAGAATGCATCTGTGTAGTTTTTATTTGAAGATATTCTTTTTCCCAATGTAGGCCTCTTAGCGCTTAGCATGTCCAATTGCAGTTTCTACAGAAAGAGTGTTTCAGAACGGCTCAATCAAAAGTAAGGTTCAACTCTGTTAGTTGAATGCACAGAACAGAAAGAATTTTCACAGAATGCTACTGTGTAGTTTATATTTGAATATATTCCTTTTTCCACTATTACCCTCTTAGCGCTCCGAATGTCCACTTGCATTTTCTACAGAAAGAGTGTTCAGAACTGCGCAATCAGAAGTATGGTTTAACTCTGATAGCTTAATGAACATATCAGAAATAAGTTTCACACAATGCTTCTGTGTAGTTTTTATTTGAAGATATTATTTTTCCCAATATAGGCCTCTTAGCGCTCAGAATGTCCAATTGCTGTTTCTACAGAAAGAGTGTTTCAGAAAGGCTCAATCAAAAGTAAGGTTCAACTCTGTTAGTTGAATGCACAGAACAGAAAGAAGTTTCATACAATGCTTTTGTGTAGTTTATATTTGAACATATTCTTTTTTCCACTATTACCCACTTAGCGCTACGAATGTCCAGTTGCATTTTCTACAGACAGAGTGTTTCAAAACTGCTCAATCAAAAGTATGGTTTAACTCTGTTAGCTGAATGCTCAGATCAGAAAGAAGTTTCACAGAATGCTTCTGTGTAGTTTATATTTGAATATATTCCTTTTTCCACTACTACTCTCTTAGCGCTCCAAATGTCCAGTTGCATTTTCTACAGAAAGAGTGTTCAGATATGCTCAATCAAAAGTATGGTTTAACTCTGTTAGCTGAATGCACAGACCAGAAAGAAGTTTCACAGAATGATTCTGTGTAGTTTATATTTGGAGACATTCCTTTTTCCAATATTACCCTCTTAGCGCTCCGAATCTCCACTTGCATTTTCTACAGAAAGTGTGTTTCAGAACGGCTCAATCAAAACTAAGGTTCAACTCTTTTAGTTGAACAAACAGAACAGAAAGAAGTTTCACACAATTCTTCTGTGTAGTTTTTATTTGTAGACATTCTTTTTCCGAATATAGGCCTCTTAGCACTCAGAATGTCCAATTGCAGTTTCTACAGAAAGAGTGTTTCAGAACGGCTCAATCAAAAGTAAGGTTCAAATCTGTTAGTTGAATGCACAGAACAGAAAGAAGTTTCATACAATGCTTCTGTGTAGTTTATATTTGAACATATTCTTTTTTCCACTATTACCCACTTAGCGCTACGAATGTCCAGTTGCATTTTCTACAGACAGAGAGTTTCAAAACTGCTCAATCAAAAGTATGGTTTAACTCTGTTAGCTGAATGCACAGATCAGAAAGAAGTTTCACCGAATGATTCTGTGTAGTTTATATTTGAAGATATTCCTTTTTCCACTATTACCCTCTTAGCGCTCCGAATCTCCACTTGCATTTTCTACAAAAAGAGTGTTTCATAACTGCTCAATCAAAAATATGTTTTATCTCTGTTAACTGAATTTACAGATCAGAAATAAGTTTCACAGAATGCATCTGTGTAGTTTTTATTTGAAGATATTCTTTTTCCCAATGTAGGCCTCTTAGCGCTTAGCATGTCCAATTGCAGATTCTACAGAAAGAGTGTTTCAGAACGGCTCAATCAAAAGTAAGGTTCAACTCTGTTAGTTGAATGCACAGAACAGAAAGAATTTTCACAGAATGCTACTGTGTAGTTTATATTTGAATATATTCCTTTTTCCACTATTACCCTCTTAGCGCTCCGAATGTCCACTTGCATTTTCTACAGAAAGAGTGTTCAGAACTGCGCAATCAAAAGTATGGTTTAACTCTGTTAGCTTAATGAACATATCAGAAATAAGTTTCACACAATGCTTCTGTGTAGTTTTTATTTGAAGATATTATTTTTCCCAATATAGGCCTCTTAGCGCTCAGAATGTCCAATTGCTGTTTCTACAGAAAGAGTGTTTCAGAAAGGCTCAATCAAAAGTAAGGTTCAACTCTGTTAGTTGAATGCACAGAACAGAAAGAAGTTTCATACAATGCTTCTGTGTAGTTTATATTTGAACATATTCTTTTTTCCACTATTACCCACTTAGCGCTACGAATGTCCAGTTGCATTTTCTACAGACAGAGTGTTTCAAAACTGCTCAATCAAAAGTATGGTTTAACTCTGTTAGCTGAATGCTCAGATCAGAAAGAAGTTTCACAGAATGCTTCTGTGTAGTTTATATTTGAATATATTCCTTTTTCCACTACTACTCTCTTAGCGCTCCAAATGTCCAGTTGCATTTTCTACAGAAAGAGTGTTCAGATCTGCTCAATCAAAAGTATGGTTTAACTCTGTTAGCTGAATGCACAGACCAGAAAGAAGTTTCACAGAATGATTCTGTGTAGTTTATATTTGGAGACATTCCTTTTTCCACTATTACAATCTTAGCGCTCCGAATCTCCACTTGCATTTTCTACAGAAAGTGTGTTTCAGAACGGCTCAATCAAAACTAAGGTTCAACTCTTTTAGTTGAACAAACAGAACAGAAAGAAGTTTCACACAATTCTTCTGTGTAGTTTTTATTTGTAGACATTCTTTTTCCGAATATAGGCCTCTTAGCGCTCAGAATGTCCAATTGCAGTTTCTACAGAAAGAGTGTTTCAGAACGGCTCAATCAAAAGTAAGGTTCAACTCTGTTAGTTGAATGCATAGAACAGAAAGAAGTTTCATACAATGCTTCTGTGTAGTTTATATTTGAACATATTCTTTTTTCCACTATTACCCACTTAGCGCTACGAATGTCCAGTTGCATTTTCTTCAGACAGAGTGTTTCAAAACTGCTCAATCAAAAGTATGGTTTAACTCTGTTAGCTGAATGCTCAGATCAGAAAGAAGTTTCACAGAATGCTTCTGTGTAGTTTATATTTGAATATATTCCTTTTTCCACTACTACGCTCTTAGCGCTCCAAAAGTCCAGTTGCATTTTCTACAGAAAGAGTGTTCAGATCTGCTCAATCAAAAGTATGGTTTAACTCTGTTAGCTGAATGCACAGATCAGAAAGAAGTTTCACCGAATGATTCTGTGTAGTTTATAGTTGAAGATATTCCTTTTTCCACTATTACCCTCTTAGCGCTCCGAGTCTCCACTTGCATTTTCTACAAAAAGAGTGTTTCATAACTGCTCAATCAAAAATATGTTTTATCTCTGTTAACTGAATTTACAGATCAGAAATAAGTTTCACAGAATGCATCTGTGTAGTTTTTATTTGAAGATATTCTTTTTCCCAATGTAGGCCTCTTAGCGCTTAGCATGTCCAATTGCAGTTTCTACAGAAAGAGTGTTTCAGAACGGCTCAATCAAAAGTAAGGTTCAACTCTGTTAGTTGAATGCACAGAACAGAAAGAATTTTCACAGAATGCTACTGTGTAGTTTATATTTGAATATATTCCTTTTTCCACTATTACCCTCTTAGCGCTCCGAATCTCCATTGCATTTTCTACAGAAAGAGTGTTTCAGAACGGCTCAATCAAAACTAAGGTTCAACTCTTTTAGTTGAACAAACAGAACAGAAAGAAGTTTCACACAATTCTTCTGTGTAGTTTTTATTTGTAGACATTCTTTTTCCCAATATAGGCCTCTTAGCGCTCAGAATGTCCAATTGCAGTTTCTACAGAAAGAGTGTTTCAGAACGCCTCAATCAAAAGTAAGGTTCAACTCTGTTAGTTGAATGCACAGAACAGAAAGAAGTTTCATACAATGCTTCTGTGTAGTTTATATTTGAACATATTCTTTTTTCCACTATTACCCACTTAGCGCTACGAATGTCCAGTTGCATTTTCTACAGACAGAGTGTTTCAAAACTGCTCAATCAAAAGTATGGTTTAACTCTGTTAGCTGAATGCTCAGATCAGAAAGAAGTTTCACAGAATGCTTCTGTGTAGTTTATATTTGAATATATTCCTTTTTAAACTAATACGCTCTTCGCGCTCCAAATGTCCAGTTGCATTTTCTACAGAAAGAGTGTTCAGATCTGCTCAATCAAAAGTATGGTTTAACTCTGTTAGCTGAATGCACAGATCAGAAAGAAGTTTCACCGAATGATTCTGTGTAGTTTATATTTGAAGACATTCCTTTTTCCACTATTACCCTCTTAGCGCTCCGAATCTCCACTTGCATTTTCTACAAAAAGAGTGTTTCATAACTGCTCAATCAAAAATATGTTTT
Organism: Symphalangus syndactylus; assembly: GCF_028878055.3. Classification (NCBI taxonomy): domain Eukaryota; kingdom Metazoa; phylum Chordata; class Mammalia; order Primates; family Hylobatidae; genus Symphalangus; species Symphalangus syndactylus. Next base: position 6,277,345 of record NC_072448.2, read on the forward strand.
ATCTCTGTTAACTGAATTTACAGATCAGAAATAAGTTTCACAGAATGCATCTGTGTAGTTTTTATTTGAAGATATTCTTTTTCCCAATGTAGGCCTCTTAGCGCTTAGCATGTCCAATTGCAGTTTCTACAGAAAGAGTGTTTCAGAACGGCTCAATCAAAAGTAAGGTTCAACTCTGTTAGTTGAATGCACAGAACAGAAAGAATTTTCACAGAATGCTACTGTGTAGTTTATATTTGAATATATTCCTTTTTCCACTATTACCCTCTTAGCGCTCCGAATGTCCACTTGCATTTTCTACAGAAAGAGTGTTCAGAACTGCGCAATCAGAAGTATGGTTTAACTCTGATAGCTTAATGAACATATCAGAAATAAGTTTCACACAATGCTTCTGTGTAGTTTTTATTTGAAGATATTATTTTTCCCAATATAGGCCTCTTAGCGCTCAGAATGTCCAATTGCTGTTTCTACAGAAAGAGTGTTTCAGAAAGGCTCAATCAAAAGTAAGGTTCAACTCTGTTAGTTGAATGCACAGAACAGAAAGAAGTTTCATACAATGCTTTTGTGTAGTTTATATTTGAACATATTCTTTTTTCCACTATTACCCACTTAGCGCTACGAATGTCCAGTTGCATTTTCTACAGACAGAGTGTTTCAAAACTGCTCAATCAAAAGTATGGTTTAACTCTGTTAGCTGAATGCTCAGATCAGAAAGAAGTTTCACAGAATGCTTCTGTGTAGTTTATATTTGAATATATTCCTTTTTCCACTACTACTCTCTTAGCGCTCCAAATGTCCAGTTGCATTTTCTACAGAAAGAGTGTTCAGATCTGCTCAATCAAAAGTATGGTTTAACTCTGTTAGCTGAATGCACAGACCAGAAAGAAATTTCACAGAATGATTCTGTGTAGTTTATATTTGGAGACATTCCTTTTTCCAATATTACCCTCTTAGCGCTCCGAATCTCCACTTGCATTTTCTACAGAAAGTGTGTTTCAGAACGGCTCAATCAAAACTAAGGTTCAACTCTTTTAGTTGAACAAACAGAACAGAAAGAAGTTTCACACAATTCTTCTGTGTAGTTTTTATTTGTAGACATTCTTTTTCCGAATATAGGCCTCTTAGCACTCAGAATGTCCAATTGCAGTTTCTACAGAAAGAGTGTTTCAGAACGGCTCAATCAAAAGTAAGGTTCAAATCTGTTAGTTGAATGCACAGAACAGAAAGAAGTTTCATACAATGCTTCTGTGTAGTTTATATTTGAACATATTCTTTTTTCCACTATTACCCACTTAGCGCTACGAATGTCCAGTTGCATTTTCTACAGACAGAGAGTTTCAAAACTGCTCAATCAAAAGTATGGTTTAACTGTGTTAGCTGAATGCACAGATCAGAAAGAAGTTTCACCGAATGATTCTGTGTAGTTTATATTTGAAGATATTCCTTTTTCCACTATTACCCTCTTAGCGCTCCGAATCTCCACTTGCATTTTCTACAAAAAGAGTGTTTCATAACTGCTCAATCAAAAATATGTTTTATCTCTGTTAACTGAATTTACAGATCAGAAATAAGTTTCACAGAATGCATCTGTGTAGTTTTTATTTGAAGATATTCTTTTTCCCAATGTAGGCCTCTTAGCGCTTAGCATGTCCAATTGCAGTTTCTACAGAAAGACTGTTTCAGAACGGCTCAATCAAAAGTAAGGTTCAACTCTGTTAGTTGAATGCACAGAACAGAAAGAATTTTCACAGAATGCTACTGTGTAGTTTATATTTGAATATATTCCTTTTTCCACTATTACCCTCTTAGCGCTCCGAATGTCCACTTGCATTTTCTACAGAAAGAGTGTTCAGAACTGCGCAATCAAAAGTATGGTTTAACTCTGTTAGCTTAATGAACATATCAGAAATAAGTTTCACACAATGCTTCTGTGTAGTTTTTATTTGAAGATATTATTTTTCCCAATATAGGCCTCTTAGCGCTCAGAATGTCCAATTGCAGTTGCTACAGAAAGAGTGTTTCAGAAAGGCTCAATCAAAAGTAAGGTTCAACTCTGTTAGTTGAATGCACAGAACAGAAAGAAGTTTCATACACTGCTTCTGTGTAGTTTATATTTGAACATATTATTTTTTCCACAATTACCCACTTAGCGCTACGAATGTCCAGTTGCATTTTCTACAGACAGAGTGTTTCAAAACTGCTCAATCAAAAGTATGGTTTAACTCTGTTAGCTGAATGCTCAGATCAGAAAGAAGTTTCACAGAATGCTTCTGTGTAGTTTATATTTGGAGACATTCCTTTTTCCACTATTACCCTCTTAGCGCTCCGAATCTCCACTTGCATTTTCTACAGAAAGTGTGTTTCAGAACGGCTCAATCAAAACTAAGGTTCAACTCTTTTAGTTGAACAAACAGAACAGAAAGAAGTTTCACACAATTCTTCTGTGTAGTTTTTATTTGTAGACATTCTTTTTCCGAATATAGGCCTCTTAGCGCTCAGAATGTCCAATTGCAGTTTCTACAGAAAGAGTGTTTCAGAACGGCTCAATCAAAAGTAAGGTTCAACTCTGTTAGTTGAATGCACAGAACAGAAAGAAGTTTCATACAATGCTTCTGTGTAGTTTATATTTAACATATTCTTTTTTCCACTATTACCCACTTAGCGCTACGAATGTCCAGTTGCATTTTCTTCAGACAGAGTGTTTCAAAACTGCTCAATCAAAAGTATCGTTTAACTCTGTTAGCTGAATGCTCAGATCAGAAAGAAGTTTCACAGAATGCTTCTGTGTAGTTTATATTTGAATATATTCCTTTTTCCACTACTACGCTCTTAGCGCTCCAAATGTCCAGTTGCATTTTCTACAGAAAGAGTGTTCAGATCTGCTCAATCAAAAGTATGGTTTAACTCTGTTAGCTGAATGCACAGATCAGAAAGAAGTTTCACCGAATGATTCTGTGTAGTTTATAGTTGAAGATATTCCTTTTTCCACTATTACCCTCTTAGCGCTCCGAGTCTCCACTTGCATTTTCTACAAAAAGAGTGTATCATAACTGCTCAATCAAAAATATGTTTTATCTCTGTTAACTGAATTTACAGATCAGAAATAAGTTTCACAGAATGCATCTGTGTAGTTTTTATTTGAAGATATTCTTTTTCCCAATGTAGGCCTCTTAGCGCTTAGCATGTCCAATTGCAGTTTCTACAGAAAGAGTGTTTCAGAACGGCTCAATCAAAAGTAAGGTTCAACTCTGTTAGTTGAATGCACAGAACAGAAAGAATTTTCACAGAATGCTACTGTGTAGTTTATATTTGAATATATTCCTTTTTCCACTATTACCCTCTTAGCGCTCCGAATCTCCATTGCATTTTCTACAGAAAGAGTGTTTCAGAACGGCTCAATCAAAACTAAGGTTCAACTCTTTTAGTTGAACAAACAGAACAGAAAGAAGTTTCACACAATTCTTCTGTGTAGTTTTTATTTGTAGACATTCTTTTTCCCAATATAGGCCTCTTAGCGCTCAGAATGTCCAATTGCATTTTCTACAGAAAGAGTGTTTCAGAACGCCTCAATCAAAAGTAAGGTTCAACTCTGTTAGTTGAATGCACAGAACAGAAAGAAGTTTCATACAATTCTTCTGTGTAGTTTATATTTGAACATATTCTTTTTTCCACTATTACCCACTTAGCGCTACGAATGTCCAGTTGCATTTTCTACAGACAGAGTGTTTCAAAACTGCTCAATCAAAAGTATGGTTTAACTCTGTTAGCTTAATGAACATATCAGAAAGAAGTTTCACACAATGCTTCTGTGTAGTTTTTATTTGAAGATATTATTTTTCCCAATAGAGCCCTCTTAGCGCTCAGAATGTCCAATTGCAGTTTCTACAGAAAGAGTGGTTCAGAAAGGCTCAATCAAAAGTAAGGTTCAACTCTGTTAGTTGAATGCACAGAACAGAAAGAAGTTTCATACACTGCTTCTGTGTAGTTTATATTTGAACATATTCTTTTTTCCACTATTACCCACTTAGCGCTACGAATGTCCAGTTGCATTTTCTACAGACAGAGTGTTTCAAAACTGCTCAATCAAAAGTATGGTTTAACTCTGTTAGCTGAATGCTCAGATAAGAAAGAAGTTTCACAGAATCCTTCTGTGTAGTTTATATTTGAATATATTCCTTTTTCCACTACTACTCTCTTAGCGCTCCAAAGGTCCAGATGCATTTTCTACAGAAAGAGAGTTCAGATCTGCTCAATCAAAAGTATGGTTTAACTCTGTTAGCTGAATGCACAGATCAGAAAGAAGTTTCACCGAATGATTCTGTGTAGTTTATATTTGAAGACATTCCTTTTTCCACTATTACCCTCTTAGCGCTCCGAATCTCCACTTGCATTTTCTACAAAAAGAGTGTTTCATAACTGCTCATTCAAAAATATGTTTTATCTCTGTTAACTGAATTTACAGATCAGAAATAAGTTTCACAGAATGCATCTGTGTAGTTTTTATTTGAAGATATTCTTTTTCCCAATGTAGGCCTCTTAGCGCTTAGCATGTCCAATTGCAGTTTCTACAGAAAGAGTGTTTCAGAACGGCTCAATCAAAAGTAAGGTTCAACTCTGTTAGTTGAATGCACAGAACAGAAAGAATTTTCACAGAATGCTACTGTGTAGTTTATATTTCAATATATTCCTTTTTCCACTACTACTCTCTTAGCGCTCCAAATGTCCAGTTGCATTTTCTACAGAAAGAGAGTTCAGATCTGCTCAATCAAAAGTATGGTTTAACTCTGTTAGCTGAATGCACAGATCAGAAAGAAGTTTCACAGAATGATTCTGTGTTGTTTATATTTGGAGACATTCCTTTTTCCACTATTACCCTCTTAGCGCTCCGAATCTCCACTTGCATTTTCTACAGAAAGAGTGTTTCAGAACGGCTCAATCAAAACTAAGGTTCAACTCTTTTAGTTGAATAAACAGAACAGAAAGAAGTTTCACACAATTCTTCTGTGTAGTTTTTATTTGTAGACATTCATTTTCCCAATATGGGCCTCTTATCGCTCAGAATGTCCAATTGCAGTTTCTACAGAAAGAGTGTTTCAGAACGCCTCAATCAAAAGGTTCAACTCTGTTAGTTGAATGCACAGAACAGAAAGAAGTTTCATACAATGCTTCTGTGTAGTTTATATTTGAATATATTCCTTTTTCCACTACTACGCTCTTAGCGCTCCAAATGTCCAGTTGCATTTTCTACAGAAAGAGTGTTCAGATCTGCTCAATCAAAAGTATGGTTTAACTATGTTAGCTGAATGCACAGATCAGAAAGAAGTTTCACCGAATGATTCTGTGTAGTTTATATTTGAAGACATTCCTTTTTCCACTATTACCCTCTTAGCGCTCCGAATCTCCACTTGCATTTTCTACAAAAAGAGTGTTTCAAAACTGCTCAATCAAAAGTATGGTTTAACTCTGTTAGCTTAATGAACATATCAGAAAGAAGTTTCACACAATGCTTCTGTGTAGTTTTTATTTGAAGATATTATTTTTCCCAGTAGAGGCCTCTTAGCACTCAGAATGTCCAATTGCAGTTTCTACAGAAAGAGTGTTTCAGAAAGGCTCAATCAAAAGTAAGGTTCAACTCTGTTAGTTGAATGCACAGAACAGAAAGAAGTTTCATACACTGCTTCTGTGTAGTTTATATTTGAACATATTCTTTTTTCCACTATTACCCACTTAGCGCTACGAATGTCCAATTGCATTTTCTACAGACAGAGTGTTTCAAAACTGTTCAATCAAAAGTATGGTTTAACTCTGTTAGCTGAATGCTCAGATCAGAAAGAAGTTTCACAGAATGCTTCTGTGTAGTTTATATTTGAAGACATTCCTTTTTCCACTATTACCCTCTTAGCGCTCCGAATCTCCACTTGCATTTTCTACAAAAAGAGTGTTTCAAAACTGCTCAATCAAAAGTATGGTTTAACTCTGTTAGCTTAATGAACATATCAGAAAGAAGTTTCACACAATGCTTCTGTGTAGTTTTTATTTGAAGATATTATTTTTCCCAATAGAGGCCTCTTAGCGCTCAGAATGTCCAATTGCAGTTTCTACAGAAAGAGTGGTTCAGAAAGGCTCAATCAAAAGTAAGGTTCAACTCTGTTAGTTGAATGCACAGAACAGAAAGAAGTTTCATACACTGCTTCTGTGTAGTTTATATTTGAACATATTCTTTTTTCCACTATTACCCACTTAGCGCTACGAATGTCCAGTTGCATTTTCTACAGACAGAGTGTTTCAAAACTGCTCAATCAAAAGTATGGTTTAAATCTGTTAGCTGAATGCTCAGATAAGAAAGAAGTTTCACAGAATCCTTCTGTGTAGTTTATATTTGAATATATTCCTTTTTCCACTACTACTCTCTTAGCGCTCCAAAGGTCCAGTTGCATTTTCTACAGAAAGAGAGTTCAGATCTGCTCAATCAAAAGTATGGTTTAACTCTGTTAGCTGAATGCACAGATCAGAAAGAAGTTTCACCGAATGATTCTGTGTAGTTTATATTTGAAGACATTCCTTTTTCCACTATTACCCTCTTAGCGCTCCGAATCTCCACTTGCATTTTCTACAAAAAGAGTGTTTCATAACTGCTCATTCAAAAATATGTTTTATCTCTGTTAACTGAATTTACAGATCAGAAATAAGTTTCACAGAATGCATCTGTGTAGTTTTTATTTGAAGATATTCTTTTTCCCAATGTAGGCCTCTTAGCGCTTAGCATGTCCAATTGCAGTTTCTACAGAAAGAGTGTTTCAGAACGGCTCAATCAAAAGTAAGGTTCAACTCTGTTAGTTGAATCCACAGAACAGAAAGAATTTTCACAGAATGCTACTGTGTAGTTTATATTTGAATATATTCTTTTTCCACTATTACCCTCTTAGCGCTCCGAATGTCCACTTGCATTTTCTACAGAAAGAGTGTTCAGAACTGCGCAATCAAAAGTATGATTTAACTCTGTTAGCTTAATGAACATATCAGAAATAAGTTTCACACAATGCTTCTGTGTAGTTTTTATTTGAAGATATTATTTTTCCCAATATAGGCCTCTTAGCGCTCAGAATGTCCAATTGCAGTTTCTACAGAAAGAGTGTTTCAGAAAGGCTCAATCAAAAGTAAGGTTCAACTCTGTTAGTTGAATGCACAGAACAGAAAGAAGTTTCATACACTGCTTCTGTGTAGTTTATATTTGAACATATTATTTTTTCCACAATTACCCACTTAGCGCTACGAATGTCCAGTTGCATTTTCTACAGACAGAGTGTTTCAAAACTGCTCAATCAAAAGTATGGTTTAACTCGGTTAGCTGAATGCTCAGATCAGAAAGAAGTTTCACAGAATCCTTCTGTGTAGTTTATATTTGAATATATTCCTTTTTCCACTACTACTCTCTTAGCGCTCCAAATGTCCAGTTGCATTTTCTACAGAAAGAGAGTTCAGATCTGCTCAATCAAAAGTATGGTTTAACTCTGTTAGCTGAATGCACAGATCAGAAAGAAGTTTCACAGAATGATTCTGTGTAGTTTATATTTGGAGACATTCCTTTTTCCACTATTACCCTCTTAGCGCTCCGAATCTCCACTTGCATTTTCTACAGAAAGTGTGTTTCAGAACGGCTCAATCAAAACTAAGGTTCAACTCTTTTAGTTGAATAAACAGAACAGAAAGAAGTTTCACACAATTCTTCTGTGTAGTTTTTATTTGTAGACATTCATTTTCCCAATATGGGCCTCTTAGCGCTCAGAATGTCCAATTGCAGTTTCTACAGAAAGAGTGATTCAGAACGCCTCAATCAAAAGGTTCAACTCTGTTAGTTGAATGCACAGAACAGAAAGAAGTTTCATACAATGCTTCTGTGTAGTTTATATTTGAATATATTCCTTTTTCCACTACTACGCTCTTAGCGCTCCAAATGTCCAGTTGCATTTTCTACAGAAAGAGTGTTCAGATCTGCTCAATCAAAAGTATGGTTTAACTATGTTAGCTGAATGCACAGATCAGAAAGAAGTTTCACCGAATGATTCTGTGTAGTTTATATTTGAAGACATTCCTTTTTCCACTATTACCCTCTTAGCGCTCCGAATCTCCACTTGCATTTTCTACAAAAAGAGTGTTTCAAAACTGCTCAATCAAAAGTATGGTTTAACTCTGTTAGCTTAATGAACATATCAGAAAGAAGTTTCACACAATGCTTCTGTGTAGTTTTTATTTGAAGATATTATTTTTCCCAATAGAGGCCTCTTAGCACTCAGAATGTCCAATTGCAGTTTCTACAGAAAGAGTGTTTCAGAAAGGCTCAATCAAAAGTAAGGTTCAACTCTGTTAGTTGAATGCACAGAACAGAAAGAAGTTTCATACACTGCTTCTGTGTAGTTTATATTTGAACATATTCTTTTTTCCACTATTACCCACTTAGCGCTACGAATGTCCAGTTGCATTTTCTACAGACAGAGTGTTTCAAAACTGCTCAATCAAAAGTATGGTTTAACTCTGTTAGCTGAATGCTCAGATCAGAAAGAAGTTTCACAGAATCCTTCTGTGTAGTTTATATTTGAATATTTTCCTTTTTCCACTACTACTCTCTTAGCGCTCAAAATGTACAGTTGCATTTTCTACAGAAAGAGAGTTCAGATCTGCTCAATCAAAAGTATGGTTTAACTCTGTTAGCTGAATGCACAGATCAGAAAGAAGTTTCACCGAATGATTCTGTGTAGTTTATATTTGAAGACATTCCTTTTTCCACTATTACCCTCTTAGCGCTCCGAATCTCCACTTGCATTTTCTACAAAAAGAGTGTTTCATAACTGCTCAATCAAAAATATGTTTTATCTCTGTTAACTGAATTTACAGATCAGAATTAAGTTTCACAGAATGCATCTGTGTAGTTTTTATTTGAAGATATTCTTTTTCCCAATGTAGGCCTCTTAGCGCTTAGCATGTCCAATTGCAGTTTCTACAGAAAGAGTGTTTCAGAACGACTCAATCAAAAGTAAGGTTCAACTCTGTTAGTTGAATGCACAGAACAGAAAGAATTTTCACAGAATGCTACTGTGTAGTTTATATTTGAATATATTCTTTTTCCACTATTACCCTCTTAGCGCTCCGAATGTCCACTTGCATTTTCTACAGAAAGAGTGTTCAGAACTGCGCAATCAAAAGTATGATTTAACTCTGTTAGCTTAATGAACATATCAGAAATAAGTTTCACACAATGCTTCTGTGTAGTTTTTATTTGAAGATATTATTTTTCCCAATATAAGCCTCTTAGCGCTCAGAATGTCCAATTGCTGTTTCTACAGAAAGAGTGTTTCAGAAAGGCTCAATCAAAAGTAAGGTTCAACTCTGTTAGTTGAATGCACAGAACAGAAAGAAGTTTCATACAATGCTTCTGTGTAGTTTATATTTGAACATATTCTTTTTTCCACTATTACCCACTTAGCGCTACGAATGTCCAGTTGCATTTTCTACAGACAGAGTGTTTCAAAACTGCTCAATCGAAAGTATGGTTTAACTCTGTTAGCTGAATGCTCAGATCAGAAAGAAGTTTCACAGAATGCTTCTGTGTAGTTTATATTTGAATATATTCCTTTTTCCACTACTACTCTCTTAGCGCTCCAAATGTCCAGTTGCATTTTCTACCGAAAGAGTGTTCAGATCTGCTCAATCAAAAGTATGGTTTAACTCTGTTAGCTGAATGCACAGATCAGAAAGAAGTTTCACAGAATGATTCTGTGTAGTTTATATTTGGAGACATTCCTTTTTCCACTATTAGCCTCTTAGCACTCCGAATCACCACTTGCATTTTCTACAGAAAGTGTGTTTCAGAACGGCTCAATCAAAACTAAGGTTCAACTCTTTTAGTTGAACAAACAGAACAGAAAGAAGTTTCACACAATTCTTCTGTGTAGTTTTTATTTGTAGACATTCTTTTTCCCAATATAGGCCTCTTAGCGCTCAGAATGTCCAATTGCAGTTTCTACAGAAATAGTGTTTCAGAACGGCTCAATCAAAAGTAAGGTTCAACTCTGTTAGTTGAATGCACAGAACAGAAAGAAGTTTCATACAATGCTTCTGTGTAGTTTATATTTGAACATATTCTTTTTTCCACTATTACCCACTTAGCGCTACGAATGTCCAGTTGCATTTTCTACAGAAAGAGTGTTCAGATCTGCTCAATCAAAAGTATGGTTTAACTATGTTAGCTGAATGCACAGATCAGAAAGAAGTTTCACCGAATGATTCTGTGTAGTTTATATTTGAAGACATTCCTTTTTCCACTATTACCCTCTTAGCGCTCCGAATCTCCACTTGCATTTTCTACAAAAAGAGTGTTTCAAAACTGCTCAATCAAAAGTATGGTTTAACTCTGTTAGCTTAATGAACATATCAGAAAGAAGTTTCACACAATGCTTCTGTGTAGTTTTTATTTGAAGATATTATTTTTCCCAATAGAGGCCTCTTAGCACTCAGAATGTCCAATTGCAGTTTCTACAGAAAGAGTGTTTCAGAAAGGCTCAATCAAAAGTAAGGTTCAACTCTGTTAGTTGAATGCACAGAACAGAAAGAAGTTTCATACACTGCTTCTGTGTAGTTTATATTTGAACATATTCTTTTTTCCACTATTACCCACTTAGCGCTACGAATGTCCAGTTGCATTTTCTACAGACAGAGTGTTTCAAAACTGTTCAATCAAAAGTATGGTTTAACTCTGTTAGCTGAATGCTCAGATCAGAAAGAAGTTTCACAGAATCCTTCTGTGTAGTTTATATTTGAATATTTTCCTTTTTCCACTACTACTCTCTTAGCGCTCCAAATGTACAGTTGCATTTTCTACAGAAAGAGAGTTCAGATCTGCTCAATCAAAAGTATGGTTTAACTCTGTTAGCTGAATGCACAGATCAGAAAGAAGTTTCACCGAATGATTCTGTGTAGTTTATATTTGAAGACATTCCTTTTTCCACTATTACCCTCTTAGCGCTCCGAATCTCCACTTGCATTTTCTACAAAAATAGTGTTTCATAACTGCTCAATCAAAAATATGTTTTATCTCTGTTAACTGAATTTACAGATCAGAATTAAGTTTCACGGAATGCATCTGTGTAGTTTTTATTTGAAGATATTCTTTTTCCCAATGTAGGCCTCTTAGCGCTTAGCATGTCCAATTGCAGTTTCTACAGAAAGAGTGTTTCAGAACGGCTCAATCAAAAGTAAGGTTCAACTCTGTTAGTTGAATGCACAGAACAGAAAGAATTTTCACAGAATGCTACTGTGTAGTTTATATTTGAATATATTCTTTTTCCACTATTACCCTCTTAGCGCTCCGAATGTCCACTTGCATTTTCTACAGAAAGAGTGTTCAGAACTGCGCAATCAAAAGTATGATTTAACTCTCTTAGCTTAATGAACATATCAGAAATAAGTTTCACACAATGCTTCTGTGTAGTTTTTATTTGAAGATATTATTTTTCCCAATATAGGCCTCTTAGCGCTCAGAATGTCCAATTGCTGTTTCTACAGAAAGAGTGTTTCAGAAAGGCTCAATCAAAAGTAAGGTTCAACTCTGTTAGTTGAATGCACAGAACAGAAAGAAGTTTCATACAATGCTTCTGTGTAGTTTATATTTGAACATATTCTTTTTTCCACTATTACCCACTTAGCGCTACGAATGTCCAGTTGCATTTTCTACAGACAGAGTGTTTCAAAACTGCTCAATCAAAAGTATGGTTTAACTCTGTTAGCTGAATGCTCAGATCAGAAAGAAGTTTCACAGAATCCTTCTGTGTAGTTTATATTTGAATATAATCCTTTTTCCACTACTACTCTCTTAGCGCTCCAAATGTCCAGTTGCATTTTCTACAGAAAGAGAGTTCAGATCTGCTCAATCAAAAGTATGGTTTAACTCTGTTAGCTGAATGCACAGATCAGAAAGAAGTTTCTCCGAATGATTCTGTGTAGTTTATATTTGGAGACATTCTTTTTTCCACTATTACCCTCTTAGCGCTCCGAATCTCCACTTGCATTTTCTACAGAAAGAGTGTTTCAGAACGGCTCAATCAAAACTAAGGTTCAACTCTTTTAGTTGAACAAACAGAACAGAAAGAAGTTTCACACAATTCTTCTGTGTAGTTTTTATTTGTAGACATTCATTTTCCCAATATAGGCCTCTTAGCGCTCAGAATGTCCAATTGCAGTTTCTACAGAAAGAGTGTTTCAGAACGCCTCAATCAAAAGGTTCAACTCTGTTAGTTGAATGCACAGAACAGAAAGAAGTTTCATACAATGCTTCTGTGTAGTTTATATTTGAACATATTCTTTTTTCCACTATTACCCACTTAGCGCTACGAATGTCCAGTTGCATTTTCTACAGACAGAGTGTTTCAAAACTGCTCAATCAAAAGTATGGTTTAACTCTGTTAGCTGAATGCTCAGATCAGAAAGAAGTTTCACAGAATGCTTCTGTGTAGTTTATATTTGAATATATTCCTTTTTCCACTACTACGCTCTTAGCGCTCCAAATGTCCAGTTGCATTTTCTACAGAAAGAGTGTTCAGATCTGCTCAATCAAAAGTATGGTTTAACTCTGTTAGCTGAATGCACAGATCAGAAAGAAGTTTCACCGAATGATTCTGTGTAGTTTATATTTGAAGACATTCCTTTTTCCACTAGTACCCTCTTAGCGCTCCGAATCTCCACTTGCATTTTCTACAAAAAGAGTGTTTCAAAACTGCTCAATCAAAAGTATGGTTTAACTCTGTTAGCTTAATGAACATATCAGAAAGAAGTTTCACACAATGCTTCTGTGTAGTTTTTATTTGAAGATATTATTTTTCCCAATAGAGGCCTCTTAGCGCTCAGAATGTCCAATTGCAGTTTCTACAGAAAGAGTGTTTCAGAAAGGCTCAATCAAAAGTAAGGTTCAACTCTGTTAGTTGAATGCACAGAACAGAAAGAAGTTTCATACACTGCTTCTGTGTAGTTTATATTTGAACATATTCTTTTTTCCACTATTTCCCACTTAGCGCTACGAATGTCCAGTTGCATTTTCTACAGACAGAGTGTTTCAAAACTGCTCAATCAAAAGTATGGTTTAACTCTGTTAGCTGAATGCTCAGATCAGAAAGAAGTTTCACAGAATCCTTCTGTGTAGTTTATATTTGAATATATTCCTTTTTCCACTACTACTCTCTTAGCGCTCCAAATGTCCAGTTGCATTTTCTACAGAAAGAGAGTTCAGATCTGCTCAATCAAAAGTATGGTTTAACTCTGTTAGCTGAATGCACAGATCAGAAAGAAGTTTCACCGAATGATTCTGTGTAGTTTATATTTGAAGACATTCCTTTTTCCACTATTACCCTCTTAGCGCTCCGAATCTCCACTTGCATTTTCTACAAAAAGAGTGTTTCATAACTGCTCATTCAAAAATATGTTTTATCTCTGTTAACTGAATTTACAGATCAGAAATAAGTTTCACAGAATGCATCTGTGTAGTTTTTATTTGAAGATATTCTTTTTCCCAATGTAGGCCTCTTAGCGCTTAGCATGTCCAATTGCAGTTTCTACAGAAAGAGTGTTTCAGAACGGCTCAATCAAAAGTAAGGTTCAACTTTGTTAGTTGAATGCACAGAACAGAAAGAATTTTCACAGAATGCTACTGTGTAGTTTATATTTGAATATATTCTTTTTCCACTATTACCCTCTTAGCGCTCCGAATGTCCACTTGCATTTTCTACAGAAAGAGTGTTCAGAACTGCGCAATCAAAAGTATGATTTAACTCTGTTAGCTTAATGAACATATCAGAAATAAGTTTCACACAATGCTTCTGTGTAGTTTTTATTTGAAGATATTATTTTTCCCAATATAGGCCTCTTAGCGCTCAGAATGTCCAATTGCAGTTTCTACAGAAAGAGTGTTTCAGAAAGGCTCAATCAAAAGTAAGGTTCAACTCTGTTAGTTGAATGCACAGAACAGAAAGAAGTTTGATACAATGATTCTGTGTAGTTTATATTTGAACATATTCTTTTTTCCACTATTACCCACTTAGCGCTACGAATGTCCAGTTGCATTTCCTACAGACAGAGTGTTTCAAAACTGCTCAATCAAAAGTATGGTTTAACTCTGTTAGCTGAATGCTCAGATCAGAAAGAAGTTTCACAGAATGCTTCTGTGTAGTTTATATTTGAATATATTCCTTTTTCCACTACTACTCTCTTAGCGCTCCAAATGTCCAGTTGCATTTTCTACCGAAAGAGTGTTCAGATCTGCTCAATCAAAAGTATGGTTTAACTCTGTTAGCTGAATGCACAGATCAGAAAGAAGTTTCACAGAATGATTCTGTGTAGTTTATATTTGGAGACATTCCTTTTTCCACTATTACCCTCTTAGCGCTCCGAATCTCCACTTGCATTTTCTACAGAAAGTGTGTTTCAGAACGGCTCAATCAAAACTAAGGTTCAACTCTTTTAGTTGAACAAACAGAACAGAAAGAAGTTTCACACAATTCTTCTGTGTAGTTTTTATTTGTAGACATTCTTTTTCCCAATATAGGCCTCTTAGCGCTAAGAATGTCCAATTGCAGTTTCTACAGAAAGAGTGTTTCAGAACGGCTCAATCAAAAGTAAGGTTCAACTCTGTTAGTTGAATGCACAGAACAGAAAGAAATTTCATACAATGCTTCTGTGTAGTTTATATTTGAACATATTCTTTTTTCCACTATTACCCACTTAGCGCTACGAATGTCAAGTTGCATTTTCTACAGACAGAGTGTTTCAAAACTGCTCAATCAAAAGTATGGTTTAACTCTGTTAGCTGAATGCTCAGATCAGAAAGAAGTTTCACAGAATGCTTCTGTGTAGTTTATAATTGAATATATTCCTTTTTCCACTACTACGCTCTTAGCGCTCCAAATGTCCAGTTGCATTTTCTACAGAAAGAGTGTTCATATCTGCTCAATCAAAAGTATGGTTTAACTCTGTTAGCTGAATGCTCAGATCAGAAAAAAGTTTCACAGAATGCTTCTGTGTAGTTTATATTTGAATATATTCCTTTTTCCACTACTACGCTCTTAGCGCTCCAAATGTCCAGTTGCATTTTCTACAGAAAGAGTGTTCAGATCTGCTCAATCAAAAGTATGGTTTAACTCTGTTAGCTGAATGCACAGATCAGAAAGAAGTTTCACAGAATGATTCTGTGTAGTTTATATTTGAAGACATTACTTTTTCCACTATTACACTCTTAGCGCTCCGAATCTCCACTTGCATTTTCTACAGAAAGAGTGTTTCAAAACTGCTCAATCAAAAGTATGGTTTAACTCTGTTAGCTTAATGAACATATCAGAAAGAAGTTTCACACAATGCTTCTGTGTAGTTTTTATTTGAAGATATTATTTTTCCCAATAGAGGCCTCTTAGCGCTCAGAATGTCCAATTGCAGTTTCTACAGAAAGAGTGTTTCAGAAAGGCTCAATCAAAAGTAAGGTTCAACTCTGTTAGTTGAATGCACAGAACAGAAAGAAGTTTCATACACTGCTTCTGTGTAGTTTATATTTGAACATATTCTTTTTTCCACTATTACCCACTTAGCGCTACGAATGTCCAGTTGCATTTTCTACAGACAGAGTGTTTCAAAACTGCTCAATCAAAAGTATGGTTTAACTCTGTTAGCTGAATGCTCAGATCAGAAAGAAGTTTCACAGAATCCTTCTGTGTAGTTTATACTTGAATATATTCCTTTTTCCACTACTACTCTCTTAGCGCTCCAAATGTCCAGTTGCATTTTCTACAGAAAGAGAGTTCAGATCTGCTCAATCAAAAGTATGGTTTAACTCTGTTAGCTGAATGCACAGATCAGAAAGAAGTTTCACCGAATGATTCTGTGTAGTTTATATTTGAAGACATTCCTTTTTCCACTATTACCCTCTTAGCGCTCCGAATCTCCACTTGCATTTTCTACAAAAAGAGTGTTTCATAACTGCTCATTCAAAAATATGTTTTATCTCTGTTAACTGAATTTACCGATCAGAAATAAGTTTCACAGAATGCATCTGTGTAGTTTTTATTTGAAGATATTCTTTTTCCCAATGTAGGCCTCTTAGCGCTTAGCATGTCCAATTGCAGTTTCTACAGAAAGAGTGTTTCAGAACGGCTCAATCAAAAGTAAGGTTCAACTCTGTTAGTTGAATGCACAGAACAGAAAGAATTTTCACAGAATGCTACTGTGTAGTTTATATTTGAATATATTCTTTTTCCACTATTACCCTCTTAGCGCTCCGAATGTCCACTTGCATTTTCTACAGAAAGAGTGTTCAGAACTGCGCAATCAAAAGTATGATTTAACTCTGTTAGCTTAATGAACATATCAGAAATAAGTTTCACACAATGCTTCTGTGTAGTTTTTATTTGAAGATATTATTTTTCCCAATATAGGCCTCTTAGCGCTCAGAATGTCCAATTGCTGTTTCTACAGAAAGAGTGTTTCAGAAAGGCTCAATCAAAAGTAAGGTTCAACTCTGTTAGTTGAATGCACAGAACAGAAAGAAGTTTCATACAATGCTTCTGTGTAGTTTATATTTGAACATATTCTTTTTTCCACTATTACCCACTTAGCGCTACGAATGTCCAGTTGCATTTTCTACAGACAGAGTGTTTCAAAACTGCTCAATCAAAAGTATGGTTTAACTCTGTTAGCTGAAATCTCAGATCAGAAAGAAGTTTCACAGAATGCTTCTGTGTAGTTTATATTTGAATATATTCCTTTTTCCACTACTACTCTCTTAGCGCTCCAAATGTCCAGTTGCATTTTCTACCGAAAGAGTGTTCAGATCTGCTCAATCAAAAGTATGGTTTAACTCTGTTAGCTGAATGCACAGATCAGAAAGAAGTTTCACAGAATGATTCTGTGTAGTTTAAATTTGGAGACATTCCTTTTTCCACTATTACCCTCTTAGCGCTCCGAATCTCCACTTGCATTTTCTACAGAAAGTGTGTTTCAGAACGGCTCAATCAAAACTAAGGTTCAACTCTTTTAGTTGAACAAACAGTACAGAAAGAAGTTTCACACAATTCTTCTGTGTAGTTTTTATTTGTAGACATTCTTTTTCCCAATATAGGCCTCTTAGCGCTCAGAATGTCCAATTGCAGTTTCTACAGAAAGAGTGTTTCAGAACGGCTCAATCAAAAGTAAGGTTCAACTCTGTTAGTTGAATGCACAGAACAGAAAGAAGTTTCATACAATGCTTCTGTGTAGTTTATATTTGAACATATTCTTTTTTCCACTATTACCCACTTAGCGCTACGAATGTCAAGATGCATTTTCTACAGACAGAGTGTTTCAAAACTGCTCAATCAAAAGTATGGTTTAACTCTGTTAGCTGAATGCTCAGATCAGAAAGAAGTTTCACAGAATGCTTCTGTGTAGTTTATATTTGAATATATTCCTTTTTCCACTACTACGCTCTTAGCGCTCCAAATGTCCAGTTGCATTTTCTACAGAAAGAGTGTTCAGATCTGCTCAATCAAAAGTATGGTTTAACTCTGTTAGCTGAATGCTCAGATCAGAAAAAAGTTTCACAGAATACTTCTGTGTAGTTTATATTTGAATATATTCCTTTTTCCACTACTACGCTCTTAGCGCTCCAAATGTCCAGTTGCATTTTCTACAGAAAGAGTGTTCAGATCTGCTCAATCAAAAGTATGGTTTAACTCTGTTAGCTGAATGCACAGATCAGAAAGAAGTTTCACCGAATGATTCTGTGTAGTTTATATTTGAAGACATTCCTTTTTCCACTATTACCCTCTTAGCGCTCCGAATCTCCACTTGCATTTTCTACAAAAAGAGTGTTTCATAACTGCTCATTCAAAAATATGTTTTATCTCTGTTAACTGAATTTACAGATCAGAAATAAGTTTCACAGAATGCATCTGTGTAGTTTTTATTTGAAGATATTCTTTTTCCCAATGTAGGCCTCTTAGCGCTCAGAATGTCCAATTGCAGTTTCTACAGAAAGAGTGTTTCAGAAAGGCTCAATCAAAAGTAAGGTTCAACTCTGTTAGTTGAATGCACAGAACAGAAAGAAGTTTCATACAATGCTTCTGTGTAGTTTATATTTGAACATATTCTTTTTTCCACTATTACCCACTTAGCTCTACGAATGTCCAGTTGCATTTTCTACAGACAGAGTGTTTCAAAACTGCTCAATCAAAAGTATGGTTTAACTCTGTTAGATGAATGATCAGATCAGAAAAAAGTTTCACAGAATGCTTCTGTGTAGTTTATATTTGAATATATTCCTTTTTCCACTACTACGCTATTAGCGCTCCAAATGTCCAGTTGCATTTTCTAGAGAAAGAGTGTTCAGATCTGCTCAATCAAAAGTATGGTTTAACTCTGTTAGCTGAATGCACAGATCAGAAAGAAGTTCCACCGAATGATTCTGTGTAGTTTATATTTGAAGACATTCCTTTTTCCACTATTACCCTCTTAGCGCTCCGAATCTCCACTTGCATTTTCTACAAGAAGAGTGTTTCATAACTGCTCAATCAAAAATATATTTTATCTCTGTTAACTGAATTTACAGATCAGAAATAAGTTTCACAGAATGCATCTGTGTAGTTTTTATTTGAAGATATTATTTTTCCCAATGTAGGCCTCTTAGCGCTTAGCATGTCCAATTGCAGTTTCTACAGAAAGAGTGTTTCAGAACGGCTCAATCAAAAGTAAGGTTCAACTCTGTTAGTTGAATGCACAGAACAGAAAGAATTTTCACAGAATGCTACTGTGTAGTTTATATTTGAATATATTCCTTTTTCCACTATTACCCTCTTAGCGCTCCGAATGTCCACTTGCATTTTCTACAGAAAGAGTGTTCAGAACTGCGCAATCAAAAGTATGATTTAACTCTGTTAGCTTAATGAACATATCAGAAATAAGTTTCACACAATGCTTCTGTGTAGTTTTTATTTGAAGATATTATTTTTCCCAATATAGGCCTCTTAGCGCTCAGAATGTCCAATTGCAGTTTCTACAGAAAGAGTGTTTCAGAAAGGCTCAATCAAAAGTAAGGTTCAACTCTGTTAGTTGAATGCACAGAACAGAAAGAAGTTTCATACACTGCTTCTGTGTAGTTTATATTTGAACATATTATTTTTTCCACAATTACCCACTTAGCGCTACGAATGTCCAGTTGCATTTTCTACAGACAGAGTGTTTCAAAACTGCTCAATCAAAAGTATGGTTTAACTCTGTTAGCTGAATGCTCAGATCAGAAAGAAGTTTCAGAGAATCCTTCTGTGTAGTTTATATTTGAATATATTCCTTTTTCCACTACTACTCTCTTAGCGCTCCAAATGTCCAGTTGCATTTTCTACAGAAAGAGAGTTCAGATCTGCTCAATCAAAAGTATGGTTTAACTCTGTTAGCTGAATGCACAGATCAGAAAGAAGTTTCACAGAATGATTCAGTGTAGTTTATATTTGGAGACATTCCTTTTTCCACTATTACCCTCTTAGCGCTCCGAATCTCCACTTGCATTTTCTACAGAAAGAGTGTTTCAGAACGGCTCAATCAAAACTAAGGTTCAACTCTTTTAGTTGAACAAACAGAACAGAAAGAAGTTTCACACAATTCTTCTGTGTAGTTTTTATTTGTAGACATTCATTTTCCCAATATAGTCCTCTTAGCGCTCAGAATGTCCAATTGCAGTTTCTACAGAAAGAGTGTTTCAGAACGCCTCAATCAAAAGGTTCAACTCTGTTAGTTGAATGCACAGAACAGAAAGAAGTTTCATACAATGCTTCTGTGTAGTTTATATTTGAACATATTCTTTTTTCCACTATTACCCACTTAGCGCTACGAATGTCCAGTTGCATTTTCTACAGACAGAGTGTTTCAAAACTGCTCAATCAAAAGTATGGTTTAACTCTGTTAGCTGAATGCTCAGATCAGAAAAAAGTTTCACAGAATGCTTCTGTGTAGTTTATATTTGAATATATTCCTTTTTCCACTACTACGCTCTTAGAGCTCCAAATGTCCAGTTGCATTTTCTACAGAAAGAGTGTTCAGATCTGCTCAATCAAAAGTATGGTTTAGCTCTGTTAGCTGAATGCACAGATCAGAAAGAAGTTTCACCGAATGATTCTGTGTAGTTTATATTTGAAGACATTCCTTTTTCCACTATTACCCTCTTATCGCTCCGAATCTACACTTGCATTTTCTAAAAAAAGAGTGTTTCAAAACTGCTCAATCAAAAGTATGGTTTAACTCTGTTAGCTTAATGAACATATCAGAAAGAAGTTTCACACAATGCTTCTGTGTAGTTTTTATTTGAAGATATTATTTT
Source organism: Symphalangus syndactylus (assembly GCF_028878055.3). Lineage (NCBI taxonomy): Eukaryota > Metazoa > Chordata > Mammalia > Primates > Hylobatidae > Symphalangus > Symphalangus syndactylus. The sequence goes on from NC_072448.2 coordinate 6,297,719, forward strand.
TCCCAATAGAGGCCTCTTAGCGCTCAGAATGTCCAATTGCAGTTTCTACAGAAAGAGTGTTTCAGAAAGGCTCAATCAAAAGTAAGGTTCAACTCTGTTAGTTGAATGCACAGAACAGAAAGAAGTTTCATACACTGATTCTGTGTAGTTTATATTTGAACATATTCTTTTTTCCACTATTTCCCACTTAGCGCTACGAATGTCCAGTTGCATTTTCTACAGACAGAGTGTTTCAAAACTGCTCAATCAAAAGTATGGTTTAACTCTGTTAGCTGAATGCTCAGATCAGAAAGAAGTTTCACAGAATCCTTCTGTGTAGTTTATATTTGAATATATTCCTTTTTCCACTACTACTCTCTTAGCGCTCCAAATGTCCAGTTGCATTTTCTACAGAAAGAGAGTTCAGATCTGCTCAATCAAAAGTATGGTTTAACTCTGTTAGCTGAATGCACAGATCAGAAAGAAGTTTCACCGAATGATTCTGTGTAGTTTATATTTGAAGACATTCCTTTTTCCACTATTACCCTCTTAGCGCTCCGAATCTCCACTTGCATTTTCTACAAAAAGAGTGTTTCATAACTGCTCATTCAAAAATATGTTTTATCTCTGTTAACTGAATTTACAGATCAGAAATAAGTTTCACAGAATGCATCTGTGTAGTTTTTATTTGAAGATATTCTTTTTCCCAATGTAGGCCTCTTAGCGCTTAGCATGTCCAATTGCAGTTTCTACAGAAAGAGTGTTTCAGAACGGCTCAATCAAAAGTAAGGTTCAACTCTGTTAGTTGAATGCACAGAACAGAAAGAATTTTCACAGAATGCTACTGTGTAGTTTATATTTGAATATATTCTTTTTCCACTATTACCCTCTTAGCGCTCCGAATGTCCACTTGCATTTTCTACAGAAAGAGTGTTCAGGACTGCGCAATCAAAAGTATGATTTAACTCTGTTAGCTTAATGAACATATCAGAAATAAGTTTCACACAATGCTTCTGTGTAGTTTTTATTTGAAGATATTATTTTTCCCAATATAGGCCTCTTAGCGCTCAGAATGTCCAATTGCTGTTTCTACAGAAAGAGTGTTTCAGAAAGGCTCAATCAAAAGTAAGGTTCAACTCTGTTAGTTGAATGCACAGAACAGAAAGAAGTTTCATACAATGCTTCTGTGTAGTTTATATTTGAACATATTCTTTTTTCCACTATTACCCACTTAGCGCTACGAATGTCCAGTTGCATTTTCTACAGACAGAGTGTTTCAAAACTGCTCAATCAAAAGTATGGTTTAACTCTGTTAGCTGAATGCTCAGATCAGAAAGAAGTTTCACAGAATGCTTCAGTGTAGTTTATATTTGAATATATTCCTTTTTCCACTACTACTCTCTTAGCGCTCCAAATGTCCAGTTGCATTTTCTACCGAAAGAGTGTTCAGATCTGCTCAATCAAAAGTATGGTTTAACTCTGTTAGCTGAATGCACAGATCAGAAAGAAGTTTCACAGAATGATTCTGTGTAGTTTATATTTGGAGACATTCCTTTTTCCACTATTACCCTCTTAGCGCTCCGAATCTCCACTTGCATTTTCTACAGAAAGTGTGTTTCAGAACGGCTCAATCAAAACTAAGGTTCAACTCTTTTAGTTGAACAAACAGAACAGAAAGAAGTTTCACACAATTCTTCTGTGTAGTTTTTATTTGTAGACATTCTTTTTCCCAATATAGGCCTCTTAGCGCTCAGAATGTCCAATTGCAGTTTCTACAGAAAGAGTGTTTCAGAACGGCTCAATCAAAAGTAAGGTTCAACTCTGTTAGTTGAATGCACAGAACAGAAAGAAGTTTCATACAATGCTTCTGTGTAGTTTATATTTGAACATATTCTTTTTTCCACTATTACCCACTTAGCGCTACGAATGTCAAGTTGCATTTTCTACAGACACAGTGTTTCAAAACTGCTCAATCAAAAGTATGGTTTAACTCTGTTAGCTGAATGCTCAGATCAGAAAGAAGTTTCACAGAATGCTTCTGTGTAGTTTATATTTGAATATATTCCTTTTTCCACTACTACGCTCTTAGCGCTCCAAATGTCCAGTTGCATTTTCTACAGAAAGAGTGTTCAGATCTGCTCAATCAAAAGTATGGTTTAACTCTGTTAGCTGAATGCTCAGATCAGAAAAAAGTTTCACAGAATGCTTCTGTGTAGTTTATATTTGAATATATTCCTTTTTCCACTACTACGCTCTTAGCGCTCCAAATATCCAGTTGCATTTTCTACAGAAAGAGTGTTCAGATCTGCTCAATCAAAAGTATGGTTTAACTCTGTTAGCTGAATGCACAGATCAGAAAGAAGTTTCACCGAATGATTCTGTGTAGTTTATATTTGAAGTCATTCCTTTTTCCACTATTACACTCTTAGCGCTCCGAATCTCCACTTGCATTTTCTACAAAAAGAGTGTTTCATAACTGCTCAATCAAAAATATATTTTATCTCTGTTAACTGAATTTACAGATCAGAAATTAGTTTCACAGAATGCATCTGTGTAGTTTTTATTTGAAGATATTCTTTTTCCCAATGTAGGCCTCTTAGCGCTTAGCATGTCCAATTGCAGTTTCTACAGAAAGAGTGTTTCAGAACGGCTCAATCAAAAGTAAGGTTCAACTCTGTTAGTTGAATGCACAGAACAGAAAGAATTTTCACAGAATGCTACTGTGTAGTTTATATTTGAATATATTCCTTTTTCCACTATTACCCTCTTAGCGCTCCGAATGTCCACTTGCATTTTCTACAGAAAGAGTGTTCAGAACTGCGCAATCAAAAGTATGATTTAACTCTGTTAGCTTAATGAACATATCAGAAATAAGTTTCACACAATGCTTCTGTGTAGTTTTTATTTGAAGATATTATTTTTCCCAATATAGGCCTCTTAGCGCTCAGAATGTCCAATTGCAGTTTCTACAGAAAGAGTGTTTCAGAAAGGCTCAATCAAAAGAAAGGTTCAACTCTGTTAGTTGAATGCACAGAACAGAAAGAAGTTTCATACACTGCTTCTGTGTAGTTTATATTTGAACATATTATTTTTTCCACAATTACCCTCTTAGCGCTCCGAATCTCCACTTGCATTTTCTACAGAAAGAGTGTTTCAGAACGGCTCAATCAAAACTAAGGTTCAACTCTTTTAGTTGAACAAACAGAACAGAAAGAAGTTTCACACAATGCTTCTGTGTAGTTTTTATTTGAAGATATTATTTTTCCCAATAGAGGCCTCTTAGCGCTCAGAATGTCCAATTGCAGTTTCTACAGAAAGAGTGTTTCAGAAAGGCTCAATCAAAAGTAAGGTTCAACTCTGTTAGTTGAATGCACAGAACAGAAAGAAGTTTCATACACTGCTTCTGTGTAGTTTATATTTGAACATATTCTTTTTTCCACTATTTCCCACTTAGCGCTACGAATGTCCAGTTGCATTTTCTACAGACAGAGTGTTTCAAAACTGCTCAATCAAAAGTATGGTTTAACTCTGTTAGCTGAATGCTCAGATCAGAAAGAAGTTTCACAGAATCCTTCTGTGTAGTTTATATTTGAATATATTCCTTTTTCCACTACTACTCTCTTAGCGCTCCAAATGTCCAGTTGCATTTTCTACAGAAAGAGAGTTCAGATCTGCTCAATCAAAAGTATGGTTTAACTCTGTTAGCTGAATGCACAGATCAGAAAGAAGTTTCACCGAATGATTCTGTGTAGTTTATATTTGAAGACATTCCTTTTTCCACTATTACCCTCTTAGCGCTCCGAATCTCCACTTGCATTTTCTACAAAAAGAGTGTTTCATAACTGCTCATTCAAAAATATGTTTTATCTCTGTTAACTGAATTTACAGATCAGAAATAAGTTTCACAGAATGCATCTGTGTAGTTTTTATTTGAAGATATTCTTTTTCCCAATGTAGGCCTCTTAGCGCTTAGCATGTCCAATTGCAGTTTCTACAGAAAGAGTGTTTCAGAACGGCTCAATCAAAAGTAAGGTTCAACTCTGTTAGTTGAATGCACAGAACAGAAAGAATTTTCACAGAATGCTACTGTGTAGTTTATATTTGAATATATTCTTTTTCCACTATTACCCTCTTAGCGCTCCGAATGTCCACTTGCATTTTCTACAGAAAGAGTGTTCAGAACTGCGCAATCAAAAGTATGATTTAACTCTGTTAGCTTAATGAACATATCAGAAATAAGTTTCACACAATGCTTCTGTGTAGTTTTTATTTGAAGATATTATTTTTCCCAATATAGGCCTCTTAGCGCTCAGAATATCCAATTGCTGTTTCTACAGAAAGAGTGTTTCAGAAAGGCTCAATCAAAAGTAAGGTTCAACTCTGTTAGTTGAATGCACAGAACAGAAAGAAGTTTCATACAATGCTTCTGTGTAGTTTATATTTGAACATATTCTTTTTTCCACTATTACCCACTTAGCGCTACGAATGTCCAGTTGCATTTTCTACAGACAGAGTGTTTCAAAACTGCTCAATCAAAAGTATGGTTTAACTCTGTTAGCTGAATGCTCAGATCAGAAAGAAGTTTCACAGAATGCTTCTGTGTAGTTTATATTTGAATATATTCCTTTTTCCACTACTACTCTCTTAGCGCTCCAAATGTCCAGTTGCATTTTCTACCGAAAGAGTGTTCAGATCTGCTCAATCAAAAGTATGGTTTAACTCTGTTAGCTGAATGCACAGATCAGAAAGAAGTTTCACAGAATGATTCTGTGTAGTTTATATTTGGAGACATTCCTTTTTCCACTATTACCCTCTTAGCGCTCCGAATCTCCACTTGCATTTTCTACAGAAAGTGTGTTTCAGAACGGCTCAATCAAAACTAAGGTTCAACTCTTTTAGTTGAACAAACAGAACAGAAAGAAGTTTCACACAATTCTTCTGTGTAGTTTTTATTTGTAGACATTCTTTTTCCCAATATAGGCCTCTTAGCGCTCAGAATGTCCAATTGCAGTTTCTACAGAAAGAGTGTTTCAGAACGGCTCAATCAAAAGTAAGGTTCAACTCTGTTAGTTGAATGCACAGAACAGAAAGAAGTTTCATACAATGCTTCTGTGTAGTTTATATTTGAACATATTCTTTTTTCCACTATTACCCACTTAGCGCTACGAATGTCAAGTTGCATTTTCTACAGACAGAGTGTTTCAAAACTGCTCAATCAAAAGTATGGTTTAACTCTGTTAGCTGAATGCTCAGATCAGAAAGAAGTTTCACAGAATGCTTCTGTGTAGTTTATATTTGAATATATTCCTTTTTCCACTACTACGCTCTTAGCGCTCCAAATGTCCAGTTGCATTTTCTACAGAAAGAGTGTTCAGATCTGCTCAATCAAAAGTATGTTTTAACTCTGTTAGCTGAATGCTCAGATCAGAAAAAAGTTTCACAGAATGCTTCTGTGTAGTTTATATTTGAATATATTCCTTTTTCCACTACTACGCTCTTAGCGCTCCAAATGTCCAGTTGCATTTTCTACAGAAAGAGTGTTCAGATCTGCTCAATCAAAAGTATGGTTTAACTCTGTTAGCTGAATGCACAGATCAGAAAGAAGTTTCACCGAATGATTCTGTGTAGTTTATATTTGAAGACATTCCTTTTTCCACTATTACACTCTTAGCGCTCCGAATCTCCACTTGCATTTTCTACAAAAAGAGTGTTTCAAAACTGCTCAATCAAAAGTATGGTTTAACTCTGTTAGCTTAATGAACATATCAGAAAGAAGTTTCACACAATGCTTCTGTGTAGTTTTTATTTGAAGATATTATTTTTCCCAATAGAGGCCTCTTAGCGCTCAGAATGTCCAATTGCAGTTTCTACAGAAAGAGTGGTTCAGAAAGGCTCAATCAAAAGTAAGGTTCAACTCTGTTAGTTGAATGCACAGAACAGAAAGAAGTTTCATACACTGCTTCTGTGTAGTTTATATTTGAACATATTCTTTTTTCCACTATTACCCACTTAGCGCTACGAATGTCCAGTTGCATTTTCTACAGACAGAGTGTTTCCAAACTGCTCAATCAAAAGTATGGTTTAACTCTGTTAGCTGAATGCTCAGATCAGAAAGAAGTTTCACAGAATCCTTCTGTGTAGTTTATATTTGAATATATTCCTTTTTCCACTACTACTCTCTTAGCGCTCCAAATGTCCAGTTGCATTTTCTACAGAAAGAGAGTTCAGATCTGCTCAATCAAAAGTATGGTTTAACTCTGTTAGCTGAATGCACAGATCAGAAAGAAGTTTCACCGAATGATTCTGTGTAGTTTATATTTGAAGACATTCCTTTTTCCACTATTACCCTCTTAGCGCTCCGAATCTCCACTTGCATTTTCTACAAAAAGAGTGTTTCATAACTGCTCATTCAAAAATATGTTTTATCTCTGTTAACTGAATTTACAGATCAGAAATAAGTTTCACAGAATGCATCTGTGTAGTTTTTATTTGAAGATATTCTTTTTCCCAATGTAGGCCTCTTAGCGCTTAGCATGTCCAATTGCAGTTTCTACAGAAAGAGTGTTTCAGAACGGCTCAATCAAAAGTAAGGTCCAACTCTGTTAGTTGAATGCACAGAACAGAAAGAATTTTCACAGAATGCTACTGTGTAGTTTATATTTGAATATATTCTTTTTCCACTATTACCCTCTTAGCGCTCCGAATGTCCACTTGCATTTTCTACAGAAAGAGTGTTCAGAACTGCGCAATCAAAAGTATGATTTAACTCTGTTAGCTTAATGAACATATCAGAAATAAGTTTCACACAATGCTTCTGTGTAGTTTTTATTTGAAGATATTATTTTTCCCAATATAGGCCTCTTAGCGCTCAGAATGTCCAATTGCAGTTTCTACAGAAAGAGTGTTTCAGAAAGGCTCAATCAAAAGTAAGGTTCAACTCTGTTAGTTGAATGCACAGAACAGAAAGAAGTTTCATACACTGCTTCTGTGTAGTTTATATTTGAACATATTATTTTTTCCACAATTACCCACTTAGCGCTACGAATGTCCAGTTGCATTTTCTACAGACAGAGAGTTTCAAAACTGCTCAATCAAAAGTATGGTTTAACTCTGTTAGCTGAATGCTCAGATCAGAAAGAAGTTTCACAGAATCCTTCTGTGTAGTTTATATTTGAATATATACCTTTTTCCACTACTACTCTCTTAGCGCTCCAAATGTCCAGTTGCATTTTCTACAGAAAGAGAGTTCAGATCTGCTCAATCAAAAGTATGGTTTAACTCTGTTAGCTGAATGCACAGATCAGAAAGAAGTTTCACAGAATGATTCTGTGTAGTTTATATTTGGAGACATTCCTTTTTCCACTATTACCCTCTTAGCGCTCCGAATCTCCACTTGCATTTTCTACAGAAAGAGTGTTTCAGAACGGCTCAATCAAAACTAAGGTTCAACTCTTTTAGTTGAACAAACAGAACAGAAAGAAGTTTCACACAATTCTTCTGTGTAGTTTTTATTTGTAGACATTCATTTTCCCAATATAGGCCTCTTAGCGCTCAGAATGTCCAATTGCAGTATCTACAGAAAGAGTGTTTCAGAACGCCTCAATCAAAAGGTTCAACTCTGTTAGTTGAATGCACAGAACAGAAAGAAGTTTCATACAATGCTTCTGTGTAGTTTATATTTGAACATATTCTTTTTTCCAGTATTACCCACTTAGCGCTACGAATGTCCAGTTGCATTTTCTACAGACAGAGTGTTTCAAAACTGCTCAATCAAAAGTATGGTTTAACTCTGTTAGCTGAATGCTCAGATCAGAAAAAAGTTTCACAGAATGCTTCTGTGTAGTTTATATTTGAATATATTCCTTTTTCCACTACTAAGCTCTTAGCGCTCCAAATGTCCAGTTGCATTTTCTACAGAAAGAGTGTTCAGATCTGCTCAATGAAAAGTATGGTTTAATTCTGTTAGCTGAATGCACAGATCAGAAAGAAGTTTCACCGAATGATTCTGTGTAGTTTATATTTGAAGACATTCCTTTTTCCACTATTACCCTCTTAGCGCTCCGAATCTCCACTTGCATTTTCTACAAAAAGAGTGTTTCAAAACTGCTCAATCAAAAGTATGGTTTAACTCTGTTAGCTTAATGAACATATCAGAAAGAAGTTTCACACAATGCTTCTGTGTAGTTTTTATTTGAAGATATTATTTTTCCCAATAGATGCCTCTTAGCGCTCAGAATGTCCAATTGCAGTTTCTACAGAAAGAGTGTTTCAGAAAGGCTCAATCAAAAGTAAGGTTCAACTCTGTTAGTTGAATGCACAGAACAGAAAGAAGTTTCATACACTGCTTCTGTGTAGTTTATATTTGAACATATTCTTTTTTCCACTATTACCCACTTAGCGCTACGAATGTCCAGTTGCATTTTCTACAGACAGAGTGTTTCAAAACTGCTCAATCAAAAGTATGGTTTAACTCTGTTAGCTGAATGCTCAGATCAGAAAGAAGTTTCACAGAATCCTTCTGTGTAGTTTATATTTGAATATATTCCTTTTTCCACTACTACTCTCTTAGCGCTCCAAATGTCCAGTTGCATTTTCTACAGAAAGAGAGTTCAGATCTGCTCAATCAAAAGTATGGTTTAACTCTGTTAGCTGAATGCACAGATCAGAAAGAAGTTTCACCGAATGATTCTGTGTAGTTTATATTTGAAGACATTCCTTTTTCCACTATTACCCACTTAGCGCTCCGAATCTCCACTTGCATTTTCTACAAAAAGAGTGTTTCATAACTGCTCATTCAAAAATATGTTTTATCTCTGTTAACTGAATTTACCGATCAGAAATAAGTTTCACAGAATGCATCTGTGTAGTTTTTATTTGAAGATATTCTTTTTCCCAATGTAGGCCTCTTAGCGCTTAGCATGTCCAATTGCAGTTTCTACAGAAAGAGTGTTTCAGAACGGCTCAATCAAAAGTAAGGTTCAACTCTGTTAGTTGAATGCACAGAACAGAAAGAATTTTCACAGAATGCTACTGTGTAGTTTATATTTGAATATATTCTTTTTCCACTATTACCCTCTTAGCGCTCCGAATGTCCACTTGCATTTTCTACAGAAAGAGTGTTCAGAACTGCGCAATCAAAAGTATGATTTAACTCTGTTAGCTTAATGAACATATCAGAAATAAGTTTCACACAATGCTTCTGTGTAGTTTTTATTTGAAGATATTATTTTTCCCAATATAGGCCTCTTAGCGCTCAGAATGTCCAATTGCTGTTTCTACAGAAAGAGTGTTTCAGAAAGGCTCAATCAAAAGTAAGGTTCAACTCTGTTAGTTGAATGCACAGAACAGAAAGAAGTTTCATACAATGCTTCTGTGTAGTTTATATTTGAACATATTCTTTTTTCCACTATTACCCACTTAGCGCTACGAATGTCCAGTTGCATTTTCTACAGACAGAGTGTTTCAAAACTGCTTAATCAAAAGTATGGTTTAACTCTGTTAGCTGAATGCTCAGATCAGAAAGAAGTTTCACAGAATGCTTCTGTGTAGTTTATATTTGAATATATTCCTTTTTCCACTACTACTCTCTTAGCGCTCCAAATGTCCAGTTGCATTTTCTACCGAAAGAGTGTTCAGTTCTGCTCAATCAAAAGTATGGTTTAACTCTGTTAGCTGAATGCACAGATCAGAAAGAAGTTTCACAGAATGATTCTGTGTAGTTTATATTTGGAGAAATTCCTTTTTCCACTATTACCCTCTTAGCGCTCCGAATCTCCACTTGCATTTTCTACAGAAAGTGTGTTTCAGAACGGCTCAATCAAAACTAAGGTTCAACTCTTTTAGTTGAACAAACAGAACAGAAAGAAGTTTCACACAATTCTTCTGTGTAGTTTTTATTTGTAGACATTCTTTTTCCCAATATAGGCCTCTTAGCGCTCAGAATGTCCAATTGCAGTTTCTACAGAAAGAGTGTTTCAGAACGGCTCAATCAAAAGTAAGGTTCAACTCTGTTAGTTGAATGCACAGAACAGAAAGAAGTTTCATACAATGCTTCTGTGTAGTTTATATTTGAACATATTCTTTTTTCCACTATTACCCACTTAGCGCTACGAATGTCAAGTTGCATTTTCTACAGACAGAGTGTTTCAAAACTGCTCAATCAAAAGTATGGTTTAACTCTGTTAGCTGAATGCTCAGATCAGAAAGAAGTTTCACAGAATGCTTCTGTGTAGTTTATATTTGAATATATTCCTTTTTCCACTACTACGCTCTTAGCGCTCCAAATGTCCAGTTGCATTTTCTACAGAAAGAGTGTTCAGATCTGCTCAATCAAAAGTATGGTTTAACTTTGTTAGCTGAATGCTCAGATCACAAAAAAGTTTCACAGAATGCCTCTGTGTAGTTTATATTTGAATATATTCCTTTTTCCACTACTACGCTCTTAGCGCTCCAAATGTCCAGTTGCATTTTCTACAGAAAGAGTGTTCAGATCTGCTCAATCAAAAGTATGGTTTAACACTGTTAGCTGAATGCACAGATCAGAAAGAAGTTTCACCGAATGATTCTGTGTAGTTTATATATGAAGACATTCCTTTTTCCACTATTACCCTATTAGCGCTCCGAATCTCCACTTGCATTTTCTACAAAAAGAGTGTTTCAAAACTGCTCAATCAAAAGTATGGTTTAACTCTGTTAGCTTAATGAACATATAAGAAAGAAGTTTCACACAATGCTTCTGTGTAGTTTTTATTTGAAGATATTATTTTTCCCAATAGAGGCCTCTTAGCGCTCAGAATGTCCAATTGCAGTTTCTACAGAAAGAGTGTTTCAAAAAGGCTCAATCAAAAGTAAGGTTCAACTCTGTTAGTTGAATGCACAGAACAGAAAGAAGTTTCATACACTGCTTCTGTGTAGTTTATATTTGTACATATTCTTTTTTCCACTATTACCCACTTAGCGCTACGAATGTCCAGTTGCATTTTCTACAGACAGAGTGTTTCAAAACTGCTCAATCAAAAGTATGGTTTAACTCTGTTAGCTGAATGCTCAGATCAGAAAGAAGTTTCACAGAATCCTTCTGTGTAGTTTATATTTGAATATATTCCTTTTTCCACTACTACTCTCTTAGCGCTCCAAATGTCCAGTTGCATTTTCTACAGAAAGAGAGTTCAGATCTGCTCAATCAAAAGTATGGTTTAACTCTGTTAGCTGAATGCACAGATCAGAAAGAAGTTTCACCGAATGATTCTGTGTAGTTTATATTTGAAGACATTCCTTTTTCCACTATTACCCTCTTAGCGCTCCGAATCTCCACTTGCATTTTCTACAAAAAGAGTGTTTCATAACTGCTCATTCAAAAATATGTTTTATCTCTGTTAACTGAATTTACAGATCAGAAATAAGTTTCACAGAATGCATCTGTGTAGTTTTTATTTGAAGATATTCTTTTTCCCAATGTAGGCCTCTTAGCGCTTAGCATGTCCAATTGCAGTTTCTACAGAAAGAGTGTTTCAGAACGGCTCAATCAAAAGTAAGGTTCAACTCTGTTAGTTGAATGCACAGAACAGAAAGAATTTTCACAGAATGCTACTGTGTAGTTTATATTTGAATATATTCTTTTTCCACTATTACCCTCTTAGCGCTCCGAATGTCCACTTGCATTTTCTACAGAAAGAGTGTTCAGAACTGCGCAATCAAAAGTATGATTTAACTCTGTTAGCTTAATGAACATATCAGAAATAAGTTTCACACAATGCTTCTGTGTAGTTTTTATTTGAAGATATTATTTTTCCCAATATAGGCCTCTTAGCGCTCAGAATGTCCAATTGCAGTTTCTACAGAAAGAGTGTTTCAGAAAGGCTCAATCAAAAGTAAGGTTCAACTCTGTTAGTTGAATGCACAGAACAGAAAGAAGTTTCATACACTGCTTCTGTGTAGTTTATATTTGAACATATTATTTTTTCCACAATTACCCACTTAGCGCTACGAATGTCCAGTTGCATTTTCTACAGACAGAGTGTTTCAAAACTGCTCAATCAAAAGTATGGTTTAACTCTGTTAGCTGAATGCTCAGATCAGAAAGAAGTTTCACAGAATCCTTCTGTGTAGTTTATATTTGAATATATTCCTTTTTCCACTACTACTCTCTTAGCGCTCCAAATGTCCAGTTGCATTTTCTACAGAAAGAGAGTTCAGATCTGCTCAATCAAAAGTATGGTTTAACTCTGTTAGCTGAATGCACAGATCAGAAAGAAGTTTCACAGAATGATTCTGTGTAGTTTATATTTGGAGACATTCCTTTTTCCACTATTACCCTCTTAGCGCTCCGAATCTCCACTTGCATTTTCTACAGAAAGAGTGTTTCAGAACGGTTCAATCAAAACTAAGGTTCAACTCTTTTAGTTGAACAAACAGAACAGAAAGAAGTTTCACACAATTCTTCTGTGTAGTTTTTATTTGTAGACATTCATTTTCCCAATATAGGCCTCTTAGCGCTCAGAATGTCCAATTGCAGTTTCTACAGAAAGAGTGTTTCAGAACGCCTCAATCAAAAGGTTCAACTCTGTTAGTTGAATGCACAGAACAGAAAGAAGTTTCATACAATGCTTCTGTGTAGTTTATATTTGAACATATTCTTTTTTCCACTATTACCCACTTAGCGCTACGAATGTCCAGTTGCATTTTCTACAGACAGAGTGTTTCAAAACTGCTCAATCAAAAGTATGGTTTAACTCTGTTAGCTGAATGCTCAGATCAGAAAAAAGTTTCACAGAATGCTTCTGTGTAGTTTATATTTGAATATATTCCTTTTTCCACTACTAAGCTCTTAGCGCTCCAAATGTCCAGTTGCATTTTCTACAGAAAGAGTGTTCAGATCTGCTCAATGAAAAGTATGGTTTAATTCTGTTAGCTGAATGCACAGATCAGAAAGAAGTTTCACCGAATGATTCTGTGTAGTTTATATTTGAAGACATTCCTTTTTCCACTATTACCCTCTTAGCGCTCCGAATCTCCACTTGCATTTTCTACAAAAAGAGTGTTTCAAAACTGCTCAATCAAAAGTATGGTTTAACTCTGTTAGCTTAATGAACATTTCAGAAAGAAGTTTCACACAATGCTTCTGTGTAGTTTTTATTTGAAGATATTATTTTTCCCAATAGAGGCCTCTTAGCGCTCAGAATGTCCAATTGCAGTTTCTACAGAAAGAGTGTTTCAGAAAGGCTCAATCAAAAGTAAGGTTCAACTCTGTTAGTTGAATGCACAGAACAGAAAGAAGTTTCATACACTGCTTCTGTGTAGTTTATATTTGAACATATTCTTTTTTCCACTATTACCCACTTAGCGCTACGAATGTCCAGTTGCATTTTCTACAGACAGAGTGTTTCAAAACTGCTCAATCAAAAGTATGGTTTAACTCTGTTAGCTGAATGCTCAGATCAGAAAGAAGTTTCACAGAATCCTTCTGTGTAGTTTATATTTGAATATATTCCTTTTTCCACTACTACTCTCTTAGCGCTCCAAATGTCCAGTTGCATTTTCTACAGAAAGAGAGTTCAGATCTGCTCAATCAAAAGTATGGTTTAACTCTGTTAGCTGAATGCACAGATCAGAAAGAAGTTTCACAGAATGATTCTGTGTAGTTTATATTTGGAGACATTCCTTTTTCCACTATTACCCTCTTAGCGCTCCGAATCTCCACTTGCATTTTCTACAGAAAGAGTGTTTCAGAACGGCTCAATCAAAACTAAGGTTCAACTCTTTTAGTTGAACAAACAGAACAGAAAGAAGTTTCACACAATTCTTCTGTGTAGTTTTTATTTGTAGACATTCATTTTCCCAATAAAGGCCTCTTAGCGCTCAGAATGTCCAATTGCAGTTTCTACAGAAAGAGTGTTTCAGAACGCCTCAATCAAAAGGTTCAACTCTGTTAGTTGAATGCACAGAACAGAAAGAAGTTTCATACAATGCTTCTGTGTAGTTTATATTTGAACATATTCTTTTTTCCACTATTACCCAGTTAGCGCTACGAATGTCCAGTTGCATTTTCTACAGACAGAGTGTTTCAAAACTGCTCAATCAAATGTATGGTTTAACTCTGTTAGCTGAATGCTCAGATCAGAAAAAAGTTTCACAGAATGCTTCTGTGTAGTTTATATTTGAATATATTCCTTTTTCCACTACTACGCTCTTAGCGCTCCAAATGTCCAGTTGCATTTTCTACAGAAAGAGTGTTCAGATCTGCTCAATCAAAAGTATGGTTTAACTCTGTTAGCTGAATGCACAGATCAGAAAGAAGTTTCACCGAATGATTCTGTGTAGTTTATATTTGAAGACATTCCTTTTTCCACTATTACCCTCTTAGCGCTCCGAATCTCCACTTGCATTTTCTACAAAAAGAGTGTTTCAAAACTGCTCAATCAAAAGTATTGTTTAACTCTGTTAGCTTAATGAACATATCAGAAAGAAGTTTCACACAATGCTTCTGTGTAGTTTTTATTTGAAGATATTATTTTTCCCAATAGAGGCCTCTTAGCGCTCAGAATGTCCAATTGCAGTTTCTACAGAAAGAGTGTTTCAGAAAGGCTCAATCAAAAGTAAGGTTCAACTCTGTTAGTTGAATGCACAGAACAGAAAGAAGTTTCATACACTGCTTCTGTGTAGTTTATATTTGAACATATTCTTTTTTCCACTATTACCCACTTAGCGCTACGAATGTCCAGTTGCATTTTCTACAGACAGAGTGTTTCAAAACTGCTCAATCAAAAGTATGGTTTAACTCTGTTAGCTGAATGCTCAGATCAGAAAGAAGTTTCACAGAATCCTTCTGTGTAGTTTATACTTGAATATATTACTTTTTCCACTACTACTCTCTTAGCGCTCCAAATGTCCAGTTGCATTTTCTACAGAAAGAGAGTTCAGATCTGCTCAATCAAAAGTATGGTTTAACTCTGTTAGCTGAATGCACAGATCAGAAAGAAGTTTCACCGAATGATTCTGTGTAGTTTATATTTGAAGACATTCCTTTTTCCACTATTACCCTCTTAGCGCTCCGAATCTCCACTTGCATTTTCTACAAAAAGAGTGTTTCATAACTGCTCATTCAAAAATATGTTTTATCTCTGTTAACTGAATTTACCGATCAGAAATAAGTTTCACAGAATGCATCTGTGTAGTTTTTATTTGAAGATTTTCTTTTTCCCAATGTAGGCCTCTTAGCGCTTAGCATGTCCAATTGCAGTTTCTACAGAAAGAGTGTTTCAGAACGGCTCAATCAAAAGTAAGGTTCAACTCTGTTAGTTGAATGCACAGAACAGAAAGAATTTTCACAGAATGCTACTGTGTAGTTTATATTTGAATATATTCTTTTTCCACTATTACCCTCTTAGCGCTCCGAATGTCCACTTGCATTTTCTACAGAAAGAGTGTTCAGAACTGCGCAATCAAAAGTATGATTTAACTCTGTTAGCTTAATGAACATATCAGAAATAAGTTTCACACAATGCTTCTGTGTAGTTTTTATTTGAAGATATTATTTTTCCCAATATAGGCCTCTTAGCGCTCAGAATGTCCAATTGCTGTTTCTACAGAAAGAGTGTTTCAGAAAGGCTCAATCAAAAGTAAGGTTCAACTCTGTTAGTTGAATGCACAGAACAGAAAGAAGTTTCATACAATGCTTCTGTGTAGTTTATATTTGAACATATTCTTTTTTCCACTATTACCCACTTAGCGCTACGAATGTCCAGTTGCATTTTCTACAGACAGAGTGTTTCAAAACTGCTCAATCAAAAGTATGGTTTAACTCTGTTAGCTGAATGCTCAGATCAGAAAGAAGTTTCACAGAATGCTTCTGTGTAGTTTATATTTGAATATATTCCTTTTTCCACTACTACCCTCTTAGCGCTCCAAATGTCCAGTTGCATTTTCTACCGAAAGAGTGTTCAGATCTGCTCAATCAAAAGTATGGTTTAACTCTGTTAGCTGAATGCACAGATCAGAAAGAAGTTTCACAGAATGATTCTGTGTAGTTTAAATTTGGAGACATTCCTTTTTCCACTATTACCCTCTTAGCGCTCCGAATCTCCACTTGCATTTTCTACAGAAAGTGTGTTTCAGAACGGCTCAATCAAAACTAAGGTTCAACTCTTTTAGTTGAACAAACAGTACAGAAAGAAGTTTCACACAATTCTTCTGTGTAGTTTTTATGTGTAGACATTCTTTTTCCCAATATAGGCCTCTTAGCGCTCAGAATGTCCAATTGCAGTTTCTACAGAAAGAGTGTTTCAGAACGGCTCAATCAAAAGTAAGGTTCAACTCTGTTAGTTGAATGCACAGAACAGAAAGAAGTTTCATACAATGCTTCTGTGTAGTTTATATTTGAACATATTCTTTTTTCCACTATTACCCACTTAGCGCTACGAATGTCAAGATGCATTTTCTACAGACAGAGTGTTTCAAAACTGCTCAATCAAAAGTATGGTTTAACTCTGTTAGCTGAATGCTCAGATCAGAAAGAAGTTTCACAGAATGCTTCTGTGTAGTTTATATTTGAATATATTCCTTTTTCCACTACTACGCTCTTAGCGCTCCAAATGTCCAGTTGCATTTTCTACAGAAAGAGTGTTCAGATCTGCTCAATCAAAAGTATGGTTTAACTCTGTTAGCTGAATGCTCAGATCAGAAAAAAGTTTCACAGAATGCTTCTGTGTAGTTTATATTTGAATATATTCCTTTTTCCACTACTACGCTCTTAGCGCTCCAAATGTCCAGTTGCATTTTCTACAGAAAGAGTGTTCAGATCTGCTCAATCAAAAGTATGGTTTAACTCTGTTAGCTGAATGCACAGATCAGAAAGAAGTTTCACCGAATGATTCTGTGTAGTTTATATTTGAAGACATTCCTTTTTCCACTATTACCCTCTTAGCGCTCCGAATCTCCACTTGCATTTTCTACAAATGAGTGTTTCATAACTGCTCATTCAAAAATATGTTTTATCTCTGTTAACTGAATTTACAGATCAGAAATAAGTTTCACAGAATGCATCTGTGTAGTTTTTATTTGAAGATATTCTTTTTCCCAATGTAGGCCTCTTAGCGCTCAGAATGTCCAATTGCAGTTTCTACAGAAAGAGTGTTTCAGAAAGGCTCAATCAAAAGTAAGGTTCAACTCTGTTAGTTGAATGCACAGAACAGAAAGTAGTTTCATACAATGCTTCTGTGTAGTTTATATTTGAACATATTCTTTTTTCCACTATTACCCACTTAGCTCTACGAATGTCCAGTTGCATTTTCTACAGACAGAGTGTTTCAAAACTGCTCAATCAAAAGTATGGTTTAACTCTGTTAGATGAATGATCAGATCAGAAAAAAGTTTCACAGAATGCTTCTGTGTAGTTTATATTTGAATATATTCCTTTTTCCACTACTACGCTATTAGCGCTCCAAATGTCCAGTTGCATTTTCTAGAGAAAGAGTGTTCAGATCTGCTCAATCAAAAGTATGGTTTAACTCTGTTAGCTGAATGCACAGATCAGAAAGAAGTTTCACCGAATGATTCTGTGTAGTTTATATTTGAAGACATTCCTTTTTCCACTATTACCCTCTTAGCGCTCCGAATCTCCACTTGCATTTTCTACAAGAAGAGTGTTTCATAACTGCTCAATCAAAAATATATTTTATCTCTGTTAACTGAATTTACAGATCAGAAATAAGTTTCACAGAATGCATCTGTGTAGTTTTTATTTGAAGATATTATTTTTCCCAATGTAGGCCTCTTAGCGCTTAGCATGTCCAATTGCAGTTTCTACAGAAAGAGTGTTTCAGAACGGCTCAATCAAAAGTAAGGTTCAACTCTGTTAGTTGAATGCACAGAACAGAAAGAATTTTCACAGAATGCTACTGTGTAGTTTATATTTGAATATATTCCTTTTTCCACTATTACCCTCTTAGCGCTCCGAATGTCCACTTGCATTTTCTACAGAAAGAGTGTTCAGAACTGCGCAATCAAAAGTATGATTTAACTCTGTTAGCTTAATGAACATATCAGAAATAAGTTTCACACAATGCTTCTGTGTAGTTTTTATTTGAAGATATTATTTTTCCCAATATAGGCCTCTTAGCGCTCAGAATGTCCAATTGCAGTTTCTACAGAAAGAGTGTTTCAGAAAGGCTCAATCAAAAGTAAGGTTCAACTCTGTTAGTTGAATGCACAGAACAGAAAGAAGTTTCATACACTGCTTCTGTGTAGTTTATATTTGAACATATTATTTTTTCCACAATTACCCACTTAGCGCTACGAATGTCCAGTTGCATTTTCTACAGACAGAGTGTTTCAAAACTGCTCAATCAAAAGTATGGTTTAACTCTGTTAGCTGAATGCTCAGATCAGAAAGAAGTTTCAGAGAATCCTTCTGTGTAGTTTATATTTGAATATATTCCTTTTTCCACTACTACTCTCTTAGCGCTCCAAATGTCCAGTTGCATTTTCTACAGAAAGAGAGTTCAGATCTGCTCAATCAAAAGTATGGTTTAACTCTGTTAGCTGAATGCACAGATCAGAAAGAAGTTTCACAGAATGATTCAGTGTAGTTTATATTTGGAGACATTCCTTTTTCCACTATTACCCTCTTAGCGCTCCGAATCTCCACTTGCATTTTCTACAGAAAGAGTGTTTCAGAACGGCTCAATCAAAACTAAGGTTCAACTCTTTTAGTTGAACAAACAGAACAGAAAGAAGTTTCACACAATTCTTCTGTGTAGTTTTTATTTGTAGACATTCATTTTCCCAATATAGTCCTCTTAGCGCTCAGAATGTCCAATTGCAGTTTCTACAGAAAGAGTGTTTCAGAACGCCTCAATCAAAAGGTTCAACTCTGTTAGTTGAATGCACAGAACAGAAAGAAATTTCATACAATGCTTCTGTGTAGTTTATATTTGAACATATTCTTTTTTCCACTATTACCCACTTAGCGCTACGAATGTCCAGTTGCATTTTCTACAGACAGAGTGTTTCAAAACTGCTCAATCAAAAGTATGGTTTAACTCTGTTAGCTGAATGCTCAGATCAGAAAAAAGTTTCACAGAATGCTTCTGTGTAGTTTATATTTGAATATATTCCTTTTTCCACTACTACGCTCTTAGAGCTCCAAATGTCCAGTTGCATTTTCTACAGAAAGAGTGTTCAGATCTGCTCAATCAAAAGTATGGTTTAGCTCTGTTAGCTGAATGCACAGATCAGAAAGAAGTTTCACCGAATGATTCTGTGTAGTTTATATTTGAAGACATTCCTTTTTCCACTATTACCCTCTTAGCGCTCCGAATCTACACTTGCATTTTCTAAAAAAAGAGTGTTTCAAAACTGCTCAATCAAAAGTATGGTTTAACTCTGTTAGCTTAATGAACATATCAGAAAGAAGTTTCACACAATGCTTCTGTGTAGTTTTTATTTGAAGATATTATTTTTCCCAATAGAGGCCTCTTAGCGCTCAGAATGTCCAATTGCAGTTTCTACAGAAAGAGTGTTTCAGAAAGGCTCAATCAAAAGTAAGGTTCAACTCTGTTAGTTGAATGCACAGAACAGAAAGAAGTTTCATACACTGATTCTGTGTAGTTTATATTTGAACATATTCTTTTTTCCACTATTTCCCACTTAGCGCTACGAATGTCCAGTTGCATTTTCTACAGACAGAGTGTTTCAAAACTGCTCAATCAAAAGTATGGTTTAACTCTGTTAGCTGAATGCTCAGATCAGAAAGAAGTTTCACAGAATCCTTCTGTGTAGTTTATATTTGAATATATTCCTTTTTCCACTACTACTCTCTTAGCGCTCCAAATGTCCAGTTGCATTTTCTACAGAAAGAGAGTTCAGATCTGCTCAATCAAAAGTATGGTTTAACTCTGTTAGCTGAATGCACAGATCAGAAAGAAGTTTCACCGAATGATTCTGTGTAGTTTATATTTGAAGACATTCCTTTTTCCACTATTACCCTCTTAGCGCTCCGAATCTCCACTTGCATTTTCTACAAAAAGAGTGTTTCATAACTGCTCATTCAAAAATATGTTTTATCTCTGTTAACTGAATTTACAGATCAGAAATAAGTTTCACAGAATGCATCTGTGTAGTTTTTATTTGAAGATATTCTTTTTCCCAATGTAGGCCTCTTAGCGCTTAGCATGTCCAATTGCAGTTTCTACAGAAAGAGTGTTTCAGAACGGCTCAATCAAAAGTAAGGTTCAACTCTGTTAGTTGAATGCACAGAACAGAAAGAATTTTCACAGAATGCTACTGTGTAGTTTATATTTGAATATATTCTTTTTCCACTATTACCCTCTTAGCGCTCCGAATGTCCACTTGCATTTTCTACAGAAAGAGTGTTCAGGACTGCGCAATCAAAAGTATGATTTAACTCTGTTAGCTTAATGAACATATCAGAAATAAGTTTCACACAATGCTTCTGTGTAGTTTTTATTTGAAGATATTATTTTTCCCAATATAGGCCTCTTAGCGCTCAGAATGTCCAATTGCTGTTTCTACAGAAAGAGTGTTTCAGAAAGGCTCAATCAAAAGTAAGGTTCAACTCTGTTAGTTGAATGCACAGAACAGAAAGAAGTTTCATACAATGCTTCTGTGTAGTTTATATTTGAACATATTCTTTTTTCCACTATTACCCACTTAGCGCTACGAATGTCCAGTTGCATTTTCTACAGACAGAGTGTTTCAAAACTGCTCAATCAAAAGTATGGTTTAACTCTGTTAGCTGAATGCTCAGATCAGAAAGAAGTTTCACAGAATGCTTCAGTGTAGTTTATATTTGAATATATTCCTTTTTCCACTACTACTCTCTTAGCGCTCCAAATGTCCAGTTGCATTTTCTACCGAAAGGGTGTTCAGATCTGCTCAATCAAAAGTATGGTTTAACTCTGTTAGCTGAATGCACAGATCAGAAAGAAGTTTCACAGAATGATTCTGTGTAGTTTATATTTGGAGACATTCCTTTTTCCACTATTACCCTCTTAGCGCTCCGAATCTCCACTTGCATTTTCTACAGAAAGTGTGTTTCAGAACGGCTCAATCAAAACTAAGGTTCAACTCTTTTAGTTGAACAAACAGAACAGAAAGAAGTTTCACACAATTCTTCTGTGTAGTTTTTATTTGTAGACATTCTTTTTCCCAATATAGGCCTCTTAGCGCTCAGAATGTCCAATTGCAGTTTCTACAGAAAGAGTGTTTCAGAACGGCTCAATCAAAAGTAAGGTTCAACTCTGTTAGTTGAATGCACAGAACAGAAAGAAGTTTCATACAATGCTTCTGTGTAGTTTATATTTGAACATATTCTTTTTTCCACTATTACCCACTTAGCGCTACGAATGTCAAGTTGCATTTTCTACAGACAGAGTGTTTCAAAACTGCTCAATCAAAAGTATGGTTTAACTCTGTTAGCTGAATGCTCAGATCAGAAAGAAGTTTCACAGAATGCTTCTGTGTAGTTTATATTTGAATATATTCCTTTTTCCACTACTACGCTCTTAGCGCTCCAAATGTCCAGTTGCATTTTCTACAGAAAGAGTGTTCAGATCTGCTCAATCAAAAGTATGGTTTAACTCTGTTAGCTGAATGCTCAGATCAGAAAAAAGTTTCACAGAATGCTTCTGTGTAGTTTATATTTGAATATATTCCTTTTTCCACTACTACGCTCTTAGCGCTCCAAATGTCCAGTTGCATTTTCTACAGAAAGAGTGTTCAGATCTGCTCAATCAAAAGTATGGTTTAACTCTGTTAGCTGAATGCACAGATCAGAAAGAAGTTTCACCGAATGATTCTGTGTAGTTTATATTTGAAGACATTCCTTTTTCCACTATTACCCTCTTAGCGCTCCGAATCTCCACTTGCATTTTCTACAAATGAGTGTTTCATAACTGCTCATTCAAAAATATGTTTTATCTCTGTTAACTGAATTTACAGATCAGAAATAAGTTTCACAGAATGCATCTGTGTAGTTTTTATTTGAAGATATTCTTTTTCCCAATGTAGGCCTCTTAGCGCTCAGAATGTCCAATTGCAGTTTCTACAGAAAGAGTGTTTCAGAAAGGCTCAATCAAAAGTAAGGTTCAACTCTGTTAGTTGAATGCACAGAACAGAAAGTAGTTTCATACAATGCTTCTGTGTAGTTTATATTTGAACATATTCTTTTTTCCACTATTACCCACTTAGCTCTACGAATGTCCAGTTGCATTTTCTACAGACAGAGTGTTTCAAAACTGCTCAATCAAAAGTATGGTTTAACTCTGTTAGATGAATGATCAGATCAGAAAAAAGTTTCACAGAATGCTTCTGTGTAGTTTATATTTGAATATATTCCTTTTTCCACTACTACGCTATTAGCGCTCCAAATGTCCAGTTGCATTTTCTAGAGAAAGAGTGTTCAGATCTGCTCAATCAAAAGTATGGTTTAACTCTGTTAGCTGAATGCACAGATCAGAAAGAAGTTTCACCGAATGATTCTGTGTAGTTTATATTTGAAGACATTCCTTTTTCCACTATTACCCTCTTAGCGCTCCGAATCTCCACTTGCATTTTCTACAAGAAGAGTGTTTCATAACTGCTCAATCAAAAATATATTTTATCTCTGTTAACTGAATTTACAGATCAGAAATAAGTTTCACAGAATGCATCTGTGTAGTTTTTATTTGAAGATATTATTTTTCCCAATGTAGGCCTCTTAGCGCTTAGCATGTCCAATTGCAGTTTCTACAGAAAGAGTGTTTCAGAACGGCTCAATCAAAAGTAAGGTTCAACTCTGTTAGTTGAATGCACAGAACAGAAAGAATTTTCACAGAATGCTACTGTGTAGTTTATATTTGAATATATTCCTTTTTCCACTATTACCCTCTTAGCGCTCCGAATGTCCACTTGCATTTTCTACAGAAAGAGTGTTCAGAACTGCGCAATCAAAAGTATGATTTAACTCTGTTAGCTTAATGAACATATCAGAAATAAGTTTCACACAATGCTTCTGTGTAGTTTTTATTTGAAGATATTATTTTTCCCAATATAGGCCTCTTAGCGCTCAGAATGTCCAATTGCAGTTTCTACAGAAAGAGTGTTTCAGAAAGGCTCAATCAAAAGTAAGGTTCAACTCTGTTAGTTGAATGCACAGAACAGAAAGAAGTTTCATACACTGCTTCTGTGTAGTTTATATTTGAACATATTATTTTTTCCACAATTACCCACTTAGCGCTACGAATGTCCAGTTGCATTTTCTACAGACAGAGTGTTTCAAAACTGCTCAATCAAAAGTATGGTTTAACTCTGTTAGCTGAATGCTCAGATCAGAAAGAAGTTTCAGAGAATCCTTCTGTGTAGTTTATATTTGAATATATTCCTTTTTCCACTACTACTCTCTTAGCGCTCCAAATGTCCAGTTGCATTTTCTACAGAAAGAGAGTTCAGATCTGCTCAATCAAAAGTATGGTTTAACTCTGTTAGCTGAATGCACAGATCAGAAAGAAGTTTCACAGAATGATTCAGTGTAGTTTATATTTGGAGACATTCCTTTTTCCACTATTACCCTCTTAGCGCTCCGAATCTCCACTTGCATTTTCTACAGAAAGAGTGTTTCAGAACGGCTCAATCAAAACTAAGGTTCAACTCTTTTAGTTGAACAAACAGAACAGAAAGAAGTTTCACACAATTCTTCTGTGTAGTTTTTATTTGTAGACATTCATTTTCCCAATATAGTCCTCTTAGCGCTCAGAATGTCCAATTGCAGTTTCTACAGAAAGAGTGTTTCAGAACGCCTCAATCAAAAGGTTCAACTCTGTTAGTTGAATGCACAGAACAGAAAGAAATTTCATACAATGCTTCTGTGTAGTTTATATTTGAACATATTCTTTTTTCCACTATTACCCACTTAGCGCTACGAATGTCCAGTTGCATTTTCTACAGACAGAGTGTTTCAAAACTGCTCAATCAAAAGTATGGTTTAACTCTGTTAGCTGAATGCTCAGATCAGAAAAAAGTTTCACAGAATGCTTCTGTGTAGTTTATATTTGAATATATTCCTTTTTCCACTACTACGCTCTTAGAGCTCCAAATGTCCAGTTGCATTTTCTACAGAAAGAGTGTTCAGATCTGCTCAATCAAAAGTATGGTTTAGCTCTGTTAGCTGAATGCACAGATCAGAAAGAAGTTTCACCGAATGATTCTGTGTAGTTTATATTTGAAGACATTCCTTTTTCCACTATTACCCTCTTAGCGCTCCGAATCTACACTTGCATTTTCTAAAAAAAGAGTGTTTCAAAACTGCTCAATCAAAAGTATGGTTTAACTCTGTTAGCTTAATGAACATATCAGAAAGAAGTTTCACACAATGCTTCTGTGTAGTTTTTATTTGAAGATATTATTTTTCCCAATAGAGGCCTCTTAGCGCTCAGAATGTCCAATTGCAGTTTCTACAGAAAGAGTGTTTCAGAAAGGCTCAATCAAAAGTAAGGTTCAACTCTGTTAGTTGAATGCACAGAACAGAAAGAAGTTTCATACACTGATTCTGTGTAGTTTATATTTGAACATATTCTTTTTTCCACTATTTCCCACTTAGCGCTACGAATGTCCAGTTGCATTTTCTACAGACAGAGTGTTTCAAAACTGCTCAATCAAAAGTATGGTTTAACTCTGTTAGCTGAATGCTCAGATCAGAAAGAAGTTTCACAGAATCCTTCTGTGTAGTTTATATTTGAATATATTCCTTTTTCCACTACTACTCTCTTAGCGCTCCAAATGTCCAGTTGCATTTTCTACAGAAAGAGAGTTCAGATCTGCTCAATCAAAAGTATGGTTTAACTCTGTTAGCTGAATGCACAGATCAGAAAGAAGTTTCACCGAATGATTCTGTGTAGTTTATATTTGAAGACATTCCTTTTTCCACTATTACCCTCTTAGCGCTCCGAATCTCCACTTGCATTTTCTACAAAAAGAGTGTTTCATAACTGCTCATTCAAAAATATGTTTTATCTCTGTTAACTGAATTTACAGATCAGAAATAAGTTTCACAGAATGCATCTGTGTAGTTTTTATTTGAAGATATTCTTTTTCCCAATGTAGGCCTCTTAGCGCTTAGCATGTCCAATTGCAGTTTCTACAGAAAGAGTGTTTCAGAACGGCTCAATCAAAAGTAAGGTTCAACTCTGTTAGTTGAATGCACAGAACAGAAAGAATTTTCACAGAATGCTACTGTGTAGTTTATATTTGAATATATTCTTTTTCCACTATTACCCTCTTAGCGCTCCGAATGTCCACTTGCATTTTCTACAGAAAGAGTGTTCAGGACTGCGCAATCAAAAGTATGATTTAACTCTGTTAGCTTAATGAACATATCAGAAATAAGTTTCACACAATGCTTCTGTGTAGTTTTTATTTGAAGATATTATTTTTCCCAATATAGGCCTCTTAGCGCTCAGAATGTCCAATTGCTGTTTCTACAGAAAGAGTGTTTCAGAAAGGCTCAATCAAAAGTAAGGTTCAACTCTGTTAGTTGAATGCACAGAACAGAAAGAAGTTTCATACAATGCTTCTGTGTAGTTTATATTTGAACATATTCTTTTTTCCACTATTACCCACTTAGCGCTACGAATGTCCAGTTGCATTTTCTACAGACAGAGTGTTTCAAAACTGCTCAATCAAAAGTATGGTTTAACTCTGTTAGCTGAATGCTCAGATCAGAAAGAAGTTTCACAGAATGCTTCAGTGTAGTTTATATTTGAATATATTCCTTTTTCCACTACTACTCTCTTAGCGCTCCAAATGTCCAGTTGCATTTTCTACCGAAAGGGTGTTCAGATCTGCTCAATCAAAAGTATGGTTTAACTCTGTTAGCTGAATGCACAGATCAGAAAGAAGTTTCACAGAATGATTCTGTGTAGTTTATATTTGGAGACATTCCTTTTTCCACTATTACCCTCTTAGCGCTCCGAATCTCCACTTGCATTTTCTACAGAAAGTGTGTTTCAGAACGGCTCAATCAAAACTAAGGTTCAACTCTTTTAGTTGAACAAACAGAACAGAAAGAAGTTTCACACAATTCTTCTGTGTAGTTTTTATTTGTAGACATTCTTTTTCCCAATATAGGCCTCTTAGCGCTCAGAATGTCCAATTGCAGTTTCTACAGAAAGAGTGTTTCAGAACGGCTCAATCAAAAGTAAGGTTCAACTCTGTTAGTTGAATGCACAGAACAGAAAGAAGTTTCATACAATGCTTCTGTGTAGTTTATATTTGAACATATTCTTTTTTCCACTATTACCCACTTAGCGCTACGAATGTCAAGTTGCATTTTCTACAGACAGAGTGTTTCAAAACTGCTCAATCAAAAGTATGGTTTAACTCTGTTAGCTGAATGCTCAGATCAGAAAGAAGTTTCACAGAATGCTTCTGTGTAGTTTATATTTGAATATATTCCTTTTTCCACTACTACGCTCTTAGCGCTCCAAATGTCCAGTTGCATTTTCTACAGAAAGAGTGTTCAGATCTGCTCAATCAAAAGTATGGTTTAACTCTGTTAGCTGAATGCTCAGATCAGAAAAAAGTTTCACAGAATGCTTCTGTGTAGTTTATATTTGAATATATTCCTTTTTCCACTACTACGCTCTTAGCGCTCCAAATGTCCAGTTGCATTTTCTACAGAAAGAGTGTTCAGATCTGCTCAATCAAAAGTATGGTTTAACTCTGTTAGCTGAATGCACAGATCAGAAAGAAGTTTCACCGAATGATTCTGTGTAGTTTATATTTGAAGTCATTCCTTTTTCCACTATTACACTCTTAGCGCTCCGAATCTCCACTTGCATTTTCTACAAAAAGAGTGTTTCATAACTGCTCAATCAAAAATATATTTTATCTCTGTTAACTGAATTTACAGATCAGAAATTAGTTTCACAGAATGCATCTGTGTAGTTTTTATTTGAAGATATTCTTTTTCCCAATGTAGGCCTCTTAGCGCTTAGCATGTCCAATTGCAGTTTCTACAGAAAGAGTGTTTCAGAACGGCTCAATCAAAAGTAAGGTTCAACTCTGTTAGTTGAATGCACAGAACAGAAAGAATTTTCACAGAATGCTACTGTGTAGTTTATATTTGAATATATTCCTTTTTCCACTATTACCCTCTTAGCGCTCCGAATGTCCACTTGCATTTTCTACAGAAAGAGTGTTCAGAACTGCGCAATCAAAAGTATGATTTAACTCTGTTAGCTTAATGAACATATCAGAAATAAGTTTCACACAATGCTTCTGTGTAGTTTTTATTTGAAGATATTATTTTTCCCAATATAGGCCTCTTAGCGCTCAGAATGTCCAATTGCAGTTTCTACAGAAAGAGTGTTTCAGAAAGGCTCAATCAAAAGAAAGGTTCAACTCTGTTAGTTGAATGCACAGAACAGAAAGAAGTTTCATACACTGCTTCTGTGTAGTTTATATTTGAACATATTATTTTTTCCACAATTACCCTCTTAGCGCTCCGAATCTCCACTTGCATTTTCTACAGAAAGAGTGTTTCAGAACGGCTCAATCAAAACTAAGGTTCAACTCTTTTAGTTGAACAAACAGAACAGAAAGAAGTTTCACACAATGCTTCTGTGTAGTTTTTATTTGAAGATATTATTTTTCCCAATAGAGGCCTCTTAGCGCTCAGAATGTCCAATTGCAGTTTCTACAGAAAGAGTGTTTCAGAAAGGCTCAATCAAAAGTAAGGTTCAACTCTGTTAGTTGAATGCACAGAACAGAAAGAAGTTTCATACACTGCTTCTGTGTAGTTTATATTTGAACATATTCTTTTTTCCACTATTTCCCACTTAGCGCTACGAATGTCCAGTTGCATTTTCTACAGACAGAGTGTTTCAAAACTGCTCAATCAAAAGTATGGTTTAACTCTGTTAGCTGAATGCTCAGATCAGAAAGAAGTTTCACAGAATCCTTCTGTGTAGTTTATATTTGAATATATTCCTTTTTCCACTACTACTCTCTTAGCGCTCCAAATGTCCAGTTGCATTTTCTACAGAAAGAGAGTTCAGATCTGCTCAATCAAAAGTATGGTTTAACTCTGTTAGCTGAATGCACAGATCAGAAAGAAGTTTCACCGAATGATTCTGTGTAGTTTATATTTGAAGACATTCCTTTTTCCACTATTACCCTCTTAGCGCTCCGAATCTCCACTTGCATTTTCTACAAAAAGAGTGTTTCATAACTGCTCATTCAAAAATATGTTTTATCTCTGTTAACTGAATTTACAGATCAGAAATAAGTTTCACAGAATGCATCTGTGTAGTTTTTATTTGAAGATATTCTTTTTCCCAATGTAGGCCTCTTAGCGCTTAGCATGTCCAATTGCAGTTTCTACAGAAAGAGTGTTTCAGAACGGCTCAATCAAAAGTAAGGTTCAACTCTGTTAGTTGAATGCACAGAACAGAAAGAATTTTCACAGAATGCTACTGTGTAGTTTATATTTGAATATATTCTTTTTCCACTATTACCCTCTTAGCGCTCCGAATGTCCACTTGCATTTTCTACAGAAAGAGTGTTCAGAACTGCGCAATCAAAAGTATGATTTAACTCTGTTAGCTTAATGAACATATCAGAAATAAGTTTCACACAATGCTTCTGTGTAGTTTTTATTTGAAGATATTATTTTTCCCAATATAGGCCTCTTAGCGCTCAGAATGTCCAATTGCTGTTTCTACAGAAAGAGTGTTTCAGAAAGGCTCAATCAAAAGTAAGGTTCAACTCTGTTAGTTGAATGCACAGAACAGAAAGAAGTTTCATACAATGCTTCTGTGTAGTTTATATTTGAACATATTCTTTTTTCCACTATTACCCACTTAGCGCTACGAATGCCCAGTTGCATTTTCTACAGACAGAGTGTTTCAAAACTGCTCAATCAAAAGTATGGTTTAACTCTGTTAGCTGAATGCTCAGATCAGAAAGAAGTTTCACAGAATGCTTCTGTGTAGTTTATATTTGAATATATTCCTTTTTCCACTACTACTCTCTTAGCGCTCCAAATGTCCAGTTGCATTTTCTACCGAAAGAGTGTTCAGATCTGCTCAATCAAAAGTATGGTTTAACTCTGTTAGCTGAATGCACAGATCAGAAAGAAGTTTCACAGAATGATTCTGTGTAGTTTATATTTGGAGACATTCCTTTTTCCACTATTACCCTCTTAGCGCTCCGAATCTCCACTTGCATTTTCTACAGAAAGTGTGTTTCAGAACGGCTCAATCAAAACTAAGGTTCAACTCTTTTAGTTGAACAAACAGAACAGAAAGAAGTTTCACACAATTCTTCTGTGTAGTTTTTATTTGTAGACATTCTTTTTCCCAATATAGGCCTCTTAGCGCTCAGAATGTCCAATTGCAGTTTCTACAGAAAGAGTGTTTCAGAACGGCTCAATCAAAAGTAAGGTTCAACTCTGTTAGTTGAATGCACAGAACAGAAAGAAGTTTCATACAATGCTTCTGTGTAGTTTATATTTGAACATATTCTTTTTTCCACTATTACCCACTTAGCGCTACGAATGTCAAGTTGCATTTTCTACAGACACAGTGTTTCAAAACTGCTCAATCAAAAGTATGGTTTAACTCTGTTAGCTGAATGCTCAGATCAGAAAGAAGTTTCACAGAATGCTTCTGTGTAGTTTATATTTGAATATATTCCTTTTTCCACTACTACGCTCTTAGCGCTCCAAATGTCCAGTTGCATTTTCTACAGAAAGAGTGTTCAGATCTGCTCAATCAAAAGTATGGTTTAACTCTGTTAGCTGAATGCTCAGATCAGAAAAAAGTTTCACAGAATGCTTCTGTGTAGTTTATATTTGAATATATTCCTTTTTCCACTACTACGCTCTTAGCGCTCCAAATGTCCAGTTGCATTTTCTACAGAAAGAGTGTTCAGATCTGCTCAATCAAAAGTATGGTTTAACTCTGTTAGCTGAATGCACAGATCAGAAAGAAGTTTCACCGAATGATTCTGTGTAGTTTATATTTGAAGACATTCCTTTTTCCACTATTACACTCTTAGCGCTCCGAATCTCCACTTGCATTTTCTACAAAAAGAGTGTTTCAAAACTGCTCAATCAAAAGTATGGTTTAACTCTGTTAGCTTAATGAACATATCAGAAAGAAGTTTCACACAATGCTTCTGTGTAGTTTTTATTTGAAGATATTATTTTTCTCAATAGAGGCCTCTTAGCGCTCAGAATGTCCAATTGCAGTTTCTACAGAAAGAGTGGTTCAGAAAGGCTCAATCAAAAGTAAGGTTCAACTCTGTTAGTTGAATGCACAGAACAGAAAGAAGTTTCATACACTGCTTCTGTGTAGTTTATATTTGAACATATTCTTTTTTCCACTATTACCCACTTAGCGCTACGAATGTCCAGTTGCATTTTCTACAGACAGAGTGTTTCAAAACTGCTCAATCAAAAGTATGGTTTAACTCTGTTAGCTGAATGCTCAGATCAGAAAAAAGTTTCACAGAATGCTTCTGTGTAGTTTATATTTGAATATATTCCTTTTTCCACTACTACGCTCTTAGCGCTCCAAATGTCCAGTTGCATTTTCTACAGAAAGAGTGTTCAGATCTGCTCAATCAAAAGTATGGTTTAACTCTGTTAGCTGAATGCACAGATCAGAAAGAAGTTTCACCGAATGATTCTGTGTAGTTTATATTTGAAGACATTCCTTTTTCCACTATTACCCTCTTAGCGCTCCGAATCTCCACTTGCATTTTCTACAAAAAGAGTGTTTCAAAACTGCTCAATCAAAAGTATGGTTTAACTCTGTTAGCTTAATGAACATATCAGAAAGAAGTTTCACACAATGCTTCTGTGTAGTTTTTATTTGAAGATATTATTTTTCCCAATAGAGGCCTCTTAGCGCTCAGAATGTCCAATTGCAGTTTCTACAGAAAGAGTGTTTCAGAAAGGCTCAATCAAAAGTAAGGTTCAACTCTGTTAGTTGAATGCACAGAACAGAAAGAAGTTTCATACACTGCTTCTGTGTAGTTTATATTTGAACATATTCTTTTTTCCACTATTTCCCACTTAGCGCTACGAATGTCCAGTTGCATTTTCTACAGACAGAGTGTTTCAAAACTGCTCAATCAAAAGTATGGTTTAACTCTGTTAGCTGAATGCTCAGATCAGAAAGAAGTTTCACAGAATCCTTCTGTGTAGTTTATATTTGAATATATTCCTTTTTCCACTACTACTCTCTTAGCGCTCCAAATGTCCAGTTGCATTTTCTACAGAAAGAGAGTTCAGATCTGCTCAATCAAAAGTATGGTTTAACTCTGTTAGCTGAATGCACAGATCAGAAAGAAGTTTCACCGAATGATTCTGTGTAGTTTATATTTGAAGACATTCCTTTTTCCACTATTACCCTCTTAGCGCTCCGAATCTCCACTTGCATTTTCTACAAAAAGTGTGTTTCATAACTGCTCATTCAAAAATATGTTTTATCTCTGTTAACTGAATTTACAGATCAGAAATAAGTTTCACAGAATGCATCTGTGTAGTTTTTATTTGAAGATATTCTTTTTCCCAATGTAGGCCTCTTAGCGCTTAGCATGTCCAATTGCAGTTTCTACAGAAAGAGTGTTTCAGAACGGCTCAATCAAAAGTAAGGTTCAACTCTGTTAGTTGAATGCACAGAACAGAAAGAATTTTCACAGAATGCTACTGTGTAGTTTATATTTGAATATATTCTTTTTCCACTATTACCCTCTTAGCGCTCCGAATGTCCACTTGCATTTTCTACAGAAAGAGTGTTCAGAACTGCGCAATCAAAAGTATGATTTAACTCTGTTAGCTTAATGAACATATCAGAAATAAGTTTCACACAATGCTTCTGTGTAGTTTTTATTTGAAGATATTATTTTTCCCAATATAGGCCTCTTAGCGCTCAGAATGTCCAATTGCTGTTTCTACAGAAAGAGTGTTTCAGAAAGGCTCAATCAAAAGTAAGGTTCAACTCTGTTAGTTGAATGCACAGAACAGAAAGAAGTTTCATACAATGCTTCTGTGTAGTTTATATTTGAACATATTCTTTTTTCCACTATTACCCACTTAGCGCTACGAATGTCCAGTTGCATTTTCTACAGACAGAGTGTTTCAAAACTGCTCAATCAAAAGTATGGTTTAACTCTGTTAGCTGAATGCTCAGATCAGAAAGAAGTTTCACAGAATGCTTCTGTGTAGTTTATATTTGAATATATTCCTTTTTCCACTACTACTCTCTTAGCGCTCCAAATGTCCAGTTGCATTTTCTACCGAAAGAGTGTTCAGATCTGCTCAATCAAAAGTATGGTTTAACTCTGTTAGCTGAATGCACAGATCAGAAAGAAGTTTCACAGAATGATTCTGTGTAGTTTATATTTGGAGACATTCCTTTTTCCACTATTACCCTCTTAGCGCTCCGAATCTCCACTTGCATTTTCTACAGAAAGTGTGTTTCAGAACGGCTCAATCAAAACTAAGGTTCAACTCTTTTAGTTGAACAAACAGAACAGAAAGATGTTTCACACAATTCTTCTGTGTAGTTTTTATTTGTAGACATTCTTTTTCCCAATATAGGCCTCTTAGCGCTCAGAATGTCCAATTGCAGTTTCTACAGAAAGAGTGTTTCAGAACGGCTCAATCAAAAGTAAGGTTCAACTCTGTTAGTTGAATGCACAGAACAGAAAGAAGTTTCATACAATGCTTCTGTGTAGTTTATATTTGAACATATTCTTTTTTCCACTATTACCCACTTAGCGCTACGAATGTCAAGTTGCATTTTCTACAGACAGAGTGTTTCAAAACTGCTCAATCAAAAGTATGGTTTAACTCTGTTAGCTGAATGCTCAGATCAGAAAGAAGTTTCACAGAATGCTTCTGTGTAGTTTATATTTGAATATATTCCTTTTTCCACTACTACGCTCTTAGCGCTCCAAATGTCCAGTTGCATTTTCTACAGAAAGAGTGTTCAGATCTGCTCAATCAAAAGTATGTTTTAACTCTGTTAGCTGAATGCTCAGATCAGAAAAAAGTTTCACAGAATGCTTCTGTGTAGTTTATATTTGAATATATTCCTTTTTCCACTACTACGCTCTTAGCGCTCCAAATGTCCAGTTGCATTTTCTACAGAAAGAGTGTTCAGATCTGCTCAATCAAAAGTATGGTTTAACTCTGTTAGCTGAATGCACAGATCAGAAAGAAGTTTCACCGAATGATTCTGTGTAGTTTATATTTGAAGACATTCCTTTTTCCACTATTACACTCTTAGCGCTCCGAATCTCCACTTGCATTTTCTACAAAAAGAGTGTTTCAAAACTGCTCAATCAAAAGTATGGTTTAACTCTGTTAGCTTAATGAACATATCAGAAAGAAGTTTCACACAATGCTTCTGTGTAGTTTTTATTTGAAGATATTATTTTTCCCAATAGAGGCCTCTTAGCGCTCAGAATGTCCAATTGCAGTTTCTACAGAAAGAGTGGTTCAGAAAGGCTCAATCAAAAGTAAGGTTCAACTCTGTTAGTTGAATGCACAGAACAGAAAGAAGTTTCATACACTGCTTCTGTGTAGTTTATATTTGAACATATTCTTTTTTCCACTATTACCCACTTAGCGCTACGAATGTCCAGTTGCATTTTCTACAGACAGAGTGTTTCCAAACTGCTCAATCAAAAGTATGGTTTAACTCTGTTAGCTGAATGCTCAGATCAGAAAGAAGTTTCACAGAATCCTTCTGTGTAGTTTATATTTGAATATATTCCTTTTTCCACTACTACTCTCTTAGCGCTCCAAATGTCCAGTTGCATTTTCTACAGAAAGAGAGTTCAGATCTGCTCAATCAAAAGTATGGTTTAACTCTGTTAGCTGAATGCACAGATCAGAAAGAAGTTTCACCGAATGATTCTGTGTAGTTTATATTTGAAGACATTCCTTTTTCCACTATTACCCTCTTAGCGCTCCGAATCTCCACTTGCATTTTCTACAAAAAGAGTGTTTCATAACTGCTCATTCAAAAATATGTTTTATCTCTGTTAACTGAATTTACAGATCAGAAATAAGTTTCACAGAATGCATCTGTGTAGTTTTTATTTGAAGATATTCTTTTTCCCAATGTAGGCCTCTTAGCGCTTAGCATGTCCAATTGCAGTTTCTACAGAAAGAGTGTTTCAGAACGGCTCAATCAAAAGTAAGGTCCAACTCTGTTAATTGAATGCACAGAACAGAAAGAATTTTCACAGAATGCTACTGTGTAGTTTATATTTGAATATATTCTTTTTCCACTATTACCCTCTTAGCGCTCCGAATGTCCACTTGCATTTTCTACAGAAAGAGTGTTCAGAACTGCGCAATCAAAAGTATGATTTAACTCTGTTAGCTTAATGAACATATCAGAAATAAGTTTCACACAATGCTTCTGTGTAGTTTTTATTTGAAGATATTATTTTTCCCAATATAGGCCTCTTAGCGCTCAGAATGTCCAATTGCAGTTTCTACAGAAAGAGTGTTTCAGAAAGGCTCAATCAAAAGTAAGGTTCAACTCTGTTAGTTGAATGCACAGAACAGAAAGAAGTTTCATACACTGCTTCTGTGTAGTTTATATTTGAACATATTATTTTTTCCACAATTACCCACTTAGCGCTACGAATGTCCAGTTGCATTTTCTACAGACAGAGAGTTTCAAAACTGCTCAATCAAAAGTATGGTTTAACTCTGTTAGCTGAATGCTCAGATCAGAAAGAAGTTTCACAGAATCCTTCTGTGTAGTTTATATTTGAATATATACCTTTTTCCACTACTACTCTCTTAGCGCTCCAAATGTCCAGTTGCATTTTCTACAGAAAGAGAGTTCAGATCTGCTCAATCAAAAGTATGGTTTAACTCTGTTAGCTGAATGCACAGATCAGAAAGAAGTTTCACAGAATGATTCTGTGTAGTTTATATTTGGAGACATTCCTTTTTCCACTATTACCCTCTTAGCGCTCCGAATCTCCACTTGCATTTTCTACAAAAAGAGTGTTTCATAACTGCTCATTCAAAAATATGTTTTATCTCTGTTAACTGAATTTACAGATCAGAAATAAGTTTCACAGAATGCATCTGTGTAGTTTTTATTTGAAGATATTCTTTTTCCCAATGTAGGCCTCTTAGCGCTTAGCATGTCCAATTGCAGTTTCTACAGAAAGAGTGTTTCAGAACGGCTCAATCAAAAGTAAGGTTCAACTCTGTTAGTTGAATGCACAGAACAGAAAGAATTTTCACAGAATGCTACTGTGTAGTTTATATTTGAATATATTCTTTTTCCACTATTACCCTCTTAGCGCTCCGAATGTCCACTTGCATTTTCTACAGAAAGAGTGTTCAGAACTGCGCAATCAAAAGTATGATTTAACTCTGTTAGCTTAATGAACATATCAGAAATAAGTTTCACACAATGCTTCTGTGTAGTTTTTATTTGAAGATATTATTTTTCCCAATATAGGCCTCTTAGCGCTCAGAATGTCCAATTGCTGTTTCTACAGAAAGAGTGTTTCAGAAAGGCTCAATCAAAAGTAAGGTTCAACTCTGTTAGTTGAATGCACAGAACAGAAAGAAGTTTCATACAATGCTTCTGTGTAGTTTATATTTGAACATATTCTTTTTTCCACTATTACCCACTTAGCGCTACGAATGCCCAGTTGCATTTTCTACAGACAGAGTGTTTCAAAACTGCTCAATCAAAAGTATGGTTTAACTCTGTTAGCTGAATGCTCAGATCAGAAAGAAGTTTCACAGAATGCTTCTGTGTAGTTTATATTTGAATATATTCCTTTTTCCACTACTACTCTCTTAGCGCTCCAAATGTCCAGTTGCATTTTCTACCGAAAGAGTGTTCAGATCTGCTCAATCAAAAGTATGGTTTAACTCTGTTAGCTGAATGCACAGATCAGAAAGAAGTTTCACAGAATGATTCTGTGTAGTTTATATTTGGAGACATTCCTTTTTCCACTATTACCCTCTTAGCGCTCCGAATCTCCACTTGCATTTTCTACAGAAAGTGTGTTTCAGAACGGCTCAATCAAAACTAAGGTTCAACTCTTTTAGTTGAACAAACAGAACAGAAAGAAGTTTCACACAATTCTTCTGTGTAGTTTTTATTTGTAGACATTCTTTTTCCCAATATAGGCCTCTTAGCGCTCAGAATGTCCAATTGCAGTTTCTACAGAAAGAGTGTTTCAGAACGGCTCAATCAAAAGTAAGGTTCAACTCTGTTAGTTGAATGCACAGAACAGAAAGAAGTTTCATACAATGCTTCTGTGTAGTTTATATTTGAACATATTCTTTTTTCCACTATTACCCACTTAGCGCTACGAATGTCAAGTTGCATTTTCTACAGACACAGTGTTTCAAAACTGCTCAATCAAAAGTATGGTTTAACTCTGTTAGCTGAATGCTCAGATCAGAAAGAAGTTTCACAGAATGCTTCTGTGTAGTTTATATTTGAATATATTCCTTTTTCCACTACTACGCTCTTAGCGCTCCAAATGTCCAGTTGCATTTTCTACAGAAAGAGTGTTCAGATCTGCTCAATCAAAAGTATGGTTTAACTCTGTTAGCTGAATGCTCAGATCAGAAAAAAGTTTCACAGAATGCTTCTGTGTAGTTTATATTTGAATATATTCCTTTTTCCACTACTACGCTCTTAGCGCTCCAAATGTCCAGTTGCATTTTCTACAGAAAGAGTGTTCAGATCTGCTCAATCAAAAGTATGGTTTAACTCTGTTAGCTGAATGCACAGATCAGAAAGAAGTTTCACCGAATGATTCTGTGTAGTTTATATTTGAAGACATTCCTTTTTCCACTATTACACTCTTAGCGCTCCGAATCTCCACTTGCATTTTCTACAAAAAGAGTGTTTCAAAACTGCTCAATCAAAAGTATGGTTTAACTCTGTTAGCTTAATGAACATATCAGAAAGAAGTTTCACACAATGCTTCTGTGTAGTTTTTATTTGAAGATATTATTTTTCTCAATAGAGGCCTCTTAGCGCTCAGAATGTCCAATTGCAGTTTCTACAGAAAGAGTGGTTCAGAAAGGCTCAATCAAAAGTAAGGTTCAACTCTGTTAGTTGAATGCACAGAACAGAAAGAAGTTTCATACACTGCTTCTGTGTAGTTTATATTTGAACATATTCTTTTTTCCACTATTACCCACTTAGCGCTACGAATGTCCAGTTGCATTTTCTACAGACAGAGTGTTTCAAAACTGCTCAATCAAAAGTATGGTTTAACTCTGTTAGCTGAATGCTCAGATCAGAAAAAAGTTTCACAGAATGCTTCTGTGTAGTTTATATTTGAATATATTCCTTTTTCCACTACTACGCTCTTAGCGCTCCAAATGTCCAGTTGCATTTTCTACAGAAAGAGTGTTCAGATCTGCTCAATCAAAAGTATGGTTTAACTCTGTTAGCTGAATGCACAGATCAGAAAGAAGTTTCACCGAATGATTCTGTGTAGTTTATATTTGAAGACATTCCTTTTTCCACTATTACCCTCTTAGCGCTCCGAATCTCCACTTGCATTTTCTACAAAAAGAGTGTTTCAAAACTGCTCAATCAAAAGTATGGTTTAACTCTGTTAGCTTAATGAACATATCAGAAAGAAGTTTCACACAATGCTTCTGTGTAGTTTTTATTTGAAGATATTATTTTTCCCAATAGAGGCCTCTTAGCGCTCAGAATGTCCAATTGCAGTTTCTACAGAAAGAGTGTTTCAGAAAGGCTCAATCAAAAGTAAGGTTCAACTCTGTTAGTTGAATGCACAGAACAGAAAGAAGTTTCATACACTGCTTCTGTGTAGTTTATATTTGAACATATTCTTTTTTCCACTATTTCCCACTTAGCGCTACGAATGTCCAGTTGCATTTTCTACAGACAGAGTGTTTCAAAACTGCTCAATCAAAAGTATGGTTTAACTCTGTTAGCTGAATGCTCAGATCAGAAAGAAGTTTCACAGAATCCTTCTGTGTAGTTTATATTTGAATATATTCCTTTTTCCACTACTACTCTCTTAGCGCTCCAAATGTCCAGTTGCATTTTCTACAGAAAGAGAGTTCAGATCTGCTCAATCAAAAGTATGGTTTAACTCTGTTAGCTGAATGCACAGATCAGAAAGAAGTTTCACCGAATGATTCTGTGTAGTTTATATTTGAAGACATTCCTTTTTCCACTATTACCCTCTTAGCGCTCCGAATCTCCACTTGCATTTTCTACAAAAAGTGTGTTTCATAACTGCTCATTCAAAAATATGTTTTATCTCTGTTAACTGAATTTACAGATCAGAAATAAGTTTCACAGAATGCATCTGTGTAGTTTTTATTTGAAGATATTCTTTTTCCCAATGTAGGCCTCTTAGCGCTTAGCATGTCCAATTGCAGTTTCTACAGAAAGAGTGTTTCAGAACGGCTCAATCAAAAGTAAGGTTCAACTCTGTTAGTTGAATGCACAGAACAGAAAGAATTTTCACAGAATGCTACTGTGTAGTTTATATTTGAATATATTCTTTTTCCACTATTACCCTCTTAGCGCTCCGAATGTCCACTTGCATTTTCTACAGAAAGAGTGTTCAGAACTGCGCAATCAAAAGTATGATTTAACTCTGTTAGCTTAATGAACATATCAGAAATAAGTTTCACACAATGCTTCTGTGTAGTTTTTATTTGAAGATATTATTTTTCCCAATATAGGCCTCTTAGCGCTCAGAATGTCCAATTGCTGTTTCTACAGAAAGAGTGTTTCAGAAAGGCTCAATCAAAAGTAAGGTTCAACTCTGTTAGTTGAATGCACAGAACAGAAAGAAGTTTCATACAATGCTTCTGTGTAGTTTATATTTGAACATATTCTTTTTTCCACTATTACCCACTTAGCGCTACGAATGTCCAGTTGCATTTTCTACAGACAGAGTGTTTCAAAACTGCTCAATCAAAAGTATGGTTTAACTCTGTTAGCTGAATGCTCAGATCAGAAAGAAGTTTCACAGAATGCTTCTGTGTAGTTTATATTTGAATATATTCCTTTTTCCACTACTACTCTCTTAGCGCTCCAAATGTCCAGTTGCATTTTCTACCGAAAGAGTGTTCAGATCTGCTCAATCAAAAGTATGGTTTAACTCTGTTAGCTGAATGCACAGATCAGAAAGAAGTTTCACAGAATGATTCTGTGTAGTTTATATTTGGAGACATTCCTTTTTCCACTATTACCCTCTTAGCGCTCCGAATCTCCACTTGCATTTTCTACAGAAAGTGTGTTTCAGAACGGCTCAATCAAAACTAAGGTTCAACTCTTTTAGTTGAACAAACAGAACAGAAAGAAGTTTCACACAATTCTTCTGTGTAGTTTTTATTTGTAGACATTCTTTTTCCCAATATAGGCCTCTTAGCGCTCAGAATGTCCAATTGCAGTTTCTACAGAAAGAGTGTTTCAGAACGGCTCAATCAAAAGTAA
This sequence comes from Symphalangus syndactylus, assembly GCF_028878055.3. Lineage (NCBI taxonomy): Eukaryota > Metazoa > Chordata > Mammalia > Primates > Hylobatidae > Symphalangus > Symphalangus syndactylus. The sequence continues at coordinate 6,337,198 of NC_072448.2, forward strand.
GGTTCAACTCTGTTAGTTGAATGCACAGAACAGAAAGAAGTTTCATACAATGCTTCTGTGTAGTTTATATTTGAACATATTCTTTTTTCCACTATTACCCACTTAGCGCTACGAATGTCAAGTTGCATTTTCTACAGACAGAGTGTTTCAAAACTGCTCAATCAAAAGTATGGTTTAACTCTGTTAGCTGAATGCTCAGATCAGAAAGAAGTTTCACAGAATGCTTCTGTGTAGTTTATATTTGAATATATTCCTTTTTCCACTACTACGCTCTTAGCGCTCCAAATGTCCAGTTGCATTTTCTACAGAAAGAGTGTTCAGATCTGCTCAATCAAAAGTATGTTTTAACTCTGTTAGCTGAATGCTCAGATCAGAAAAAAGTTTCACAGAATGCTTCTGTGTAGTTTATATTTGAATATATTCCTTTTTCCACTACTACGCTCTTAGCGCTCCAAATGTCCAGTTGCATTTTCTACAGAAAGAGTGTTCAGATCTGCTCAATCAAAAGTATGGTTTAACTCTGTTAGCTGAATGCACAGATCAGAAAGAAGTTTCACCGAATGATTCTGTGTAGTTTATATTTGAAGACATTCCTTTTTCCACTATTACACTCTTAGCGCTCCGAATCTCCACTTGCATTTTCTACAAAAAGAGTGTTTCAAAACTGCTCAATCAAAAGTATGGTTTAACTCTGTTAGCTTAATGAACATATCAGAAAGAAGTTTCACACAATGCTTCTGTGTAGTTTTTATTTGAAGATATTATTTTTCCCAATAGAGGCCTCTTAGCGCTCAGAATGTCCAATTGCAGTTTCTACAGAAAGAGTGTTTCAGAAAGGCTCAATCAAAAGTAAGGTTCAACTCTGTTAGTTGAATGCACAGAACAGAAAGAAGTTTCATACACTGCTTCTGTGTAGTTTATATTTGAACATATTCTTTTTTCCACTATTTCCCACTTAGCGCTACGAATGTCCAGTTGCATTTTCTACAGACAGAGTGTTTCAAAACTGCTCAATCAAAAGTATGGTTTAACTCTGTTAGCTGAATGCTCAGATCAGAAAGAAGTTTCACAGAATCCTTCTGTGTAGTTTATATTTGAATATATTCCTTTTTCCACTACTACTCTCTTAGCGCTCCAAATGTCCAGTTGCATTTTCTACAGAAAGAGAGTTCAGATCTGCTCAATCAAAAGTATGGTTTAACTCTGTTAGCTGAATGCACAGATCAGAAAGAAGTTTCACCGAATGATTCTGTGTAGTTTATATTTGAAGACATTCCTTTTTCCACTATTACCCTCTTAGCGCTCCGAATCTCCACTTGCATTTTCTACAAAAAGTGTGTTTCATAACTGCTCATTCAAAAATATGTTTTATCTCTGTTAACTGAATTTACAGATCAGAAATAAGTTTCACAGAATGCATCTGTGTAGTTTTTATTTGAAGATATTCTTTTTCCCAATGTAGGCCTCTTAGCGCTTAGCATGTCCAATTGCAGTTTCTACAGAAAGAGTGTTTCAGAACGGCTCAATCAAAAGTAAGGTTCAACTCTGTTAGTTGAATGCACAGAACAGAAAGAATTTTCACAGAATGCTACTGTGTAGTTTATATTTGAATATATTCTTTTTCCACTATTACCCTCTTAGCGCTCCGTATGTCCACTTGCATTTTCTACAGAAAGAGTGTTCAGAACTGCGCAATCAAAAGTATGATTTAACTCTGTTAGCTTAATGAACATATCAGAAATAAGTTTCACACAATGCTTCTGTGTAGTTTTTATTTGAAGATATTATTTTTCCCAATATAGGCCTCTTAGCGCTCAGAATGTCCAATTGCTGTTTCTACAGAAAGAGTGTTTCAGAAAGGCTCAATCAAAAGTAAGGTTCAACTCTGTTAGTTGAATGCACAGAACAGAAAGAAGTTTCATACAATGCTTCTGTGTAGTTTATATTTGAACATATTCTTTTTTCCACTATTACCCACTTAGCGCTACGAATGTCCAGTTGCATTTTCTACAGACAGAGTGTTTCAAAACTGCTCAATCAAAAGTATGGTTTAACTCTGTTAGCTGAATGCTCAGATCAGAAAGAAGTTTCACAGAATGCTTCTGTGTAGTTTATATTTGAATATATTCCTTTTTCCACTACTACTCTCTTAGCGCTCCAAATGTCCAGTTGCATTTTCTACCGAAAGAGTGTTCAGATCTGCTCAATCAAAAGTATGGTTTAACTCTGTTAGCTGAATGCACAGATCAGAAAGAAGTTTCACAGAATGATTCTGTGTAGTTTATATTTGGAGACATTCCTTTTTCCACTATTACCCTCTTAGCGCTCCGAATCTCCACTTGCATTTTCTACAGAAAGTGTGTTTCAGAACGGCTCAATCAAAACTAAGGTTCAACTCTTTTAGTTGAACAAACAGAACAGAAAGAAGTTTCACACAATTCTTCTGTGTAGTTTTTATTTGTAGACATTCTTTTTCTCAATATAGGCCTCTTAGCGCTCAGAATGTCCAATTGCAGTTTCTACAGAAAGAGTGTTTCAGAACGGCTCAATCAAAAGTAAGGTTCAACTCTGTTAGTTGAATGCACAGAACAGAAAGAAGTTTCATACAATGCTTCTGTGTAGTTTATATTTGAACATATTCTTTTTTCCACTATTACCCACTTAGCGCTACGAATGTCAAGTTGCATTTTCTACAGACAGAGTGTTTCAAAACTGCTCAATCAAAAGTATGGTTTAACTCTGTTAGCTGAATGCTCAGATCAGAAAGAAGTTTCACAGAATGCTTCTGTGTAGTTTATATTTGAATATATTCCTTTTTCCACTACTACGCTCTTAGCGCTCCAAATGTCCAGTTGCATTTTCTACAGAAAGAGTGTTCAGATCTGCTCAATCAAAAGTATGTTTTAACTCTGTTAGCTGAATGCTCAGATCAGAAAAAAGTTTCACAGAATGCTTCTGTGTAGTTTATATTTGAATATATTCCTTTTTCCACTACTACGCTCTTAGCGCTCCAAATGTCCAGTTGCATTTTCTACAGAAAGAGTGTTCAGATCTGCTCAATCAAAAGTATGGTTTAACTCTGTTAGCTGAATGCACAGATCAGAAAGAAGTTTCACCGAATGATTCTGTGTAGTTTATATTTGAAGACATTCCTTTTTCCACTATTACACTCTTAGCGCTCCGAATCTCCACTTGCATTTTCTACAAAAAGAGTGTTTCAAAACTGCTCAATCAAAAGTATGGTTTAACTCTGTTAGCTTAATGAACATATCAGAAAGAAGTTTCACACAATGCTTCTGTGTAGTTTTTATTTGAAGATATTATTTTTCCCAATAGAGGCCTCTTAGCGCTCAGAATGTCCAATTGCAGTTTCTACAGAAAGAGTGGTTCAGAAAGGCTCAATCAAAAGTAAGGTTCAACTCTGTTAGTTGAATGCACAGAACAGAAAGAAGTTTCATACACTGCTTCTGTGTAGTTTATATTTGAACATATTCTTTTTTCCACTATTACCCACTTAGCGCTACGAATGTCCAGTTGCATTTTCTACAGACAGAGTGTTTCCAAACTGCTCAATCAAAAGTATGGTTTAACTCTGTTAGCTGAATGCTCAGATCAGAAAGAAGTTTCACAGAATCCTTCTGTGTAGTTTATATTTGAATATATTCCTTTTTCCACTACTACTCTCTTAGCGCTCCAAATGTCCAGTTGCATTTTCTACAGAAAGAGAGTTCAGATCTGCTCAATCAAAAGTATGGTTTAACTCTGTTAGCTGAATGCACAGATCAGAAAGAAGTTTCACCGAATGATTCTGTGTAGTTTATATTTGAAGACATTCCTTTTTCCACTATTACCCTCTTAGCGCTCCGAATCTCCACTTGCATTTTCTACAAAAAGAGTGTTTCATAACTGCTCATTCAAAAATATGTTTTATCTCTGTTAACTGAATTTACAGATCAGAAATAAGTTTCACAGAATGCATCTGTGTAGTTTTTATTTGAAGATATTCTTTTTCCCAATGTAGGCCTCTTAGCGCTTAGCATGTCCAATTGCAGTTTCTACAGAAAGAGTGTTTCAGAACGGCTCAATCAAAAGTAAGGTCCAACTCTGTTAATTGAATGCACAGAACAGAAAGAATTTTCACAGAATGCTACTGTGTAGTTTATATTTGAATATATTCTTTTTCCACTATTACCCTCTTAGCGCTCCGAATGTCCACTTGCATTTTCTACAGAAAGAGTGTTCAGAACTGCGCAATCAAAAGTATGATTTAACTCTGTTAGCTTAATGAACATATCAGAAATAAGTTTCACACAATGCTTCTGTGTAGTTTTTATTTGAAGATATTATTTTTCCCAATATAGGCCTCTTAGCGCTCAGAATGTCCAATTGCAGTTTCTACAGAAAGAGTGTTTCAGAAAGGCTCAATCAAAAGTAAGGTTCAACTCTGTTAGTTGAATGCACAGAACAGAAAGAAGTTTCATACACTGCTTCTGTGTAGTTTATATTTGAACATATTATTTTTTCCACAATTACCCACTTAGCGCTACGAATGTCCAGTTGCATTTTCTACAGACAGAGAGTTTCAAAACTGCTCAATCAAAAGTATGGTTTAACTCTGTTAGCTGAATGCTCAGATCAGAAAGAAGTTTCACAGAATCCTTCTGTGTAGTTTATATTTGAATATATACCTTTTTCCACTACTACTCTCTTAGCGCTCCAAATGTCCAGTTGCATTTTCTACAGAAAGAGAGTTCAGATCTGCTCAATCAAAAGTATGGTTTAACTCTGTTAGCTGAATGCACAGATCAGAAAGAAGTTTCACAGAATGATTCTGTGTAGTTTATATTTGGAGACATTCCTTTTTCCACTATTACCCTCTTAGCGCTCCGAATCTCCACTTGCATTTTCTACAGAAAGAGTGTTTCAGAACGGCTCAATCAAAACTAAGGTTCAACTCTTTTAGTTGAACAAACAGAACAGAAAGAAGTTTCACACAATTCTTCTGTGTAGTTTTTATTTGTAGACATTCATTTTCCCAATATAGGCCTCTTAGCGCTCAGAATGTCCAATTGCAGTTTCTACAGAAAGAGTGTTTCAGAACGCCTCAATCAAAACGTTCAACTCTGTTAGTTGAATGCACAGAACAGAAAGAAGTTTCATACAATGCTTCTGTGTAGTTTATATTTGAACATATTCTTTTTTCCAGTATTACCCACTTAGCGCTACGAATGTCCAGTTGCATTTTCTACAGACAGAGTGTTTCAAAACTGCTCAATCAAAAGTATGGTTTAACTCTGTTAGCTGAATGCTCAGATCAGAAAAAAGTTTCACAGAATGCTTCTGTGTAGTTTATATTTGAATATATTCCTTTTTCCACTACTAAGCTCTTAGCGCTCCAAATGTCCAGTTGCATTTTCTACAGAAAGAGTGTTCAGATCTGCTCAATGAAAAGTATGGTTTAATTCTGTTAGCTGAATGCACAGATCAGAAAGAAGTTTCACCGAATGATTCTGTGTAGTTTATATTTGAAGACATTCCTTTTTCCACTATTACCCTCTTAGCGCTCCGAATCTCCACTTGCATTTTCTACAAAAAGAGTGTTTCAAAACTGCTCAATCAAAAGTATGGTTTAACTCTGTTAGCTTAATGAACATATCAGAAAGAAGTTTCACACAATGCTTCTGTGTAGTTTTTATTTGAAGATATTATTTTTCCCAATAGAGGCCTCTTAGCGCTCAGAATGTCCAATTGCAGTTTCTACAGAAAGAGTGTTTCAGAAAGGCTCAATCAAAAGTAAGGTTCAACTCTGTTAGTTGAATGCACAGAACAGAAAGAAGTTTCATACACTGCTTCTGTGTAGTTTATATTTGAACATATTCTTTTTTCCACTATTACCCAATTAGCGCTACGAATGTCCAGTTGCATTTTCTACAGACAGAGTGTTTCAAAACTGCTCAATCAAAAGTATGGTTTAACTCTGTTAGCTGAATGCTCAGATCAGAAAGAAGTTTCACAGAATCCTTCTGTGTAGTTTATATTTGAATATATTCCTTTTTCCACTACTACTCTCTTAGCGCTCCAAATGTCCAGTTGCATTTTCTACAGAAAGAGAGTTCAGATCTGCTCAATCAAAAGTATGGTTTAACTCTGTTAGCTGAATGCACAGATCAGAAAGAAGTTTCACCGAATGATTCTGTGTAGTTTATATTTGAAGACATTCCTTTTTCCACTATTACCCACTTAGCGCTCCGAATCTCCACTTGCATTTTCTACAAAAAGAGTGTTTCATAACTGCTCATTCAAAAATATGTTTTATCTCTGTTAACTGAATTTACCGATCAGAAATAAGTTTCACAGAATGCATCTGTGTAGTTTTTATTTGAAGATATTCTTTTTCCCAATGTAGGCCTCTTAGCGCTTAGCATGTCCAATTGCAGTTTCTACAGAAAGAGTGTTTCAGAACGGCTCAATCAAAAGTAAGGTTCAACTCTGTTAGTTGAATGCACAGAACAGAAAGAATTTTCACAGAATGCTACTGTGTAGTTTATATTTGAATATATTCTTTTTCCACTATTACCCTCTTAGCGCTCCGAATGTCCACTTGCATTTTCTACAGAAAGAGTGTTCAGAACTGCGCAATCAAAAGTATGATTTAACTCTGTTAGCTTAATGAACATATCAGAAATAAGTTTCACACAATGCTTCTGTGTAGTTTTTATTTGAAGATATTATTTTTCCCAATATAGGCCTCTTAGCGCTCAGAATGTCCAATTGCTGTTTCTACAGAAAGAGTGTTTCAGAAAGGCTCAATCAAAAGTAAGGTTCAACTCTGTTAGTTGAATGCACAGAACAGAAAGAAGTTTCATACAATGCTTCTGTGTAGTTTATATTTGAACATATTCTTTTTTCCACTATTACCCACTTAGCGCTACGAATGTCCAGTTGCATTTTCTACAGACAGAGTGTTTCAAAACTGCTTAATCAAAAGTATGGTTTAACTCTGTTAGCTGAATGCTCAGATCAGAAAGAAGTTTCACAGAATGCTTCTGTGTAGTTTATATTTGAATATATTCCTTTTTCCACTACTACTCTCTTAGCGCTCCAAATGTCCAGTTGCATTTTCTACCGAAAGAGTGTTCAGTTCTGCTCAATCAAAAGTATGGTTTAACTCTGTTAGCTGAATGCACAGATCAGAAAGAAGTTTCACAGAATGATTCTGTGTAGTTTATATTTGGAGAAATTCCTTTTTCCACTATTACCCTCTTAGCGCTCCGAATCTCCACTTGCATTTTCTACAGAAAGTGTGTTTCAGAACGGCTCAATCAAAACTAAGGTTCAACTCTTTTAGTTGAACAAACAGAACAGAAAGAAGTTTCACACAATTCTTCTGTGTAGTTTTTATTTGTAGACATTCTTTTTCCCAATATAGGCCTCTTAGCGCTCAGAATGTCCAATTGCAGTTTCTACAGAAAGAGTGTTTCAGAACGGCTCAATCAAAAGTAAGGTTCAACTCTGTTAGTTGAATGCACAGAACAGAAAGAAGTTTCATACAATGCTTCTGTGTAGTTTATATTTGAACATATTCTTTTTTCCACTATTACCCACTTAGCGCTACGAATGTCAAGTTGCATTTTCTACAGACAGAGTGTTTCAAAACTGCTCAATCAAAAGTATGGTTTAACTCTGTTAGCTGAATGCTCAGATCAGAAAGAAGTTTCACAGAATGCTTCTGTGTAGTTTATATTTGAATATATTCCTTTTTCCACTACTACGCTCTTAGCGCTCCAAATGTCCAGTTGCATTTTCTACAGAAAGAGTGTTCAGATCTGCTCAATCAAAAGTATGGTTTAACTTTGTTAGCTGAATGCTCAGATCACAAAAAAGTTTCACAGAATGCCTCTGTGTAGTTTATATTTGAATATATTCCTTTTTCCACTACTACGCTCTTAGCGCTCCAAATGTCCAGTTGCATTTTCTACAGAAAGAGTGTTCAGATCTGCTCAATCAAAAGTATGGTTTAACACTGTTAGCTGAATGCACAGATCAGAAAGAAGTTTCACCGAATGATTCTGTGTAGTTTATATATGAAGACATTCCTTTTTCCACTATTACCCTTTTAGCGCTCCGAATCTCCACTTGCATTTTCTACAAAAAGAGTGTTTCAAAACTGCTCAATCAAAAGTATGGTTTAACTCTGTTAGCTTAATGAACATATAAGAAAGAAGTTTCACACAATGCTTCTGTGTAGTTTTTATTTGAAGATATTATTTTTCCCAATAGAGGCCTCTTAGCGCTCAGAATGTCCAATTGCAGTTTCTACAGAAAGAGTGTTTCAAAAAGGCTCAATCAAAAGTAAGGTTCAACTCTGTTAGTTGAATGCACAGAACAGAAAGAAGTTTCATACACTGCTTCTGTGTAGTTTATATTTGTACATATTCTTTTTTCCACTATTACCCACTTAGCGCTACGAATGTCCAGTTGCATTTTCTACAGACAGAGTGTTTCAAAACTGCTCAATCAAAAGTATGGTTTAACTCTGTTAGCTGAATGCTCAGATCAGAAAGAAGTTTCACAGAATCCTTCTGTGTAGTTTATATTTGAATATATTCCTTTTTCCACTACTACTCTCTTAGCGCTCCAAATGTCCAGTTGCATTTTCTACAGAAAGAGACTTCAGATCTGCTCAATCAAAAGTATGATTTAACTCTGTTAGCTGAATGCACAGATCAGAAAGAAGTTTCACCGAATGATTCTGTGTAGTTTATATTTGAAGACATTCCTTTTTCCACTATTACCCTCTTAGCGCTCCGAATCTCCACTTGCATTTTCTACAAAAAGAGTGTTTCATAACTGCTCATTCAAAAATATGTTTTATCTCTGTTAACTGAATTTACAGATCAGAAATAATTTCACAGAATGCATCTGTGTAGTTTTTATTTGAAGATATTCTTTTTCCCAATGTAGGCCTCTTAGCGCTTAGCATGTCCAATTGCAGTTTCTACAGAAAGAGTGTTTCAGAACGGCTCAATCAAAAGTAAGGTTCAACTCTGTTAGTTGAATGCACAGAACAGAAAGAATTTTCACAGAATGCTACTGTGTAGTTTATATTTGAATATATTCTTTTTCCACTATTACCCTCTTAGCGCTCCGAATGTCCACTTGCATTTTCTACAGAAAGAGTGTTCAGAACTGCGCAATCAAAAGTATGATTTAACTCTGTTAGCTTAATGAACATATCAGAAATAAGTTTCACACAATGCTTCTGTGTAGTTTTTATTTGAAGATATTATTTTTCCCAATATAGGCCTCTTAGCGCTCAGAATGTCCAATTGCAGTTTCTACAGAAAGAGTGTTTCAGAAAGGCTCAATCAAAAGTAAGGTTCAACTCTGTTAGTTGAATGCACAGAACAGAAAGAAGTTTCATACACTGCTTCTGTGTAGTTTATATTTGAACATATTATTTTTTCCACAATTACCCACTTAGCGCTACGAATGTCCAGTTGCATTTTCTACAGACAGAGTGTTTCAAAACTGCTCAATCAAAAGTATGGTTTAACTCTGTTAGCTGAATGCTCAGATCAGAAAGAAGTTTCACAGAATCCTTCTGTGTAGTTTATATTTGAATATATTCCTTTTTCCACTACTACTCTCTTAGCGCTCCAAATGTCCAGTTGCATTTTCTACAGAAAGAGAGTTCAGATCTGCTCAATCAAAAGTATGGTTTAACTCTGTTAGCTGAATGCACAGATCAGAAAGAAGTTTCACAGAATGATTCTGTGTAGTTTATATTTGGAGACATTCCTTTTTCCACTATTACCCTCTTAGCGCTCCGAATCTCCACTTGCATTTTCTACAGAAAGAGTGTTTCAGAACGGTTCAATCAAAACTAAGGTTCAACTCTTTTAGTTGAACAAACAGAACAGAAAGAAGTTTCACACAATTCTTCTGTGTAGTTTTTATTTGTAGACATTCATTTTCCCAATATAGGCCTCTTAGCGCTCAGAATGTCCAATTGCAGTTTCTACAGAAAGAGTGTTTCAGAACGCCTCAATCAAAAGGTTCAACTCTGTTAGTTGAATGCACAGAACAGAAAGAAGTTTCATACAATGCTTCTGTGTAGTTTATATTTGAACATATTCTTTTTTCCACTATTACCCACTTAGCGCTACGAATGTCCAGTTGCATTTTCTACAGACAGAGTGTTTCAAAACTGCTCAATCAAAAGTATGGTTTAACTCTGTTAGCTGAATGCTCAGATCAGAAAAAAGTTTCACAGAATGCTTCTGTGTAGTTTATATTTGAATATATTCCTTTTTCCACTACTACGCTCTTAGCGCTCCAAATGTCCAGTTGCATTTTCTACAGAAAGAGTGTTCAGATCTGCTCAATCAAAAGTATGGTTTAACTCTGTTAGCTGAATGCACAGATCAGAAAGAAGTTTCACCGAATGATTCTGTGTAGTTTATATTTGAAGACATTCCTTTTTCCACTATTACCCTCTTAGCGCTCCGAATCTCCACTTGCATTTTCTACAAAAAGAGTGTTTCAAAACTGCTCAATCAAAAGTATGGTTTAACTCTGTTAGCTTAATGAACATATCAGAAAGAAGTTTCACACAATGCTTCTGTGTAGTTTTTATTTGAAGATATTATTTTTCCCAATAGAGGCCTCTTAGCGCTCAGAACGTCCAATTGCAGTTTCTACAGAAAGAGTGTTTCAGAAAGGCTCAATCAAAAGTAAGGTTCAACTCTGTTAGTTGAATGCACAAAACAGAAAGAAGTTTCATACACTGCTTCTGTGTAGTTTATATTTGAACATATTCTTTTTTCCACTATTACCCACTTAGCGCTACGAATGTCCAGTTGCATTTTCTACAGACAGAGTGTTTTAAAACTGCTCAATCAAAAGTATGGTTTAACTCTGTTAGCTGAATGCTCAGATCAGAAAGAAGTTTCACAGAATCCTTCTGTGTAGTTTATATTTGAATATATTCCTTTTTCCACTACTACTCTCTTAGCGCTCCAAATGTCCAGTTGCATTTTCTACAGAAAGAGAGTTCAGATCTGCTCAATCAAAAGTATGGTTTAACTCTGTTAGCTGAATGCACAGATCAGAAAGAAGTTTCACCCAATGATTCTGTGTAGTTTATATTTGAAGACATTCCTTTTTCCACTATTACCCTCTTAGCGCTCCGAATCTCCACTTGCATTTTCTACAAAAAGAGTGTTTCATAACTGCTCATTCAAAAATATGTTTTATCTCTGTTAACTGAATTTACAGATCAGAAATAAGTTTCACAGAATGCATCTGTGTAGTTTTTATTTGAAGATATACTTTTTCCCAATGTAGGCCTCTTAGCGCTTAGCATGTCCAATTGCAGTTTCTACAGAAAGAGTGTTTCAGAACGGCTCAATCAAAAGTAAGGTTCAACTCTGTTAGTTGAATGCACAGAACAGAAAGAATTTTCACAGAATTCTACTGTGTAGTTTATATTTGAATATATTCTTTTTCCACTATTACCCTCTTAGCGCTCCGAATGTCCACTTGCATTTTCTACAGAAAGAGTGTTCAGAACTGCGCAATCAAAAGTATGATTTAACTCTTTTAGCTTAATGAACATATCAGAAATAAGTTTCACACAATGCTTCTGTGTAGTTTTTATTTGAAGATATTATTTTTCCCAATATAGGCCTCTTAGCGCTCAGAATGTCCAATTGCTGTTTCTACAGAAAGAGTGTTTCAGAAAGGCTCAATCAAAAGTAAGGTTCAACTCTGTTAGTTGAATGCACAGAACAGAAAGAAGTTTCATACAATGCTTCTGTGTAGTTTATATTTGAACATATCCTTTTTTCCACTATTACCCACTTAGCGCTACGAATGTCCAGTTGCATTTTCTACAGACAGAGTGTTTCAAAACTGCTCAATCAAAAGTATGGTTTAACTCTGTTAGCTGAATGCTCAGATCAGAAAGAAGTTTCACAGAATGCTTCTGTGTAGTTTATATTTGAATATATTCCTTTTTCCACTACTACTCTCTTAGCGCTCCAAATGTCCAGTTGCATTTTCTACCGAAAGTGTGTTCAGATCTGCTCAATCAAAAGTATGGTTTAACTCTGTTAGCTGAATGCACAGATCAGAAAGAAGTTTCACAGAATGATTCTGTGTAGTTTATATTTGGAGACATTCCTTTTTCCACTATTACCCTCTTAGCGCTCCGAATCTCCACTTGCATTTTCTACAGAAAGAGTGTTTCAGAACGGCTCAATCAAAACTAAGGTTCAACTCTTTTAGTTGAACAAACAGAACAGAAAGAAGTTTCACACAATTCTTCTGTGTAGTTTTTATTTGTAGACATTCATTTTCCCAATATAGGCCTCTTAGCGCTCAGAATGTCCAATTGCAGTTTCTACAGAAAGAGTGTTTCAGAACGCCTCAATCAAAAGGTTCAACTCTGTTAGTTGAATGCACAGAACAGAAAGAAGTTTCATACAATGCTTCTGTGTAGTTTATATTTGAACATATTCTTTTTTCCACTATTACCCACTTAGCGCTACGAATGTCCAGTTGCATTTTCTACAGACAGAGTGTTTCAAAACTGCTCAATCAAAAGTATGGTTTAACTCTGTTAGCTGAATGCTCAGATCAGAAAAAAGTTTCACAGAATGCTTCTGTGTAGTTTATATTTGAATATATTCCTTTTTCCACTACTAAGCTCTTAGCGCTCCAAATGTCCAGTTGCATTTTCTACAGAAAGAGTGTTCAGATCTGCTCAATGAAAAGTATGGTTTAATTCTGTTAGCTGAATGCACAGATCAGAAAGAAGTTTCACCGAATGATTCTGTGTAGTTTATATTTGAAGACATTCCTTTTTCCACTATTACCCTCTTAGCGCTCCGAATCTCCACTTGCATTTTCTACAAAAAGAGTGTTTCAAAACTGCTCAATCAAAAGTATGGTTTAACTCTGTTAGCTTAATGAACATATCAGAAAGAAGTTTCACACAATGCTTCTGTGTAGTTTTTATTTGAAGATATTATTTTTCCCAATAGAGGCCTCTTAGCGCTCAGAATGTCCAATTGCAGTTTCTACAGAAAGAGTGTTTCAGAAAGGCTCAATCAAAAGTAAGGTTCAACTCTGTTAGTTGAATGCACAGAACAGAAAGAAGTTTCATACACTGCTTCTGTGTAGTTTATATTTGAACATATTCTTTTTTCCACTATTACCCACTTAGCGCTACGAATGTCCAGTTGCATTTTCTACAGACAGAGTGTTTCAAAACTGCTCAATCAAAAGTATGGTTTAACTCTGTTAGCTGAATGCTCAGATCAGAAAGAAGTTTCACAGAATCCTTCTGTGTAGTTTATATTTGAATATATTCCTTTTTCCACTACTACTCTCTTAGCGCTCCAAATGTCCAGTTGCATTTTCTACAGAAAGAGAGTTCAGATCTGCTCAATCAAAAGTATGGTTTAACTCTGTTAGCTGAATGCACAGATCAGAAAGAAGTTTCACCGAATGATTCTGTGTAGTTTATATTTGAAGACATTCCTTTTTCCACTATTACCCACTTAGCGCTCCGAATCTCCACTTGCATTTTCTACAAAAAGAGTGTTTCATAACTGCTCATTCAAAAATATGTTTTATCTCTGTTAACTGAATTTACCGATCAGAAATAAGTTTCACAGAATGCATCTGTGTAGTTTTTATTTGAAGATATTCTTTTTCCCAATGTAGGCCTCTTAGCGCTTAGCATGTCCAATTGCAGTTTCTACAGAAAGAGTGTTTCAGAACGGCTCAATCAAAAGTAAGGTTCAACTCTGTTAGTTGAATGCACAGAACAGAAAGAATTTTCACAGAATGCTACTGTGTAGTTTATATTTGAATATATTCTTTTTCCACTATTACCCTCTTAGCGCTCCGAATGTCCACTTGCATTTTCTACAGAAAGAGTGTTCAGAACTGCGCAATCAAAAGTATGATTTAACTCTGTTAGCTTAATGAACATATCAGAAATAAGTTTCACACAATGCTTCTGTGTAGTTTTTATTTGAAGATATTATTTTTCCCAATATAGGCCTCTTAGCGCTCAGAATGTCCAATTGCTGTTTCTACAGAAAGAGTGTTTCAGAAAGGCTCAATCAAAAGTAAGGTTCAACTCTGTTAGTTGAATGCACAGAACAGAAAGAAGTTTCATACAATGCTTCTGTGTAGTTTATATTTGAACATATTCTTTTTTCCACTATTACCCACTTAGCGCTACGAATGTCCAGTTGCATTTTCTACAGACAGAGTGTTTCAAAACTGCTTAATCAAAAGTATGGTTTAACTCTGTTAGCTGAATGCTCAGATCAGAAAGAAGTTTCACAGAATGCTTCTGTGTAGTTTATATTTGAATATATTCCTTTTTCCACTACTACTCTCTTAGCGCTCCAAATGTCCAGTTGCATTTTCTACCGAAAGAGTGTTCAGTTCTGCTCAATCAAAAGTATGGTTTAACTCTGTTAGCTGAATGCACAGATCAGAAAGAAGTTTCACAGAATGATTCTGTGTAGTTTATATTTGGAGAAATTCCTTTTTCCACTATTACCCTCTTAGCGCTCCGAATCTCCACTTGCATTTTCTACAGAAAGTGTGTTTCAGAACGGCTCAATCAAAACTAAGGTTCAACTCTTTTAGTTGAACAAACAGAACAGAAAGAAGTTTCACACAATTCTTCTGTGTAGTTTTTATTTGTAGACATTCTTTTTCCCAATATAGGCCTCTTAGCGCTCAGAATGTCCAATTGCAGTTTCTACAGAAAGAGTGTTTCAGAACGGCTCAATCAAAAGTAAGGTTCAACTCTGTTAGTTGAATGCACAGAACAGAAAGAAGTTTCATACAATGCTTCTGTGTAGTTTATATTTGAACATATTCTTTTTTCCACTATTACCCACTTAGCGCTACGAATGTCAAGTTGCATTTTCTACAGACAGAGTGTTTCAAAACTGCTCAATCAAAAGTATGGTTTAACTCTGTTAGCTGAATGCTCAGATCAGAAAGAAGTTTCACAGAATGCTTCTGTGTAGTTTATATTTGAATATATTCCTTTTTCCACTACTACGCTCTTAGCGCTCCAAATGTCCAGTTGCATTTTCTACAGAAAGAGTGTTCAGATCTGCTCAATCAAAAGTATGGTTTAACTTTGTTAGCTGAATGCTCAGATCACAAAAAAGTTTCACAGAATGCCCCTGTGTAGTTTATATTTGAATATATTCCTTTTTCCACTACTACTCTCTTAGCGCTCCAAATGTCCAGTTGCATTTTCTACCGAAAGTGTGTTCAGATCTGCTCAATCAAAAGTATGGTTTAACTCTGTTAGCTGAATGCACAGATCAGAAAGAAGTTTCACAGAATGATTCTGTGTAGTTTATATTTGGAGACATTCCTTTTTCCACTATTACCCTCTTAGCGCTCCGAATCTCCACTTGCATTTTCTACAGAAAGTGTGTTTCAGAACGGCTCAATCAAAACTAAGGTTCAACTCTTTTAGTTGAACAAACAGAACAGAAAGAAGTTTCACACAATTCTTCTGTGTAGTTTTTATTTGTAGACATTCTTTTTCCCAATATAGGCCTCTCAGCGCTCAGAATGTCCAATTGCAGTTTCTACAGAAAGAGTGTTTCAGAACGGCTCAATCAAAAGTAAGGTTCAACTCTGTTAGTTGAATGCACAGAACAGAAAGAAGTTTCATACAATGCTTCTGTGTAGTTTATATTTGAACATATTCTTTTTTCCACTATTACCCACTTAGCGCTACGAATGTCAAGTTGCATTTTCTACAGACAGAGTGTTTCAAAACTGCTCAATCAAAAGTATGGTTTAACTCTGTTAGCTGAATGCTCAGATCAGAAAGAAGTTTCACAGAATGCTTCTGTGTAGTTTATATTTGAATATATTCCTTTTTCCACTACTACGCTCTTAGCGCTCCAAATGTCCAGTTGCATTTTCTACAGAAAGAGTGTTCAGATCTGCTCAATCAAAAGTATGGTTTTTTTTTTTTTTTTTTTTTTTTTTTATTATACTTTAGGGTTTTAGGGTACATGTGCACAATGTGCAGGTTTGTTACATATGTATCCATGTGCCATGTTGATTTCCTGCACCCATTAATTCGTCATTTAGCATTAGGTGTATCTCCTAATGCTGTCCCTCCCCCCTCCCCCCACCCCACAACAGTCCCCGGAGCGTGATGTTCCCCTTCCTGTGTCCATGAGTTCTCATTGTTCAATTCCCACCTATGAGTGAGAACATGCGGTGTTTGGTTTTTTGTCCTTGCGATAGTTTACTGAGAATGATGTTTTCCAGTTTCATCCATGTCCCTACAAAGGACACGAACTCATCATTTTTTATGGCTGCATAGTATTCCATGGTGTATATGTGCCACATTTTCTTAATCCAGTCTATCGTTGTTGGACATTTGGGTTGGTTCCAACTCTTTGCTATTGTGAATAGTGCCGCAATAAACATACGTGTGCATGTGTCTTTATAGCAGCATGATTTATAGCCCTTTGGGTATATACCCAGTAATGGGATGGCTGGGTCAAATGGTATTTCTAGTTCGAGATCCCTGAGGAATCGCCACACTGACTTCCACAATGGTTGAACTAGTTTACAGTCCCACCAACAGTGTAAAAGTGTTCCTATTTCTCCACATCCTCTCCAGCACCTGTTGTTTCCTGATTTTTTAATGATGGCCATTCTAACTGGTGTGAGATGGTATCTCACTGTGGTTTTGATTTGCATTTCTCTGATGGCCAGTGATGAGGAGCATTTCTTCATGTGTTTTTTGGCTGCATAAATGTCTTCTTTTGAGAAGTGTCTGTTCATGTCCTCTGCCCACTTTTTGATGGGGTTGTTTGTTTTTTTCTTGTAAATTTGTTTGAGTTCATTGTAGATTCTGGATATTAGCCCTTTGTCAGATGAGTAGGTTGCAAAAATTTTCTCCCATTCTGTAGGTTGTCTGTTCACTCGGATGATAGTTTCTTTTGCTGTGCAGAAGCTCTTTAGTTTAATGAGATCCCATTTGTCGATTTTGGCTTTTGTTGCCATTGCTTTTGGTGTTTTAGACATGAAGTCCTTGCCCACGCCTATGTCCTGAATGGTATTGCCTAGGTTTTCTTGTAGGATTTTAATGGTTTTAGGTCTAACATATAAGTCTTTAATCCATCTTGAATTAATTTTTGTATAAGGTGTAAGGAAGGGATCCAGTTGCAGCTTTCTACATATGGCTAGCCAGTTTTCCCAGCACCATTTATTAAATAGGGAATCCTTTCCCCATTTCTTGTTTTTGTCAGGTTTGTCAAAGATCAGATAGTTGTAGCTATGCGGCATCATTTCTGAGGGCTCTGTTCTGTTCCATTGATCTATGTCTCTGTTGTGGTACCAGTACCATGCTGTTTTGGTTACTGTAGCCTTGTAGTATAGTTTAAAGTCAGGTAGCGTGATGCCTCCAGCTTTGTTCTTTTGGCTTAGGATTGACTTGGCGATGCGGGCTCTTTTTTGGTTCCATATGAACTTTAAAGTAGTTTTTTCCAATTCTGTGAAGAAAGTCATTGGTAGCTTGATGGGGATGGCATTGAATCTATAAATTACCTTGGGCAGTATGGCCATTTTCACGATATTGATTCTTCCAACCCATGAGCATGGAATGTTCTTCCATTTGTTTGTATCCTCTTTTATTTCATTGAGCAGTGGTTTGTAGTTCTCCTTGAAGAGGTCCTTCACATCCCTTGTAAGTTGGATTCCTAGGTATTTTATTCTCTTTGAAGCAATTGTGAATGGGAGTTCACTCATGATTTGGCTCTCTGTTTGTCTGTTATTGGTGTACAAGAATGCTTGTGATTTTTGTACATTAATTTTGTATCCTGAGACTTTGCTGAAGTTGCTAATCAGCTTAAGGAGATTTTGGGCTGAGACAATGGGATTTTCTAGATATACAATCATGTCATCTGCAAACAGGGACAATTTGACTTCCTCTTTTCCTAATTGAATACCCTTTATTTCCTTCTCTTGCCTGATTGCTCTGGCCAGAACTTCCAGCACTATGTTGAATAGTAGCGGTGAGAGAGGGCATCCCTGTCTTGTGCCAGTTTTCAGAGGGAATGCTTCCAGTTTTTGCCCATTCAGTATGATATTGGCTGTGGGTTTGTTGTAGATAGCTCTTATTATTTTGAGATACATCCCATCAATACCTAATTTATTGAGAGTTTTTAGCATGAAGGGTTGTTGAATTTTGTCAAAGGCCTTTTCTGCATCTATTGAGATAATCATGTGGTTTTTGTCTTTGGTTCTGTTTATATGCTGGATTACATTTATTGATTTGCGTATGTTGAACCAGCCTTGCATCCCAGGGATGAAGCCCACTTGATCATGGTGAATAAGCTTTTTGATGTGCTGCTGGATTCGGTTTGCCAGTATTTTATTGAGGATTTTTGCATCAATGTTCATCAAGGATATTGGTCTGAAATTCTCTTTTTTGGTTATGTCTCTGCCAGGTTTTGGTATCAGGACGATGCTGGCTTCGTAAAATGTGTTAGGGAGGATTCCCTCTTTTTCTATTGATTGGAATAGTTTCAGAAGGAATGGTACCAGTTCCTCCTTGTACCTCTGGTAGAATTCAGCTGTGAATCCATCAGGTCCTGGACTCTTTTTGGTTGGTAAGCTATTGATTATTGCCACAATTTCAGAACCTGTTATTGGTCTATTCAGAGATTCAACTTCTTCCTGGTTTAGTCTTGGGAGGGTGTATTTGTCGAGGAATTTATCCATTTCTTCTAGATTTTCTAGTTTATTTGCATAGAGGTGTTTGTAGTATTCTCTGATGGTAGATTGTATTTCTGTGGGATCGGTGGTGATATCCCCTTTTTCGTTTTTTATTGCATCTATTTGATTCTTCTCTCTTTTCTTCTTTATTAGTCTTGCTAGCGGTCCATCAATTTTGTTGATCTTTTCAAAAAACCAGCTCCTAGATTCATTAATTTTTTGAAGGGTTTTTTGTGTCTCTATTTCCTTCAGTTCTGCTCTGATTTTAGTTATTTCTAGCCTTCTGCTAGCTTTTGAATGTGTTTGCTCTTGCTTTTCTAGTTCTTTTAATTGTGATGTTAGGGTGTCAATTTTGGATCTTTCCTGCTTTCTCTTGTGGGCATTTAGTGCTATAAATTTCCCTCTACACACTGCTTTGAACGTGTCCCAGAGATTCTGGTATGTTGTGTCTTTGTTCTCGTTGGTTTCAAAGAACATCTTTATTTCTGCCTTCATTTCATTATGTACCCAATAGTCATTCAGGAGCAGGTTGTTCAGTTTCCATGTAGTTGAGCGGTTTTGACTGAGTTTCTTAATCCTGAGTTCTAGTTTGATTGCACTGTGGTCTGAGAGACAGTTTGTTATAATCTCTGTTCTTTTACATTTGCTGAGAAGAGCTTTACTTCCAACTATGTGGTCAATTTTGGAATAGGTGTGGTGTGGTGCTGAAAAAAATGTATATTCTGTTGATTTGGGGTGGAGAGTTCTGTAGATGTCTATTAGGTCCACTTTATGTAGAGCTGAGTTCAATTCCTGGATATCCTTGTTAACTTTCTGTCTCGTTGATCTGTCTAATGCTGACAGTGGGGTGTTAAAATCTCCCATTATTATTGTGTGGGAGTTTAAGTCCCTTCGTAGGTCACTGAGGACTTGCTTTATGAATCTGGGTGCTCCTGTGTTGGGTGCATATATATTTAGGATAGTTAGCTCTTCTTGTTGAATTGATCCCTTTACCATTATGTAATGGCCTTCTTTGTCTCTTTTGATCTTTGTTGGTTTAAAGTCTATTTTATCAGAGACTAGGATTGCAACCCCTGCCTTTTTTTGTTTTCCAGTTGCTTGATAGATCTTCCTCCATCCCTTTATTTTGAGTCTATGTGTGTCTCTGCACGTGAGATGGGTTTCCTGAATACAGCACACTGATGGGTCCTGACTCCTTATCCAGTTTGCCAGTCTGTGTCTTTTGATTGGAGCATTTAGCCCATTTACATTTAACGTGAATATTGTTATGTGTGAATCTGATCCTGTCATTATGATGTTAGTTGGTTATTTTGCTCGTTAGTTGCTATAGTTTCTTCCTAGCCTCGATGGTCTTTACAATTTGGCATGTTTTTGCAGGGGCTGGTACCGGTTGTTCCTTTCCATGTTTAGTGCTTCCTTCAGGAGCTCTTTTAGGGCAGGCCTGGTGGTGACAAAATCACTCAGCGTTTGCTTGTCTGTAAAGTATTTTATTTCTCCTTCACTTATGAAGCTTAGTTTGGCGGGATAGGAAATTCTGGGTTGAAAATTCTTTTCTTTAAGAATGTTGAATATCGGCCCCCACTCTCTTCTGGCTTGTAGAGTTTCTGCTGAGAGATCAGCTGTTAGTCTGATGGGCTTCCCTTTGTGGGTAACCCGACCTTTCTCTCTGGCTGCCCTTAACATTTTTTCCTTCATTTCCACTTTGGTGAATCTGACAATTATGTGTCTTGGAGTTGCCCTTCTCGAGGAGTATCTTTGTGGCGTTCTCTGTATTTCCTGAATCTGAATGCTGGCCTGCCTTGCTAGATTGGGGAAGTTCTCCTGGATAATATCTTGCAGAGTGTTTTCCAACTTGGTTCCATTCTCCCCATCATTTTCAGGTACACCAATCAGACGTAGGTTTGGTCTTTTCACATAGTCCCAAATTTCTTGGAGGCTTTGTTCATTTCTTTTTATTCTTTTTTCTCTAAACTTCCCTTCTCTCTTCATTTCATTCATTTCATCTTCTATCAGCGATACCCTTTCTTCCAGTTGATCGCATCTGCTACTGAGGCTTCTGCATTCTTCGCGTAGTTCTCGAAACTTGGCTTTCAGCTCCATCATCTCCTTTAAGCCCTTCTCTCCATTGGTTATTCTAGTTATCCATTCTTCTAATTTTTTTTCAAAGTTTTTAACTTCTTTGCTATTGTTTTGAATTTCCTCTCGTAGCTCAGAGTAGTTTGATCGTCTGAAGCCTTCTTCTCTCAACTCACCAAAGTCATCCTCCATCCAGCTTTGTTCCATTGCTGGTGAGGAACTGCGTTCCTTTGGAGGAGGAGAGGTGCTCTGTTTTTTAGAGTTTCCAGTTTTTTTGGTCTGTTTTTTCCCCATCTTTGTGGTTTTGTCTACTTTTTGTCTTCGATGATGGTGATGTACAGATGGGTTTTTGGTGTGGATGTCCTTTCTGTTTGTTAATTTTCCTTCTACCAGACAAGACCCTCAGCTGCAGGTCTGTTGGAGTTTACTAGAGGTCCACTCCAGACCCTGTTTGGCTGGGTGTCAGCACCGGTGGCTGCAGAACAGCGGATTTTGGTGAGACCACAAATTCAGCTGTCTGATAGTTCCTCTGAAAGTTTTGTCTCAGAGGAGTACCCGGTTGAATGAGGTGTCAGTCTGTCCCACTGGGGGGGTGCCTCCCAGTTAGGCTGCTCAGGGGTGAGGGGCCCACTTTAGGAGGCAGTCTGTCCGTTCTCAGATCTCCAGCTGCGTGCTGGGAGAACCACTACTCTCTTCAAAGCTGTCAGTCAGACAGGGACATTTAAGGCTGTGGAGGTTCTCGCTGAGTTTTTGGTTGTCTGTGCCCTGCCCCCAGAGGTGGAACCTACAGAGGCAGGCGGGCCTCCTTGAGCTGTGGTGGGCTCCACCCAGTTCGAGCTTCCTGGCTGCTTCGTTTACTTAAGCAAGCCTGGGCAATGGCGGGCGCCCCTCCCCCAGCCTCGTTGCCGCCTTGCAGCGTGATCTCAGACTGCTGTGCTAGCAATCAGCAAGACTCTGTGGGCATAGGACCCTCCGAGCCAGGTGCGGGACACAATCTCCTAGTGTGCCGTTTTCCAGGCCCGTTGGAAAAGCGCAGTATTAGGACGGGACTGACCCGATATTCCAGGTGCCGTCTGTTTTCCCTTTCTTTGACTAGGAAAGGGAACTCCCTGACCCCTTGCGCTTCCCGAGTGAGGCAATGCCTCGCCCTGCTTCGGCTCCCGAACAGTGCGCTTCACCGACTGTCCTGCACCCACTGTTAGGCACTCCCTAGTGAGATGAAACAGGTACCTCAAGCAGAAATGCAGAAATCACCCGTCTTCTGTGTCGCTGGGGCTGGGAGCTGGAGACCGGAGCTGTTCCTATTCGGCCATCTTGGCTCCACCCTCAAAAGTATGGTTTAACTCTGTTAGCTGAATGCTCAGATCAGAAAAAAGTTTCACAGAATGTTTCTGTGTAGTTTATATTTGAATATATTCCTTTTTCCACTACTACGCTCTTAGCGCTCCAAATGTCCAGTTGCATTTTCTACAGAAAGAGTGTTCAGATCTGTTCAATCAAAAGTATGGTTTAACTCTGTTAGCTGAATGCACAGATCAGAAAGAAGTTTCACCGAATGATTCTGTGTAGTTTATATTTGAAGACATTCCTTTTTCCACTATTACCCTATTAGCGCTCCGAATCTCCACTTGCATTTTCTACAAAAAGAGTGTTTCAAAACTGCTCAATCAAAAGTATGGTTTAACTCTGTTAGCTTAATGAACATATCAGAAAGAAGTTTCACAAAATGCTTCTGTGTAGTTTTTATTTGAAGATATTATTTTTCCCAATAGAGGCCTCTTAGCGCTCAGAATGTCCAATTGCAGTTTCTACAGAAAGAGTGTTTCAGAAAGGCTCAATCAAAAGTAAGGTTCAACTCTGTTAGTTGAATGCACAGAACAGAAAGAAGTTTCATACACTGCTTCTGTGTAGTTTATATTTGAACATATTCTTTTTTCCACTATTACCCACTTAGCGCTACGAATGTCCAGTTGCATTTTCTACAGACAGAGTGTTTCAAAACTGCTCAATCAAAAGTATGGTTTAACTCTGTTAGCTGAATGCTCATATCAGAAAGAAGTTTCACAGAATCCTTCTGTGTAGTTTATATTTGAATATATTCCTTTTTCCACTACTACTCTCTTAGCGCTCCAAATGTCCAGTTGCATTTTCTACAGAAAGAGAGTTCAGATCTGCTCAATCAAAAGTATGGTTTTACTCTGTTAGCTGAATGCACAGATCAGAAAGAAGTTTCACCGAATGATTCTGTGTAGTTTATATTTGAAGACATTCCTTTTTCCACTATTACCCTCTTAGCGCTCCGAATCTCCACTTGCATTTTCTACAAAAAGAGTGTTTCATAACTGCTCATTCAAAAATATGTTTTATCTCTGTTAACTGAATTTACAGATCAGAAATAAGTTTCACAGAATGCATCTGTGTAGTTTTTATTTGAAGATATTCTTTTTCCCAATGTAGGCCTCTTAGCGCTCAGAATGTCCAATTGCAGTTTCTACAGAAAGAGTGTTTCAGAAAGGCTCAATCAAAAGTAAGGTTCAACTCTGTTAGTTGAATGCACAGAACAGAAAGAAGTTTCATACAATGCTTCTGTGTAGTTTATATTTGAACATATTCTTTTTTCCACTATTACCCACTTAGATCTACGAATGTCCAGTTGCATTTTCTACAGACAGAGTGTTTCAAAACTGCTCAATCAAAAGTATGGTTTAACTCTGTTAGATGAATGCTCAGATCAGAAAAAAGTTTCACAGAATGCTTCTGTGTAGTTTATATTTGAATATATTCCTTTTTCCACTACTACGCTATTAGCGCTCCAAATGTCCAGTTGCATTTTCTAGAGAAAGAGTGTTCAGATCTACTCAATCAAAAGTATGGTTTAAATCTGTTAGCTGAATGCACAGATCAGAAAGAAGTTTCACCGAATGATTCTGTGTAGTTTATATTTGAAGACATTCCTTTTTCCACTATTACCCTCTTAGCGCTCCGAATCTCCACTTGCATTTTCTACAAAAAGAGTGTTTCATAACTGCTCAATCAAAAATATGTTTTATCTCTTTTAACTGAATTTACAGATCAGAAATAAGTTTCACAGAATGCATCTGTGTAGTTTTTATTTGAAGATATTCTTTTTCCCAATGTAGGCCTCTTAGCGCTTAGCATGTCCAATTGCAGTTTCTACAGAAAGAGTGTTTCAGAACGGCTCAATCAAAAGTAAGGTTCAACTCTGTTAGTTGAATGCACAAAACAGAAAGAATTTTCACAGAATGCTACTGTGTAGTTTATATTTGAATATATTCCTTTTTCCACTATTACCCTCTTAGCGCTCCGAATGTCCACTTGCATTTTCTACAGAAAGAGTGTTCAGAACTGCGCAATCAAAAGTATGGTTTAACTCTGTTAGCTTAATGAACATATCAGAAATAAGTTTCACACAATGCTTCTGTGTAGTTTTTATTTGAAGATATTATTTTTCCCAATAGAGGCCTCTTAGCGCTCAGAATGTCCAATTGCAGTTTCTACAGAAAGAGTGTTTCAGAAAGGCTCAATCAAAAGTAAGGTTCAACTCTGTTAGTTGAATGCACAGAACAGAAAGAAGTTTCATACAATGCTTCTGTGTAGTTTATATCTGAACATACTCTTTTATCCACTATTACCCACTTAGCGCTACGAATGTCCAGTTGCCTTTTCTACAGACAGAGTGTTTCAAAACTGCTCAATCAAAAGTATGGTTTAACACTGTTAGCTGAATGCTCAGATCAGAAAGAAGTTTCACAGAATGCTTCTGTGTAGTTTATATTTGAATATATTCCTTTTTCCACTACTACTCTCTTAGCGCTCCAAATGTCCAGTTGCATTTTCTACAGAAAGAGTGTTCAGATCTGCTCAATCAAAAGTATGGTTTAACTCTGTTAGCTGAATGCACAGATCAGAAAGAAGTTTCACAGAATGATTCTGTGTAGTTTATATTTGGAGACATTCCTTTTTCCACTATTACCCTATTAGCGCTCCGAATCTCCACTTGCATTTTCTACAGAAAGAGTGTTTCAGAACGGCTCAATCAAAACTAAGGTTCAACTCTTTTACTGGAACAAACAGAACAGAAAGAAGTTTCACACAATTCTTCTGTGTAGTTTTTATTTGTAGACATTCTTTTTCCCAATATAGGCCTCTTAGCGCTCAGAATGTCCAATTGCAGTTTATACAGAAAGAGTGTTTCAGAACGGCTCAATCAAAAGTAAGGTTCAACTCTGTTAGTTGAATGCGCAGAACAGAAAGAAGTTTCATACAATGCTTCTGTGTAGTTTATATTTGAACATATTCTTTTTTCCACTATTACCCACTTAGCGCTACGAATGTCCAGTTGCATTTTCTACAGACAGAGTGTTTCAAAACTGCTCAATCAAAAGTATGGTTTAACTCTGTTAGATGAATGCTCAGATCAGAAAAAAGTTTCACAGAATGCTTCTGTGTAGTTTATATTTGAATATATTCCTTTTTCCACTACTACGCTATTAGCGCTCCAAATGTCCAGTTGCATTTTC
Source organism: Symphalangus syndactylus (assembly GCF_028878055.3). NCBI lineage: Eukaryota > Metazoa > Chordata > Mammalia > Primates > Hylobatidae > Symphalangus > Symphalangus syndactylus. Next base: position 6,362,613 of record NC_072448.2, read on the forward strand.
AACAGAAAGAGTGTTCAGATCTGCTCAATCAAAAGTATGGTTTAACTCTGTTAGCTGAATGCACAGATCAGAAAGAAGTTTCACCGAATGATTCTGTGTAGTTTATATTTGAAGACATTCCTTTTTCCACTATTACCCTCTTAGAGCTCCGAATCTCCACTTGCATTTTCTACAAAAAGAGTGTTTCATAACTGCTCAATCAAAAATATGTTTTATCTCTGTTAACTGAATTTACAGATCAGAAATAAGTTTCACAGAATGCATCTGTGTAGTTTTTATTTGAATATATTCTTTTTCCCAAAGTAGGCCTCTTAGCGCTTAGCATGTCCAATTGCAGTTTCTACAGAAAGAGTGTTTCAGAACGGCTCAATCAACAGTAAGGTTCAACTCTGTTAGTTGAATGCACAGAACAGAAAGAATTTTCACAGAATGCTACTGTGTAGTTTATATTTGAATATATTCCTTTTTCCACTATTACCCTCTTAGCGCTCCGAATGTCCACTTGCATTTTCTACAGAAAGAGTGTTCAGATCTGCGCAATCAAAAGTATGGTTTAACTCTGTTAGCTTAATGAACATATCAGAAATAAGTTTCACACAATGCTTCTGTGTACTTTTTATTTGAAGATATTATTTTTCCCAATATAGGCCTCTTAGCGCTCAGAATGTCCAATTGCAGTTTCTACAGAAAGAGTGTTTCAGAAAGGCTCAATCAAAAGTAAGGTTCAACTCTGTTAGTTGAATGCACAGAACAGAAAGAAGTTTCATACAATGCTTCTGTGTAGTTTATATCTGAACATACTCTTTTTTCCACTATTACCCACTTAGCGCTACGAATGTCCAGTTGCCTTTTCTACAGACAGAGTGTTTCAAAACTGCTCAATCAAAAGTATGGTTTAACACTGTTAGCTGAATGCTCAGATCAGAAAGAAGTTTCACAGAATGCTTCTGTGTAGTTTATATTTGAATATATTCCTTTTTCCACTACTACTCTCTTAGCGCTCCAAATGTCAAGTTTGCATTTTCTACAGAAAGAGTGTTCAGATCTGCTCAATCAAAAGTATGGTTTAACTCTGTTAGCTGAATGCACAGATCAGAAAGATGTTTCACAGAATGATTCTGTGTAGTTTATATTTGGAGACATTCCTTTTTCCACTATTACCCTATTAGCGCTCCAAATCTCCACTTGCATTTTCTACAGAAAGAGTGTTTCAGAACGGCTCAATCAAAACAAAGGTTCAACTCTTTTACTTGAACAAACAGAACAGAAAGAAGTTTCACACAATTCTTCTGTGTAGTTTTTATTTGTAGACATTCTTTTTCCCAATATAGGCCTCTTAGCGCTCAGAATGTCCAATTGCAGTTTCTACAGAAAGAGTGTTTCAGAACGGCTCAATCAAAAGTAAGGTTCAACTCTGTTAGTTGAATGCACAGAACAGAAAGTAGTTTCATACAATGCTTCTGTGTAGTTTATATTTGAACATATTCTTTTTTCCACTATTACCCACTTAGCGCTACGAATGTCCAGTTGCATTTTCTACAGACAGAGTGTTTCAAAACTGCTCAATCAAAAGTATGGTTTAACTCTGTTAGCTGAATGCTCAGATCAGAAAGAAGTTTCACAGAAGGCTTTTGTGTAGTTTATATTTGAATATATTCCTTTTTCCACTACTACGCTCTTAGCGCTCCAAATGTCCAGTTGCATTTTCTACAGAAAGAGTGTTCAGATCTGCTCAATCAAAAGTATGGTTTAACTCTGTTAGCTGAATGCACAGATCAGAAAGAAGTTTCACCGAATGATTCTGTGTAGTTTATATTTGAAGACATTCCTTTTTCCACTATTACCCTCTTAGCGCTCCGAATCTCCACTTGCATTTTCTACAAAAAGAGTGTTTCATAACTGCTCAATCAAAAATATGTTTTATCTCTGTTAACTGAATTTACAGAACAGAAATAAGTTTCACAGAATGCATCTGTGTAGTTTTTATTTGAAGATATACTTTTTCCCAATGTAGAACTCTTAGCACTTAGCATGTCCAATTGCAGTTTCTACAGAAAGAGTGTTTCAGAACGGCTCAATCAAAAGTAAGGTTCAACTCTGTTAGTTGAATGCACAGAACAGAAGGAATTTTCACAGAATGCTACTGTGTAGTTTATATTTGAATATATTCCTTTTTCCACTATTACCCTCTTAGCGCTCCGAATGTCCACTTGCATTTTCTACAGAAAGAGTGTTCAGAACTGCGCAATCAAAAGTATGGTTTAACTCTGTTAGCTTAATGAACATATCAGAAATAAGTTTCACACAATGCTTCTGTGTAGTTTTTATTTGAAGATATTATTTTTCCCAATAGAGGCCTCTTAGCGCTCAGAATGTCCAATTGCAGTTTCTACAGAAAGAGTGTTTCAGAAAGGCTCAATCAAAAGTAAGGTTCAACTCTGTTAGTTGAATGCACAGAACAGATAGAAGTTTCATACAATGCTTCTGTGTAGTTTATATTTGAACATATTCTTTTTTCCACTATTACCCACTTAGCGCTACGAATGTCCAGTTGCATTTTCTACAGACAGAGTGTTTCAAAACTGCTGAATCAAAAGTATGGTTTAACTCTGTTCGCTGAATGCTCAGATCAGAAAGAAGTTTCACAGAATGCTTCTGTGTAGTTTATATTTGAATATATTCCTTTTTCCACTACTACTCTCTTAGCGCTCCAAATGTCCAGTTGCATTTTCTACAGAAAGAGAGTTCAGATCTGCTCAATCAAAAGTATGGTTTAACTCTGTTAGCTGAATGCACAGATCAGAAAGAAGTTTCACAGAATGATTCTGTGTAGTTTATGTTTGGAGACATTCCTTTTTCCACTATTACCCCCTTAGCGCTCCGAATCTCCACTTGCATTTTCTACAGAAATAGTGTTTCAGAACGGCTCAATCAAAACTAACGTTCAAATCATTTAGTTGAACAAACAGAACAGAAAGAAGTTTCACACAATTCCTCTGTGTAGTTTTCATTTGTAGACGTTCTTTTTCCCAATATAGGCTTCTTAGCGCTCAGAATGTCCAATTGCAGTTTCTACAGAAAGAGTGTTTCAGAACGGCTCAATCAAAAGTAAGGTTCAACTCTGTTAGTTGAATGCACAGAACAGAAAGAAGTTTCATACAATGCTTCTGTGTAGTTTATATTTGAACATATTCTTTTTTGCACTATTACCCACTTAGCGCTACGAATGTCCAGTTGCATTTTCTACAGACAGAGTGTTTCAAAACTGCTCAATCAAAAGTATGGTTTAACTCTGTTAGCTGAATGCTCAGATCAGAAAGAAGTTTCACAGAAGGCTTCTGTGTAGTTTATATTTGAATATATTCCTTTTTCCACTACTACGCTCTTAGCGCTCCAAATGTCCAGTTGCATTTTCTACAGAAAGAGTGTTCAGATCTGCTCAGTCAAAAGTATGGTTTAACTCTGTTAGCTGAATGCACAGATCAGAAAGAAGTTTCACCGAATGATTCTGTGTAGTTTATATTTGAAGACAATCCTTTTTCCACTATTACCCTCTTAGCGCTCTGAATCTCCACTTGCATTTTCTACAAAAAGAGTGTTTCATAACTGCTGAATCAAAAATATGTTTTATCTCTGTTAACTGAATTTACAGATCAGAAATAATTTTCACAGAATGCATCTGTGTAGTTTTTATTTGAAGATATTCTTTTTCCCAATGTAGGCCTCTTAGCGCTTAGCATGTCCAATTGCAGTTTCTTCAGAAAGAGTGTTTCAGAACGGCTCAATCAAAAGTAAGGTTCAACTCTGTTAGTTGAATGCACAGAACAGAAAGAATTTTCACAGAATGCTACTGTGTAGTTTATATTTGAATATATTCCTTTTTCCAGTATTACCCTCTTAGCGCTCCGAATGTCCACTTGCATTTTCTACAGAAAGAGTGTTCAGAACTGCGCAATCAAAACTATGGTTTAACTCTGTTAGCTTAATGAACATATCAGAAATAAGTTTCACACAATGCTTCTGTGTAGTTTTTATTTGAAGATATTATTTTTCCCAATAGAGACCTCTTAGCGCTCAGAATGTCCAATTGCAGTTTCTACAGAAAGAGTGTTTCAGAAAGGCTCAATCAAAAGTAAGGTTCAACTCTGTTAGTTGAATGCACAGAACAGAAAGAAGTTTCATACAATGCTTCTGTGCAGTTTATATTTGAACATATTCTTTTTTCCACTATTACCCACTTAGCGCTACGAATGTCCAGTTGCATTTTCTACAGACAGAGTGTTTCAAAACTGCTCAATCAAAAGTATGGTTTAACTCTGTTAGCTGAATGCTCAGATCAGAAAGAAGTTTCACAGAATGCTTCTATGTAGTTTATATTTGAATATATTCCTTTTTCCACTACTACTCTCTTAGCGCTCCAAATGTCCAGTTGCATTTTCTACAGAAAGAGTGTTCAGATCTGCTCAATCAAAAGTATGTTTTAACTCTGTTAGCTGAATGCACAGATCAGAAAGAAGTTTCACAGATGATTCTGTGTAGTTTATATTTGGAGACATTCCTTTTTCCACTATTACCCTCTTAGAGCTCCGAATCTCCACTTGCATTTTCTACAGAAAGAGTGTTTCAGAACGGCTCAATCAAAACTAAGGTTCAACTCTTTTAGTTTAACAAACAGAACAGAAAGAAGTTTCACACAATTCATCTGTGTAGTTTTTATTTGTAGACATTCTTTTTCCCAATATAGGCCTCTTAGCGCTCAGAATGTCCAATTGCAGTTTCTACAGAAAGAGTGTTTCATAACTGCTCAATCAAAAATATGTTTTATCTCTGTTAACTGAATTTACAGATCAGAAATAAGTTTCACAGAATGCATCTGTGTAGTTTTTATTTGAAGATATTCTTTTTCCCAATGTAGGCCTCTTAGCGCTCAGAATGTCCAATTGCAGTTTCTACAGAAAGAGTGTTTCAGAACGACTCAATCAAAAGTAAGGTTCAACTCTGTTAGCTGAATGCACAGAACAGAAAGAAGTTTCATACAATGCTTCTGTGTAGTTCATATTTGAACATATTCTTTTTTCCACTATTACCCACTTAGCGCTACGAATGTCCAGTTGCATTTTCTACAGACAGAGTGTTTCAAAACTGCTCAATCAAAGTATGGTTTAACTCTGTTAGCTGAATGCTCAGATCAGAAAGAAGTTTCACAGAATGCTTCTGTGTAGTTTATATTTGAATATATTCCTTTTTCCACTACTACGCTCTTAGCGCTCCAAATGTCCAGTTGCATTTTCTACAGAAAGAGTGTTCAGATCTGCTCAATCAAAAGTATGGTTTAACTCTGTTAGCTGAATGCACAGATCAGAAAGAAGTTTCACTGAATGATTCTGTGTAGTTTATATTTGAAGACATTGCTTTTTCCACTATTACCCACTTAGCGCTCCGAATCTCCACTTGCATTTTCTACAAAAAGAGTGTTTCATAACTGCTCAATCAAAAATATGTTTTATCTCTGTTAACTGAATTTACAGATCAGAAATAAGTTTCACAGAATGCATCTGTGTAGTTTTTATTTGAAGATATTCTTTTTCCCAATGTAGGCCTCTTAGCGCTTAGCATGTCCAATTGCAGTTTCTACAGAAAGAGTGTTTCAGAACGGCTCAATCAAAAGTAAGGTTCAACTCTGTTAGTTGAATGCACAGAACAGAAAGAATTTTCACAGAATGCTACTGTGTAGTTTATATTTGAATATATTCCTTTTTCCACTATTACCCTCTTAGCGCTCCGAATGTCCACTTGCATTTTCTACAGAAAGAGTGTTCAGAACTGCACAATCAAAAGTATGGTTTAACTCTGTTAGCTTAATGAACATATCAGAAATAAGTTTCACACAATTCTTCTGTGTAGTTTTTATTTGAAGATATTATTTTTCCCAATAGAGGCCTCTTAGCGCTCAGAATGTCCAATTGCAGTTTCTACAGAAAGAGTGTTTCAGAAAGGCTCAATCAAAAGTAAGGTTCAACTCTGTTAGTTGAATGCACAGAACAGAAAGAAGTTTCATACAATGCTTCTGTGTAGTTTATATTTGAACATATTCTTTTTTCCACTATTACCCACTTAGCGCTACGAATGTCCAGTTGCATTTTCTACAGACAGAGTGTTTCAAAACTGCTCAATCAAAAGTATGGTTTAACTCTGTTAGCTGAATGATCAGATCAGAAAGAAGTTTCACAGAATGCTTCTGTGTAGTTTATATTTGAATATATTCCTTTTTCCACTACTACTCTCTTAGCGCTCCAAATGTCCAGTTGCATTTTCTACAGAAAGAGTGTTCAGATCTGCTCAATCAAAAGTATGGTTTAACTCTGTTAGCTGAATGCACAGATCAGAAAGAAGTTTCACAGAATGATTCTGTGTAGTTTATATTTGGAGACATTCCTTTTTCCACTATTACCCTCTTAGCGCTCCGAATCTCCACTTGCATTTTCTACAGAAAGAGTGTTTCAGAACGGCTCAATCAAAATTAAGTTCAACTCTTTTAGTTGAACAAACAGAACAGAAAGAAGTTTCACACAATTATTCTGTGTAGCTTTTATTTGTAGACATTCTTTATCCCAATATAGGCCTCTTAGCGCTCAGAATGTCGAATTGCAGTTTCTACAGAAAGAGTGTTTCAGAACGGCTCAATCAAAAGTAAGGTTCAACTCTGTTAGTAGAATGCACTGAACAGAAAGAAGTTTCATACAATGCTTCTGTGTAGTTCATATTTGAACATATTCTTTTTTCCACTATTACCCACTTAGCGCTACGAATGTCCAGTTGCATTTTCTACAGACAGAGTGTTTCAAAACTGCTCAATCAAACGCATGGTTTAACTCTGTTAGCTGAATGCTCAGATCAGAAAGAAGTTTCACAGAATGCTTCTGTGTAGTTTATATTTGAATATATTCCTTTTTCCACTACTACGCTCTTAGCGCTCCAAATGTCCAGTTGCATTTTCTACAGAAAGAGTTTTCAGATCTGCTCAATCAAAAGTATGGTTTAACTCTGTTAGCTGAATGCACAGATCAGAAAGAAGTTTCACCGAATGATTCTGTGTAGTTTATATTTGAAGACATTCCTTTTTCCACTATTACCCTCTTAGCGCTCCGAAACTCCACTTGCATTTTCTACAAAAAGAGTGTTTCATAACTGCTCAATCAAAAATATGTTTTATCTCTGTTAACTGAATTTACAGATCAGAAATAAGTTTCACAGAATGCATCTGTGTAGTTTTTATTTGAAGATATTCTTTTTCCCAATGTAGGCCTCTTAGCGCTTAGCATGTCCAATTGCAGTTTCTACAGAAAGAGTGTTTCAGAACGGCTCAATCAAAAGTAAGGTTCAACTCTGTTAGTTGAATGCACAGAACAGAAAGAATTTTCACAGAATGCTACTGTGTAGTTTATATTTGAATATATTCCTTTTTCCACTATTACCCTCTTAGCGCTCCGAATGTCCACTTGCATTTTCTACAGAAAGAGTGTTCAGAACTGCGCAATCAAAAGTATGGTTTAACTCTGTTAGCTTAATGAACATATCAGAAATAAGTTTCACACAATGCTTCTGTGTAGTTTTTATTTGAAGATATTATTTTTCCCAATAGAGGCCTCTTAGCGCTCAGAATATCCAATTGCAGTTTCTACAGAAAGAGTGTTTCAGAAAGGCACAATCAAAAGTAAGGTTCAACTCTGTTAGTTGAATGCACAGAACAGAAAGAAGTTTCATACAATGCTTCTGTGTAGTTTATATTTGAACATATTCTTTTTTCCAGTATTACCTACTTAGCGCTACGAATGTCCAGTTGCATTTTCTACAGACAGAGTGTTTCAAAACTGCTCAATCAAAAGTATGGTTTAACTCTGTTAGCTGAATGCTCAGATTAGAAAGAAGTTTCACAGAATGCTTCTGTGTAGTTTATATTTGAATATATTCCTTTTTCCACTACTACTCTCTTAGCGCTCCAAATGTCCAGTTGCATTTTCTACAGAAAGAGTGTTCAGATCTGCTCAATCAAAAGTATGGTTTAACTCTGTTAGCTGAATGCACAGATCAGAAAGAAGTTTCACAGAATGATTCTGTGTAGTTTATATTTGGAGACATTCCTTTTTCCACTATTACCCTCTTAGCGCTCCGAATCTCCACTTGCATTTTCTACAGAAAGAGTGTTTCAGAACGGCTCAAACAAAACTAAGGTTCAACTCTTTTAGTTGAACAAACAGAACAGAAAGAAGTTTCACACAATTCTTCTGTGTAGTTTTTATTTGTAGACATTCTTTTTCCCAATATAGGCCTCTTAGCGCTCAGAATGTCCAATTGCAGTTTCTACAGAAAGAGTGTTTCAGAACGGCTCAATCAAAAGTAAGGTTCAACTCTGTTAGTTGAATGCACAGAACAGAAAGAAGTTTCATACAATGCTTCTGTGTAGTTTATATTTGAACATATTCTTTTTTCCACTATTACCCACTTAGTGCTACGAATGTCCAGTTGCATTTTCTACAGACAGAGTGTTTCAAAACTGCTCAATCAAAAGTATGGTTTAACTCTGTTAGCTGAATGCTCAGATCAGAAAGAAGTTTCACAGAATGCTTCTGTGTAGTTTATATTTTAATATATTCCTTTTTCCACTACTACCCTCTTAGCGCTCCGAATCTCCACTTGCATTTTCTACAGAAAGAGTGTTTCAGAACGGCTCAATCAAAACTAAGGTTCAACTCTTTTAGATGAACAAACAGAACAGAAAGAAGTTTCACACAATTCTTCTGTGTAGTTTTTATTTGTAGACATTCTTTTTCCCAATATAGGCCTCTTAGCGCTCAGAATGTCCAATTGCAGTTTCTACAGAAAGAGTGTTTCAGAACGGCTCAATCAAAAGTAAGGTTCAACTCTGTTAGTTGAATGCACAGAACAGAAAGAAGTTTCATACCATGCTTCTGTGTAGTTTATATTTGAACATATTCTTTTTTCCACTATTACCCACTTAGCGCTACGAATGTCCAGTTGCATTTTCTACAGACAGAGTGTTTCAAAACTGCTCAATCAAAAGTATGGTTTAACTCTGTTAGCTGAATGCTCAGATCAGAAAGAAGTTTCACAGAATGCTTCTGTGTAGTTTATATTTCAATATATTCCTTTTTCCACTACTACGCTCTTCCCGCTCCAAATTTCCAGTTGCATTTTCAACAGAAAGAGTGTTCAGATCTGCTCAATCAAAAGTATGGTTTAACTCTGTTAGCTGAATGCACAGATCAGAAAGAAGTTTCACCGAATGATTCTGTGTAGTTTATATTTGAAGACATTCCTTTTTCCACTATTACCCTCTTAGCGCTCCGAATCTCCACTTGCATTTTCTACAAAAAGAGTGTTTCATAACTGCTCAATCAAAAATATGTTTTATCTCTGTTAACTGAATTTACAGATCAGAAATAAGTTTCACAGAATGCATCTGTGTAGTTTTTATTTGAAGATATTCTTTTTCCCAATGTAGGCCTCTTAGCGCTTAGCATGTCCAATTGCAGTTTCTACAGAAAGAGTGTTTCAGAACGGCTCAATCAAAAGTAAGGTTCAACTCTGTTAGTTGAATGCACAGAACAGAAAGAATTTTCACAGAATGCTACTGTGTAGTTTATATTTGAATATATTCCTTTTTCCACTATTACCCTCTTAGCGCTCCGAATGTCCACTTGCATTTTCTACAGAAAGAGTATTCAGAACTGCGCAATCAAAAGTATGGTTTAACTCTGTTAGCTTAATGAACATATCAGAAATAAGTTTCACACAATGCTTCTGTGTAGTTTTTATTTGAAGATATTATTTTTCCCAATAGAGGCCTCTTAGCGCTCAGAATGTCCAATTGCAGTTTCTACAGAAAGAGTGTTTCAGAAAGGCTCAATCAAAAGTAAGGTTCAACTCTGTTAGTTGAATGCACAGAACAGAAAGAAGTTTCATACAATGCTTCTGTGTAGTTTATATTTGAACATATTCTTTTTTCCACTATTACCCACTTAGCGCTACGAATGTCCAGTTGCATTTTCTACAGACAGAGTGTTTCAAAACTGCTCAATCAAAAGTATGGTTTAACTCTGTTAGCTGAATGCTCAGATCAGAAAGAAGTTTCACAGAATGCTTCTGTGTAGTTTATATTTGAATATATTCCTTTTTCCACTACTACTCTCTTAGCGCTCCAAATGTCCAGTTGCATTTTCTACAGAAAGAGTGTTCAGATCTGCTCAATAAAAAGTATGGTTTAACTCTGTTAGCTGAATGCACAGACCAGAAAGAAGTTTCACAGAATGATTCTGTGTAGTTTATATTTGGAGACATTCCTTTTTCCACTATTACCCTCTTAGCGCTCGGAATCTCCACTTGCATTTTCTACAGAAAGAGTGTTTCAGAACGGCTCAATCAAAACTAAGGTTCAACTCTTTTAGTTGGACAAACAGAACAGAAAGAAGTTTCACACAATTCTTCTGTGTAGTTTTTATTTGTAGACATTCTTTTTCCCAATATAGGCCTCTTAGCGCTCAGAATGTCCAATTGCAGTTTCTACAGAAAGAGTGTTTCAGAACGGCTCAATCAAAAGTATGGTTCAACTCTGTTAGTTGAATGCACAGAACAGAAAGAAGTTTCATACAATGCTTCTGTGTAGTTTATATTTGAACATATTCTTTTTTCCACTATTACCCACTTAGCGCTACGAATGTCCAGTTGCATGTTCTACAGACAGAGTGTTTCAAAACTGCTCAATCAAAAGTATGGTTTAACTCTGTTAGCTGAATGCTCAGATCAGAAAGAAGTTTCACAGAATGCTTCTGTGTAGTTTATATTTGAATATATTCCTTTTTCCACTACTACGCTCTTAGCGCTCCAAATGTCCAGTTGCATTTTCTACAGAAAGAGTGTTCACATCTGCTCAATCAAAAGTATGTTTTAACTCTGTTAGCTGAATGCACAGATCAGAAAGAAGTTTCACCGAATGATTCTGTGTAGTTTATATTTGAAGACATTCCTTTTTCCACTATTACCCTCTTAGCGCTCCGAATCTCCACTTGCATTTTCTACAAAAAGAGTGTTTCATAACTGCTCAATCAAAAATATGCTTTATCTCTGTTAACTGAATTTACAGATCAGAAATAAGTTTCACAGAATGCATCTGTGTAGTTTTTATTTGAAGATATTCTTTTTCCCAATGTAGGCCTCTTAGCGCTTAGCATGTCCACTTGCATTTTCTACAGAAAGAGTGTTTCAGAACGGCTCAATCAAAAGTAAGGTTCAACTCTGTTAGTTGAATGCACAGAACAGAAAGAATTTTCACAGAATGCTACTGTGTAGTTTATATTTGAATATATTCCTTTTTCCACTATTACCCTCTTAGCGCTCAGAATGTCCACTTGCATTTTCTACAGAAAGAGTGTTCAGAACTGCGCAATCAAAAGTATGGTTTAACTCTGTTAGCTTAATGAACATATCAGAAATAAGTTTCACACAATGCTTCTGTGTAGTTTTTATTTGAAGATATTATTTTTCCCAATAGAAGCCTCTTAGCGCTCAGAATGTCCAATTGCAGTTTCTACAGAAAGAGTGTTTCAGAAAGGCTCAATCAAAAGTAAGGTTAAACTCAGTTAATTGAATGCACAGAACAGAAAGAAGTTTCATACAATGCTTCTGTGTAGTTTATATTTGAACATATTCTTTTTTCCACTATTACCCACTTAGCGCTACGAATGTCCAGTTGCATTTTCTACAGACAGAGTGTTTCAAAACTGCTCAAATAAATTTATGGTTTAACTCTGTTAGATGAATGCTCAGATCAGAAAGAAGTTTCACAGAATGCTTCTGTGTAGTTTATATTTGAATATATTCCTTTCTCCACTAGTACTCTCTTAGCGCTCCAAATGTCCAGTTGCATTTTCTACAGAAAGAGTGTTCAGATCTGCTCAATCAAAAGTATAGTTTAACTCTGTTAGCTGAATGCACAGATCAGAAAGAAGTTTCACAGAATGATTCCTTGTAGTTTATATTTGGAGACATTCCTTTTTCCACTATTACCTTCTTAGCGCTCCGAAACTCCACTTGCATTTTCTACAGAAAGAGTGTTTCAGAACGGCTCAATCAAAACTAAGGTTCAACTCTTTTAGTTGAACAAACAGAACAGAAAGAAGTTTCACACAATTCTTCTGTGTAGTTTTTATTTGTAGACATTCTTTTTCCAAATATAGGCCTCCTAGCGCTCAGAATGTCCAATTGCAGTTTCTACAGAAAGAGTGTTTCAGAAAGGCTCAATCAATAGTAAGGTTCAACTCTGTTAGTTGAATGCACAGAACAGAAAGAAGTTTCATACAATGCTTCTGTGTAGTTTATATTTGAACATATTCTTTTTTCCACTATTACCCACTTAGCGCTACGAATGTCCAGTTGCATTTTCTACAGACAGAGTGTTTCAAAACTGCTCAATCGAAAGTATGGTTTAACTCTGTTAGCTGAATGCTCAGAGCAGAAAGAAGTTTCACAGAATGCTTCTGTGTTGTTTATATTTGAATATATTCCTTTTTCCACTACTACGCTCTTAGCGCTCCAAATGTCCAGTTGCATTTTCTACAGAAAGAGTGTTCTGATCTGCTGAATCAGAAGTATGGTTTAACTCTGTTAGCTGAATGCACAGATCAGAAAGAAGTTTCACCGAATGATTCTGTGTAGTTTATATTTGAAGACATTCCTTTTTCCACTATTACCCTCTTAGCGCTCCGAATCTCCACTTGCATTTTCTACAAAAAGAATCTTTCATAACTGCTCAATCAAAAATATGTTTTATCTCTGTTAACTGAATTTACAGATCAGAAATAAGTTTCACAGAATGCATCTGTGTAGTTTTTATTTGAAGATATTCTTTTTCCCAATGTAGGCCTCTTAGCGCTTAGCATGTCCAATTGCAGTTTCTACAGAAAGAGTGTTTCAGAACAGCTCAATCAAAAGTAAGGTTCAACTCTGTTAGTTGAATGCACAGAACAGAAAGGATTTTCACAGAATGCTACTGTGTAGTTTATATTAGAATATATTCCTTTTTCCACTATTACCCTCTTAGCGCTCCGAATGTCCACTTGCATTTTCTACAGAAAGAGTGTTCAGAACTGCGCAATCAAAAGTATGGTTTAACTCTGTTAGCTTAATGAACATATCAGAAATAAGTTTCACACAATGCTTCTGTGTAGTTTTTATTTGAAGATATTATTTTTCCCAATATAGGCCTCTTAGCGCTCAGAATGTCCAATTGCAGTTTCTACAGAAAGAGTGTTTCAGAAAGGCTCAATCAAAAGTAAGGTTCAACTCTGTTAGTTGAATGCACAGAACAGAAAGAAGTTTCATACAATGCTTCTGTGTAGTTTATATTTGAACGTATTCTTTTTTCCACTATTACCCACTTAGCGCTACGAATGTCCAGTTGCATTTTCTACAGGCAGAGTGTTTCAAAACTGCTCAATCAAAAGTATGGTTTAACTCTGTTAGCTGAATGCTCAGATCAGAAAGAAGTTTCACAGAATGCTTCTGTGTAGTTTATATTTGAATATATTCCTTTTTCCACTACTACTCTCTTAGCGCTCCAAATGTCCAGTTGTATTTTCTACAGAAAGAGTGTTCAGATCTGCTCAATCAAAAGTATGGTTTAACTCTGTTAGCTGAATGCACAGATCAGAAAGAATTTTCACACAATAATTCCGTGTAGTTTATATTTGAAGACATTCCTTTTTCCACTATTATCCTCTTAGCGCTCCGAATCTCCACTTGCATTTTCTACAGAAAGAGTGTTTCAGAACGGCTCAATCAAAACTAAGGTTCAACTCTTTTAGTTGACCAAACAGAACAGACAGTAGTTTCACACAATTCTTCTGTGTAGTTTTTATTTGTAGACATTCTTTTTCCCAATATAGGCCTCCTAGCGCTCAGAATGTCCAATTGAAGTTTCTACAGAAAGAGTGTTTCAGAAAGGCTCAATCAAAAGAAAGGTTCAACTCTGTTAGTTGAATGCACAGAACAGAAAGAAGTTTCATACAATGCTTCTGTGTAGTTTATATTTGAACATATTCTTTTTTCCACTATTACCCACTTGGCGCTACGAATGTCCAGTTGCATTTTCTACAGACAGAGTGTTTCAAAACTGCTCAATCAAAAGTATGGTTTAACTCTGTTAGCTGAATGCTCAGATCAGAAAGAAGTTTCACAGAATGCTTCTGTGTAGTTTATATTTGAATATATTCCTTTTTCCACTACTACTCTCGTAGCGCTCCAAATGTCCAGTTGCATTTTCTACAGAAAGAGTGTTCAGATCTGCTCAATCAAAAGTATGGTTTAACTCTGTTAGCTGAATGCACAGATCAGAAAGAAGTTTCACAGAATGATTCTGTGTAGTTTATATTTGGAGACATTCCTTTTTCCACTATAACCCTCTTAGCGCTCCAAATCTCCACTTGCATTTTCTACAGAAAGAGTCTTTCAGAACGGCTCAATCAAATCTAAGGTTCAACTCTTTTAGTTGAACAAACAGAACAGAAAGAAGTTTCACACAATTCTTCTGTGTAGTTTTTATTTGTAGACATTCTTTTTCCTAATATAGGGCCCTTAGCGCTCAGAATGTCCAATTGCAGTTTCTACAGAAAGAGTGTTTCAGAACGGCTCAATCAAAAGTAAGGTTCAACTCTGTTAGTTGAATGCACAGAACAGAAAGACGTTTCATACAATGCTTCTGTGTAGTTTATATTTGAACATATTCTTTTTTCCACTATTACCCACTTAGCGCTACGAATGTCCAGTTGCATTTTCTACAGACAGAGTGTTTCAAAACTGCTCAATCAAAAGTATGGTTTAACTCTGTTAGCTGAATGCTCAGATCAGAAAGAAGTTTCACAGAATGCTTCTGTGTAGTTTATATTTGAATATATAACTTTTTCCACTACTACGCTCTTAGCGCTCCAAATGTCCAGTTGCATTATCTACAGAAAGAATGTTTAGATCTGCTCAATCAAAAGTATGGTTTAACTCTGTTAGCTGAATGCACAGATCAGAAAGAAGTTTCACCGAATGATTCTGTGTTGTTTATATTTGAAGACATTCCTTTTTCCACTATTACCCTCTCAGCGCTCCGAATCTCCACTTGCATTTTCTACAAAAAGAGTGTTTCATAACTGCTCAATCAAAAATATGTTTTATCTCTGTTAACTGAATTTACAGATCAGAAATAAATTTCACAGAATGCATCTGTGTAGTTTTTATTTGAAGATATTCTTTTTCCCAATGTAGGCCTCTTAGCGCTTAGCATGTCCAATTGCAGTTTCTACAGAAAGAGTGTTTCAGAACGGCTCAATCAAAAGTAAGGTTCAACTCTGTTAGTTGAATGCACAGAACAGAAAAAATTTTCACAGAATGCTACTGTGTAGTTTATATTTGAATATATTCCTTTTTCCACTATTACCCTCTTAGCGCTCCGAATGTCCACTTGCATTTTCTACAGAAAGAGTGTTCAGAACTGCGCAATCAAAAGTATGGTTTAACTCTGTTAGCTTAATGAACATATCAGAAATAAGTTTCACACAATGCTTCTGTGTAGTTTTTATTTGAAGATATTATTTTTCCCAATATAGGCCTCTTAGCGCTCAGAATGTCCAATTGCAGTTTCTACAGAAAGAGTGTTTCAGAAAGGCTCAATCAAAAGTAAGGTTCAACTCTGTTAGTTGAATGCACAGAACAGAAAGAAGTTTCATACAATGCTTCTGTGTAGTTTATATTTGAACGTATTCTTTTTTCCACTATTACCCACTTAGCGCTACGAATGTCCAGTTGCATTTTCTACAGACAGAGTGTTTCAAAACTGCTCAATCAAAAGTATGGTTTAACTCTGTTAGCTGAATGCTCAGATCAGAAAGAAGTTTCACAGAATGCTTCTGTGTAGTTTATATTTGAATATATTCCTTTTTCCACTACTACGCTCTTAGCGCTCCAAATGTCCAGTTGCATTTTCTACAGAAAGAATGTTCAGATCTGCTCAATCAAAAGTATGGTTTAACTCTGTTAGCTGAATGCACAGATCAGAAAGAAGTTTCACCGAATGATTCTGTGTTGTTTATATTTGAAGACATTCCTTTTTCCACTATTACCCTCTTAGCGCTCCGAATCTCCACTTGCATTTTCTACAAAAAGAGTGTTTCATAACTGCTCAATCAAAAATATGTTTTATCTCTGTTAACTGAATTTACAGATCAGAAATAAGTTTCACAGAATGCATCTGTGTAGTTTTTATTTGAAGATATTCTTTTTCCCAATGTAGGCCTCTTAGCGCTTAGCATGTCCAATTGCAGTTTCTACAGAAAGAGTGTTTCAGAACGGCTCAATCAAAAGTAAGGTTCAACTCTGTTAGTTGAATGCACAGAACAGAAAGTATTTTCACAGAATGCTACTGTGTAGTTTATATTTGAATATATTCCTTTTTCAACTATTACCCTCTTAGCGCTCCGAATGTCCACTTGCATTTTCTACAGAAAGAGTGTTCAGAACTGCGCAATCAAAAGTATGGTTTAACTCTGTTAGCTTAATGAACATATCAGAAATAAGTTTCACACAATGCTTCTGTGTAGTTTTTATTTGTAGACATTCTTTTTCCCAATATAGGCCTCCTAGCGCTCAGAATGTCCAATTGCAGTTTCTACAGAAAGAGTGTTTCAGAAAGGCTCAATCAAAAGTAAGGTTCAACTCTGTTAGTTGAATGCACAGAACAGAAAGGAGTTTCATACAATGCTTCTGTGTAGTTTATATTTGAACATATTCTTTTTTCAACTATTACCCACTTAGCGCTACGAATGTCCAGTTGCATTTTCTACAGACAGAGTGTTTCAAAACTGCTCAATCAAAAGTATGGTTTAACTCTGTTAGCTGAATGATCAGATCAGAAAGAAGTTTCACAGAATGCTTCTGTGTAGTTTATATTTGAATATATTCCTTTTTCCACTAGTACTCTCTTAGCGCTCCAAATGTCCAGTTGCATTTTCTACAGAAAGAGTGTTCAGATCTGCTCAATCAAAAGTATGGTTTAACTCTGTTAGCTGAATGCACAGATCAGAAAGAAGTTTCACAGAATGATTCTGTGTAGTTTATATTTGGAGACATTCCTTTTTCCACTATTACCCTCTTAGCGCTCCGAATCTCCACTTGCATTTTCTACAGAAAGAGTGTTTCAGAACGGCTCAATCAAAACTAAGGTTCAACTCTTTTAGTTGAACAAACAGAACAGAAAGAAGTTTCACACAATTCTTCTGTGTAGTTTTTATTTGTAGACATTCTTTTTCCCAATATAGGCCTCCTAGCGCTCAGAATGTCCAATTGCAGTTTCTACAGAAAGAGTATTTCAGAACGGCTCAATCAAAAGTAAGGTTCAACACTGTTAGTTGAATGCATAGAACAGAAAGAAGTTTCATACAATGCTTCTGTGTAGTTTATATTTGAACATATTCTTTTTTCCCCTATTACCCACTTAGCGCTACGAATGTCCAGTTGCATTTTCTACAGACAGACTGTTTCAAAACTGATCAATCAAAAGTATGGTTTAACTCTGTTAGCTGAATGCTCAGATCAGAAAGAAGTTTCACACAATGCTTCTGTGTAGTTTATATTTGAATATATTCCTTTTTCCACTACTACGCTCTTAGCGCTCCAAATGTCCAGCTGCATTTTCTACAGAAAGAGTGTTCAGATCTGCTCAATCAAAAGTATGGTTTAACTCTGTTAGCTGAATGCACAGATCAGAAAGAAGTTTCACCGAATGATTCTGTGTAGTTTATATTTGAAGACATTCCTTTTTCCACTATTACCCTCTTAGCGCTCCGAATCTCCACTTGCATTTTCTACAAAAAGAGTGTTTCATAACTGCTCAATCAAAAATATGCTTTATCTCTGTTAACTGAATTTACAGATCAGAAATAAGTTTCACAGAATGCATCTGTGTAGTTTTTATTTGAAGATATTCTTTTTCCCAATGTAGGCCTCTTAGCGCTTAGCATGTCCAATTGCAGTTTCTACAGAAACAGTGTTTCAGAACGGCTCAATCAAAAGTAAGGTTCAACTCTGTTAGTTGAATGCACAGAACAGAAAGAATTTTCACAGAATGCTACTGTGTAGTTTATATTTGAATATATTCCTTTTTCCACTATTACCCTCTTAGCGCTCCGAATGTCCACTTGCATTTTCTACAGAAAGAGTGTTCAGAACTGCGCAATCAAAAGTATGGTTTAACTCTGTTAGCTTAATGAACATATCAGAAATAAGTTTCACACAATGCTTCTGTGTAGTTTTTATTTGAAGATATTATTTTTCCCAATAGAGGCCTCTTAGCGCTCAGAATGTCCAATTGCAGTTTCTACAGAAAGAGTGTTTCAGAAAGGCTCAATCAAAAGTAAGGTTCAACTCTGTTAGTTGAATGCACAGAACAGAAAGAAGTTTCATACAATGCTTCTGTGTAGTTTATATTTGAACATATTCTTTTTTCCACTATTACCCACTTAGCGCTACGAATGTCCAGTTGCATTTTCTACAGACAGAGTGTTTCAAAACTGCTCAATCAAAAGTATGGTTTAACTCTGTTAGCTGAATGCTCAGATCAGAAAGAAGTTTCACAGAATGCTTCTGTGTAGTTTATATTTGAATATATTCCTTTTTCCACTACTACTCTCTTAGCGCTCCAAATGTCCAGTTGCATTTTCTACAGAAAGAGTGTTCAGATCTGCTCAATCAAAAGTATGGTTTAACTCTGTTAGCTGAATGCACAGATCAGAAAGAAGTTTCACACAATAATTCTGTATAGTTTATATTTGGAGACATTCCTTTTTCCACTATTACCCTCTTAGCGCTCCGAATCTCCACTTGCATTTTCTACAGAAAGAGTGTTTCAGAACGGCTCAATCTAAACTAAGGTTAAACCCTTTTAGTTGAACAAACAGAACAGAAAGTAGTTTCACACAATTCTTCTGTGTAGTTTTTATTTGTAGACATTCTTTTTCCCAATATAGGCCTCCTAGCGCTCAGAATGTCCAATTGCAGTTTCTACAGAAAGAGTGTTTCAGAAAGGCTCAATCAAAAGTAAGGTTCAACTCTGTTAGTTGAATGCACAGAACAGAAAGAAGTTTCATACAATGCTTCTGTGTAGTTTATATTTGAACATATTCTTTTTTCCACTATTACCCACTTAGCGCTACGAATGTCCAGTTGCATTTTCTACAGACAGAGTGTTTCAAAGCTGCTCAATCAAAAGTATGGTTTAACTCTGTTAGCTGAATGCTCAGATCAGAAAGAAGTTTCACAGAATGCTTCTGTGTAGTTTATATTTGAATATATTACTTTTTCCACTAGTACTCTCTTAGCGCTCCAAATGTCCAGTTGCATTTTCTACAGAAAGAGTGTTCAGATCTGCTCAATCAAAAGTATGGTTTAACTCTGTTAGCTGAATGCACAGATCAGAAAGAAGTTTCACAGAATGATTCTGTGTAGTTTATATTTGGAGACATTCCTTTTTCCACTATTACCCTCTTAGCGCTCCGAATCTCCACTTGCATTTTCTACAGAAAGAGTGTTTCAGAACGGCTCAATCAAAACTAAGGTTC
Source organism: Symphalangus syndactylus (assembly GCF_028878055.3). Taxonomy (NCBI): domain Eukaryota; kingdom Metazoa; phylum Chordata; class Mammalia; order Primates; family Hylobatidae; genus Symphalangus; species Symphalangus syndactylus. The sequence continues at coordinate 6,382,286 of NC_072448.2, forward strand.
AACTCTTTTAGTTGAACAAACAGAACAGAAAGTAGTTTCACACAATTCTTCTGTGTAGTTTTTATTTGTAGACATTCTTTTTCCCAATATAGGCCTCCTAGCGCTCAGAATGTCCAATTGCAGTTTCTACAGAAAGAGTGTTTCAGAAAGGCTCAATCAAAAGTAAGGTTCAACTCTGTTAGTTGAATGCACAGAACAGAAAGAAGTTTCATACAATGCTTCTGTGTAGTTTATATTTGAACATATTCTTTTTTCCACTATTACCCACTTAGCGCTACGAATGTCCAGTTGCATTTTCTACAGACAGACTGTTTCAAAACTGCTCAATCAAAAGTATGGTTTAACTCTGTTAGCTGAATGCTCAGATCAGAAAGAAGTTTCACAGAATGCTTCTGTGTAGTTTATATTTGAATATATTCCTTTTTCCACTACTACGCTCTTAGCGCTCCAAATGTCCAGTTGCATTTTCTACAGAAAGAATGTTCAGATCTGCTCAATCAAAAGTATGGTTTAACTCTGTTAGCTGAATGCACAGATCAGAAAGAAGTTTCACCGAATGATTCTGTGTTGTTTATATTTGAAGACATTCCTTTTTCCACTATTACCCTCTTAGCGCTCCGAATCTCCACTTGCATTTTCTACAAAAAGAGTGTTTCATAACTGCTCAATCAAAAATATGTTTTATCTCTGTTAACTGAATTTACAGATCAGAAATAAGTTTCACAGAATGCATCTGTGTAGTTTTTATTTGAAGATATTCTTTTTCCCAATGTAGGCCTCTTAGCGCTTAGCATGTCCAATTGCAGTTTCTACAGAAAGAGTGTTTCAGAACGGCTCAATCAAAAGTAAGGTTCAACTCTGTTAGTTGAATGCACAGAACAGAAAGAATTTTCACAGAATGCTACTGTGTAGTTTATATTTGAATATATTCCTTTTTCCACTATTACCCTCTTAGCGCTCCGAATGTCCACTTGCATTTTCTACAGAAAGAGTGTTCAGAACTGCGCAATCAAAAGTATGGTTTAACTCTGTTAGCTTAATGAACATATCAGAAATAAGTTTCACACAATGCTTCTGTGTAGTTTTTATTTGAAGATATTATTTTTCCCAATAGAGGCCTCTTAGCGCTCAGAATGTCCAATTGCAGTTTCTACAGAAAGAGTGTTTCAGAAAGGCTCAATCAAAAGTAGGATTCAACTGTGTTAGTTGAATGCACAGAACAGAAAGGAGTTTCATACAATGCTTCTGTGTAGTTTATATTTGAACATATTCTTTTTTCCACTATTACCCACTTAGCGCTACGAATGTCCAGTTGCATTTACTACAGACAGAGTGTTTCAAAACTGCTCAATTAAAAGTATGGTTTAACTCTGTTAGCTGAATGCTCAGATCAGAAAGAAGTTTCACAGAATGCTTCTGCGTAGTTTATATTTGAATATATTCCTTTTTCCACTAGTGCTCTCTTAGCGCTCCAAATGTCCAGTTGCATTTTCTACAGAAAGAGTGTTCAGATCTGCTCAATCAAAAGTATAGTTTAACTCTGTTAGCTGAATGCACAGATCAGAAAGAAGTTTCACAGAATGATTCCGTGTAGTTTATATTTGGAGACATTCCTTTTTCCGCTATTACCCTCTTAGCGCTCCGAATCTCCACTTGCATTTTCTACAGAAAGAGTGTTTCAGAACGGCTCAATCAAAACTAAGGTTCAACTCTTTTAGTTGAACAAACAGAACAGAAAGAAGTTTCACACAATTCTTCTGTGTAGTTTTTATTTGTAGACATTCTTTTTCCCAATATAGGCCTCCTAGCGCTCAGAATGTCCAATTGCAGTTTCTACAGAAAGAGAGTTTCAGAAAGGCTCAATCAAAAGTAAGGTTCAACTCTGTTAGTTGAATGCACAGAACAGAAAGAAGTTTCATACAATGCTTCTGTGTAGTTTATATTTGAACATATTCTTTTTTCCACTATTACCCACTTAGCGCTACGAATGTCCAGTTGCATTTTCTACAGACAGAGTGTTTCAAAACTGCTCAATCAAAAGTATGGTTTAACTCTGTTAGCTGAATGCTCAGATCAGAAAGAAGTTTCACAGAATGCTTCTGTGTTGTTTATATTTGAATATATTCCTTTTTCCACTACTACGCTCTTGCGCTCCAAATGTCCAGTTGCATTTTCTACAGAAAGAGTGTTCTGATCTGCTCAATCAAAAGTATCGTTTAACTCTGTTAGCTGAATGCACAGATCAGAAAGAAGTTTCACCGAATGATTCTGTGTAGTTTATATTTGAAGACATTCCTTTTTCCACTATTACCCTCTTAGCGCTCCGAATCTCCACTCGCATTTTCTACAAAAAGAATCTTTCATAACTGCTCAATCAAAAATATGTTTTATCTCTGTTAACTGAATTTACAGATCAGAAATAAGTTTCACAGAATGCATATGTGTAGTTTTTATTTGAAGATATTCTTTTTCCCAATGTAGGCCTCTTAGCGCTTAGCATGTCCAATTGCAGTTTCTACAGAAAGAGTGTTTCAGAACGGCTCAATCAAAAGTAAGGTTCAACTCTGTTAGTTGAATGCACAGAACAGAAAGAATTTTCACAGAATGCTACTGTGTAGTTTATATTTGAATATATTCCTTTTTCCACTATTACCCTCTTAGCGCTCCGAATGTCCACTTGCATTTTCTACAGAAAGAGTGTTCAGAACTGCGCAATCAAAAGTATGGTTTAACTCTGTTAGCTTAATGAACATATCAGAAATAAGTTTCACACAATGCTTCTGTGTAGTTTTTATTTGAAGATATTATTTTTCCCAATAGAGGCCTCTTAGCGCTCAGAATGTCCAATTGCAGTTTCTACAGAAAGAGTGTTTCAGAAAGGCTCAATCAAAAGTAAGGTTCAACTCTGTTAGTTGAATGCACAGAACAGAAAGATGTTTCATACAATGCTTCTGTGTAGTTTATATTTGAACGTATTCTTTTTTCCACTATTACCCACTTAGCGCTACGAATGTCCAGTTGCATTTTCTACAGACAGAGTGTTTCAAAACTGCTCAATCTCAAGTATGGTTTAACTCTGTTAGCTGAATGCTCAGATAAGAAAGAAGTTTCACAGAATGCTTCTGTGTAGTTTATATTTGAATATATTCCTTTTTCCACTACTACTCTCTTAGCGCTCCAAATGTCCAGTTGCATTTTCTACAGAAAGAGTGTTCAGATCTGCTCAATCAAAAGTATGGTTTAACTCTGTTAGCTGAATGCACAGATCAGAAAGAAGTTTCACACAATAATTCTGTGTAGTTTATATTTGGAGACATTCCTTTTTCCACTATTACCCTCTTAGCGCTCCGAATCTCCACTTGCATTTTCTACAGAAAGAGTGTTTCAGAACGGCTCAATCAAAACTAAGGTTCAACTCTTTTAGTTGAACAGACAGAACAGAAAGTAGTTTCACACAATTCTTCTGTGTAGTTTTTATTTGTAGACATTCTTTTTCCCAATATAGGCCTCCTAGCGCTAAGAATGTCCAATTGCAGTTTCTACAGAAAGAGTGTTTCAGAAAGGCTCAATCAAAAGTAAGGTTCAACTCTGTTAGTTGAATGCACAGAACAGAAAGAAGTTTCATACAATGCTTCTGTGTAGTTTATATTTGAACATATTCTTTTTTCCACTATTACCCACTTAGCGCTACGAATGTCCAGTTGCATTTTCTACAGACAGACTGTTTCAAAACTGCTCAATCAAAAGTATGGTTTAACTCTGTTAGCTGAATGCTCAGATCAGAAAGAAGTTTCACACAATGCTTCTGTGTAGTTCATATTTGAATATATTCCTTTTTCCACTACTACGCTCTTAGCGCTCCAAATGTCCAGTTGCATTTTCTACAGAAAGAGTGTTCAGATCTGCTCAATCAAAAGTATGGTTTAACTCTGTTAGCTGAATGCACAGATCAGAAAGAAGTTTCACCGAATGATTCTGTGTAGTTTATATTTGAAGACATTCCTTTTTCCACTATTACCCTCTTAGCGCTCCGAATCTCCACTTGCATTTTCTACAAAAAGAGTGTTTCATAACTGATCAATCAAAAATATGCTTTATCTCTGTTAACTGAATTTACAGATCAGAAATAAGTTTCACAGAATGCATCTGTGTAGTTTTTATTTGAAGATATTCTTTTCCCAATGTAGGCCTCTTAGCGCTTAGCATGTCCAATTGCAGTTTCTACAGAAAGAGTGTTTCAGAACGGCTCAATCAAAAGTAAGGTTCAACTCTGTTAGTTGAATGCACAGAACAGAAAGAATTTTCAGAGAATGCTACTGTGTAGTTTATATTTGAATATATTCCTTTTTCCACTATTACCCTCTTAGCGCTCCGAATGTCCACTTGCATTTTCTACAGAAAGAGTGTTCAGAACTGCGCAATCAAAAGTATGGTTTAACTCTGTTAGCTTAATGAACATATCAGAAATAAGTTTTACACAATGCTTCTGTGTAGTTTTTATTTGAAGATATTATTTTTCCCAATAGAGGCCTCTTAGCGCTCAGAATGTCCAATTGCAGTTTCTACAGAAAGAGTGTTTCAGAAAGGCTCAATCAAAAGTAAGGTTCAACTCTGTTAGTTGAATGCACAGAACAGAAAGTAGTTTCATACAATGCTTCTGTGTAATTTATATTTGAACATATTCTTTTTTCCACAATTACCCACTTAGCGCTACGAATGTCCAGTTGCATTTTCTACAGACAGAGTGTTTCAAAACTGCTCAATTAAAAGTATGGTTTAACTCTGTTAGCTGAATGCTCAGATCAGAAAGAAGTTTCACAGAATGCTTCTGTGTAGTTTATATTTGAATATATTCCTTTTTCCACTAGTACTCTCTTAGCGCTCCAAATGTCCAGTTGCATTTTCTACAGAAAGAGTGTTCAGATCTGCTCAATCAAAAGTATAGTTTAACTCTGTTAGCTGAATGCACAGATCAGAAAGAAGTTTCACAGAATGATTCTGTGTAGTTTATATTTGGAGACATTCCTTTTTCCACTATTACCCTCTTAGCGCTCCGAATCTCCACTTGCATTTTCTACAGAAAGAGTGTTTCAGAACGGCTCAATCAAAACTAAGGTTCAACTCTTTTAGTTGAACAAACAGAACAGAAAGAAGTTTCACACAATTCTTCTGTGTAGTTTTTATTTGTAGACATTCTTTTTCCCAATATAGGCCTCCTAGCGCTCAGAATGTGCAATAGCAGTTTCTACAGAAAGAGTGTTTCAGAACGGCTCAATCAAAAGTAAGGTTCAACTCTGTTAGTTGAATGCACAGAACAGAAAAAAGTTTCATACAATGCTTCTGTGTAGTTTATATTTGAACATATTCTTTTTTCCACTATTACCCACTTAGCGCTACGAATGTCCAGTTGCATTTTCTACAGACAGACTGTTTCAAAACTGCTCAATCAAAAGTATGGTTTAACTCTGTTAGCTGAATGCTCAGATCAGAAAGAAGTTTCACACAATGCTTCCGTGTAGTTTATATTTGAATATATTCCTTTTTCCACTACTACGCTCTTAGCGCTCCAAATGTCCAGTTGCATTTTCTAAAGAAAGAGTGTTCAGATCTGCTCAATCAAAAGTATGTTTTAACTCTGTTAGCTGAATGCACAGATCAGAAAGATGTTTCACCGAATGATTCTGTGTAGTTTATATTTGAAGACATTCCTTTTTCCACTATTACCCTCTTAGCGCTCCGAATCTCCACTTGCATTTTCTACAAAAAGAGTGTTTCATAACTGCTCAATCAAAAATATGTTTTATCTCTGTTAACTGAATTTACAGATCAGAAATAAGTTTCACAGAATGCATCTGTGTAGTTTATATTTGAAGATATTCTTTTTCCCAATGTAGGCCTCTTAGCGCTTAGCATGTCCAATTGCAGTTTCTACAGAAAGAGTGTTTCAGAACGGCTCAATCAAAAGTAAGGTTCAACTCTGTTAGTTGAATGCACAGAACAGAAAGAATTTTCACAGAATGCTACTGTGTAGTTTATATTTGAATATATTCCTTTTTCCACTATTACCCTCTTAGCGCTCCGAATGTCCACTTGCATTTTCTACAGAAAGAGTGTTCAGAACTGCGCAATCAAAAGTATGGTTTAACTCTGTTAGCTTAATGAACATATCAGAAATAAGTTTCACACAATGCTTCTGTGTAGTTTTTATTTGAAGATATTATTTTTCCCAATAGAGGCCTCTTAGCGCTCAGAATGTCCAATTGCAGTTTCTACAGAAAGAGTGTTTCAGAAAGGCTCAATCAAAAGTAAGGTTCAACTCTGTTAGTTGAATGCACAGAACAGAAAGAAGTTTCATACAATGCTTCTGTGTAGTTTATATTTGAATGTATTCTTTTTTCAACTATTACCCACTTAGCGCTACGAATGTCCAGTTGCATTATCTACAGACAGAGTGTTTCAAAACTGCTCAATCATAAGTATGGTTTCACTCTGTTAGCTGAATGCTCAGATCAGAAAGAAGTTTCACAGAATGCTTCTGAGTAGTTTATATTTGAATATATTCCTTTTTCCACTACTACTCTCTTAGCGCTCCAAATGTCCAGTTGCATTTTCTACAGAAAGAGTGTTCAGATCTGCTCAATCAAAAGTATGGTTTAACTCTGTTAGCTGAATGCACAGATCAGAAAGAAGTTTCACACAATAATTCTGTGTAGTTTATATTTGGAGACATTCCTTTTTCCACTATTACCCTCTTAGCGCTCCGAATCTCCACTTGCATTTTCTACAGAAAGAGTGTTTCAGAACGGCTCAATCAAAACTAAAGTTCAACTCTTTTAGTTGAACAAACAGAACAGAAAGTAGTTTCACACAATTCTTCTGTGTAGTTTTTATTTGTAGACATTCTTTTTCCCAATATAGGCCTCCTAGCGCTCAGAATGTCCAATTGCAGTTTCTACAGAAAGAGTGTTTCAGAAAGGCTCAATCAAAAGTAAGGTTCAACTCTGTTAGTTGAATGCACAGAACAGAAAGAAGTTTCATACAATGCTTCTGTGTAGTTTATATTTGAACATATTCTTTTTTCCACTATTACCCACTTAGCGCTACGAATGTCCAGTTGCATTTTCTACAGACAGATTGTTTCAAAACTGCTCAATCAAAAGTATGGTTTAACTCTGTTAGCTGAATGCTCAGATCAGAAAGAAGTTTCACAGAATGCTTCTGTGTAGTTTATATTTGAATATATTCCTTTTTCCACTAGTACTCTCTTAGCGCTCCAAATGTCCAGTTGCATTTTCTACAGAAAGAGTGTTCAGATCTGCTCAATCAAAAGTATGGTTTAACTCTGTTAGCTGAATGCACAGATCAGAAAGAAGTTTCACAGAATGATTCTGTGTAGTTTATATTTGGAGACATTCCTTTTTCCACTATTACCCTCTTAGCGCTCCGAATCTACACTTGCATTTTCTACAGAAAGAGTGTTTCAGAACGGCTCAATCAAAACTAAGGTTCAACTCTTTTAGTTGAACAAACAGAACAGAAAGAAGTTTCACACAATTCTTCTGTGTAGTTTTTATTTGTAGATATTCTTTTTCCCAATATAGGCCTCCTAGCGCTCAGAATGTCCAATTGCAGTTTCTACAGAAAGAGTATTTCAGAACGGCTCAATCAAAAGTAAGGTTCAACTCTGTTAGTTGAATGCACAGAACAGAAAGAAGTTTCACAGAATGCTTCTGTGTAGTTTATATTTGAATATATTCCTTTTTCCACTATTACCCTCTTAGCGCTCCGAATGTCCACTTGCATTTTCTACAGAAAGAGTGTTCTGAACTGCGCAATCAAAAGTATGGTTTAACTCTGTTAGCTGAATGCACATATCAGAAATATGTTTCAAAAAATGCTTCTGTGTAGTTTTTATTTGAAGATATTATTTTTCCCAATATAGGCCTCTTAGCGCTCAGAATGTCCAATTGCAGTTTCTACAGAAAGAGTGTTTCAGAACGGCTCAATCAAATGTAAGGTTCAACTCTCTTAGTTGAATGCACAGAACAGAAAGAAGTTTCACAGAATGATTCTGTGTAGCATTTAGTTGAAGATACTCCTTTTTGGACTATTACCCACTTAGCGCTCCGAATATCCACTGGCAGTTTCTACAGAAAGAGTGTTTCAGAACTGCTCCTTAAAAATTAAGGCTCAACTCTGTTATTTGAATGCGGAGAACAGAAAGGTGTTTCAGAGAATGCTTCTCTGTAGTTTTTAATTGGAGATATTCTTTTTCCTCTATTACAATCTTAGCGCTCCGAATGTCCACTTGCATTTTCTACAAAAAGAGAGTTTCATAACTGCTCAATCAAAAATATGGTTTAGCTCTGTTAACTGAATTTACAGATCAGAAATAAGTTTCACAGAATGCATCTGTGTAGTTTTTATTTGAAGATATTCTTTTTCCCAATGTAGGCCTCTTAGCGCTTAGCATGTCCAATTGCAGTTTCTACAGAAAGAGTGTTTCAGAACGGCTCAATCAAAAGTAAGGTTCAACTCTGTTAGATGAATGCACAGAACAGAAAGAAGTTTCACAGAATGCTACCGTGTAGTTTATATTTGAATATATTCCTTTTTCCACTATTAACCTCTTAGCGCTCCGAATGTCCACTTGCCTTTTCTACGGAAAGAGTGTTCGGAACTGCGCAATCAAAAGTATGGTTTAACTCTGTAAGCTGAATGCACATATCAGAAATAAGTTTCAAACAATTCTTCTGTGTAGTTTTTATTTGAAGATATTATTTTTCCCAATATAGGCCTCTTAGCGCTCAGAATGTCCAATTGCAGTTTGTACAGAAAGACGGTTTCAGAACGGCTCAATCAAAAGTAAGGTTCAACTCTGTTAGTTGAATGCACAGAACAGAAAGAAGTTTCATACAATGCTTCTGTGTAGTTTATATTTGAACATATTCTTTTTTCCACTATTACCCACTTAGCGCTACGAATGTCCAGTTGCATTTTCTACAGACAGTGTGTTTCAAAACTGCTCAATCAAAAGTATGGTTTAACTCTGTTAGCTGAATGCTCAGATCAGAAAGAAGTTTCACAGAATGCTTCTGTGTAGTTTATATTTGAATATATTCCTTTTTCCACTACTACCCTCTTAGCGCTCCAAATGTCCAGTTGCATTATCTACAGAAAGAGTGTTCAGATCTGCTCAATCAAAAGTATGGTTTAACTCTGTTAGCTGAATGCACAGATCAGAAAGAAGTTTCACAGAATGTTTCTGTGTAGTTTATATTTGAAGACATTCCTTTTTCCACTATTAACCTCTTAGCGCTCCGAATCTCCACTTGCATTTTCTACAGAAAGAGTGTTTCAGAACGGCTCAATCAAAACTAAGGTTCAACTCCTTTAGTTGAATGAACAGAACAGAAAGTAGTTTCACAGAATGCTTCTGTGTAGTTTTTATTTGTAGATATTCTTTTTCCCAATATAGGCCTCTTAGTTCTCAGAATGTCCAATTGCAGTTTCTACAGAAAGAGGGTTTCAGAACGGCTCAATCAAAAGTAAGGTTCAACCCTCGTAGTTGAATGCACAGAACAGAAAGAAGTTTCACAGAATGCTTCTGTGTAGTTTATATTTGAATATATTCCTTTTTCCACTATTACCCTCCTAGCGCTCCGAATGTCCACTTGCATTTTCTACAGAAAGAGTGTTCTGAACTGCGCAATCAAAAGTATGGTTTAACTCTGTTCGCTGAATGCACATATCAGAAATAAGTTTCAAACAATGATTCTGTGTAGTTTTTATTTGAAGATATTATTTTTCCCAATATATGCCTCTTAACGCTCAGAATGTCCAATTGCAGTTCCTAGAGATAGAGTGTTTCAGAACGGCTCAATCAAATGTAAGGTACAACTCTCTTAGTTGAGTGCACAGAACAGAAAGAAGTTTCACAGAATGCTTCTGTGTAGTATTTAGCTGAAGATACTCCTTTTTGGACTATTACCCACTTAGCGCTCCGAATATCCACTGGTAGTTTCTACACAAAGAGAGTTTCAGAACTGCTCCTTCAAAAGTAAGGCTCAACACTGTTAGTTGAATGCTGAGAACAGAAAGTTGTTTCAGAGAATGCTTCTGTGTAGTTTTTAATTGGAGATATTACTTTTTCCTCTATTACAAACTTAGCGCTCCGAATGTCCACTTGCATTTTCTACAAAAAGGGTTTCATAACTGCTCAATCAAAAATATGGCTTAGCTCTGTTTACTGAATTTACAGATCAGAAATAAGTTTCACAGAATGCATCTGTGTAGCTTTTATTTGGAGATATTCTTTTTCACAATGTAGGCCTCTTATCGCTTAGAATGTCCAATTGCATTTTCTACAGAAAGAGTGTTTCAGAACGGCTCAATCAATAGTAAGGTTCAACACTGTTAGTTGAATGCACAGAACAGAAAGAAGTTTCACAGAATGCTACTGTGTAGTTTATATTTGAATATATTCCTTTTTCCACTATTACCCTCTTAGCGCTCCGAATGTCCACTTGCATTTTCTACAGAAAGAGAGTTCGGAACTGCGCAATCAAAAGTATGGTTTAAATCTGTTAGCTGAATGCACATATCAGAAATAAGTTTCACACAATGCTTCTGTGTACTTTTTATTTGAAGATATTATTTTTCCCAATATAGGCCTCGTAGCGCTCAGAATGTCCAATTGCAGTTTCTACATAAAGAGTATTTCAGAACGGCTCAATCAAATGTAAGGTTCAACTCTCTTAGTTGAATGCACAGAACAGAAAGTTGTTTCACAGAATGCTTCTGTGTAGTTTTTATTTGTAGATATTCTTTTTCCAATATAGGCCTCTTAGTGCTCAGAATGTCCAATTGCAGTTTCTCCAGAAAGAGTGTTTCAGAACGGCTCAATCAAATGTAAGGTTCAACTCTCTTAGTTGAATGCACAGAACAGAAAGAAGTTTCACAGAATGATTCTGTGTAGCATTTAGTTGAAGATACTCCTTTTTGGACTATTACCCACTTAGCGCTCCGAATATCCACTGGCAGTTTCTACAGAAAGAGTGTTTCAGAACTGCTCCTTAAAAATTAAGGCTCAACTCTGTTATTTGAATGCGGAGAACAGAAAGGTGTTTCAGAGAATGCTTCTCTGTAGTTTTTAATTGGAGATATTCTTTTTCCTCTATTACAATCTTAGCGCTCCGAATGTCCACTTGCATTTTCTACAAAAAGAGAGTTTCATAACTGCTCAATCAAAAATATGGTTTAGCTCTGTTAACTGAATTTACAGATCAGAAATAAGTTTCACAGAATGCATCTGTGTAGTTTTTATTTGAAGATATTCTTTTTCCCAATGTAGGCCTCTTAGCGCTTAGCATGTCCAATTGCAGTTTCTACAGAAAGAGTGTTTCAGAACGGCTCAATCAAAAGTAAGGTTCAACTCTGTTAGATGAATGCACAGAACAGAAAGAAGTTTCACAGAATGCTACCGTGTAGTTTATATATGTATATATTCCTTTTTCCACTATTAACCTCTTAGCGCTCCGAATGTCCACTTGCCTTTTCTACGGAAAGAGTGTTCGGAACTGCGCAATCAAAAGTATGGTTTAACTCTGTAAGCTGAATGCACATATCAGAAATAAGTTTCAAACAATTCTTCTGTGTAGTTTTTATTTGAAGATATTATTTTTCCCAATATAGGCCTCTTAGCGCTCAGAATGTCCAATTGCAGTTTCTACAGAAAGACGGTTTCAGAACGGCTCAATCAAAAGTAAGGTTCAACTCTGTTAGTTGAATGCACAGAACAGAAAGAAGTTTCATACAATGCTTCTGTGTAGTTTATATTTGAACATATTCTTTTTTCCACTATTACCCACTTAGCGCTACGAATGTCCAGTTGCATTTTCTACAGACAGTGTGTTTCAAAACTGCTCAATCAAAAGTATGGTTTAACTCTGTTAGCTGAATGCTCAGATCAGAAAGAAGTTTCACAGAATGCTTCTGTGTAGTTTATATTTGAATATATTCCTTTTTCCACTACTACCCTCTTAGCGCTCCAAATGTCCAGTTGCATTATCTACAGAAAGAGTGTTCAGATCTGCTCAATCAAAAGTATGGTTTAACTCTGTTAGCTGAATGCACAGATCAGAAAGAAGTTTCACAGAATGATTCTGTGTAGTTTATATATGAAGACATTCCTTTTTCCACTATTAACCTCTTAGCGCTCCGAATCTCCACTTGCATTTTCTACAGAAAGAGTGTTTCAGAACGGCTCAATCAAAACTAAGGTTCAACTCCTTTAGTTGAATGAACAGAACAGAAAGAAGTTTCACAGAATGCTTCTGTGTAGTTTTTATTTGTAGATATTCTTTTTCCCAATATAGGCCTCTTAGTGCTCAGAATGTCCAATTGCAGTTTCTACAGAAAGAGGGTTTCAGAACGGCTCAATCAAAAGTAAGGTTCAACCCTCGTAGTTGAATGCACAGAACAGAAAGAAGTTTCACAGAATGCTTCTGTGTAGTTTATATTTGAATATATTCCTTTTTCCACTATTACCCTCCTAGCGCTCCGAATGTCCACTTGCATTTTCTACAGAAAGAGTGTTCTGAACTGCGCAATCAAAAGTATGGTTTAACTCTGTTCGCTGAATGCACATATCAGTAATAAGTTTCAAACAATGATTCTGTGTAGTTTTTATTTGAAGATATTATTTTTCCCAATATATGCCTCTTAACGCTCAGAATGTCCAATTGCAGTTCCTAGAGATAGAGTGTTTCAGAACGGCTCAATCAAATGTAAGGTACAACTCTCTTAGTTGAATGCACAGAACAGAAAGAAGTTTCACAGAATGCTTCTGTGTAGTATTTAGTTGAAGATACTCCTTTTTGGACTATTACCCACTTAGCGCTCCGAATATCCACTGGCAGTTTCTACACAAAGAGAGTTTCAGAACTGCTCCTTCAAAAGTAAGGCTCAACACTGTTAGTTGAATGCTGAGAACAGAAAGTTGTTTCAGAGAATGCTTCTGTGTAGTTTTTAATTGGAGATATTACTTTTTCCTCTATTACAAACTTAGCGCTCCGAATGTCCACTTGCATTTTCTACAAAAAGGGTTTCATAACTGCTCAATCAAAAATATGGCTTAGCTCTGTTTACTGAATTTACAGATCAGAAATAAGTTTCACAGAATGCATCTGTGTAGCTTTTATTTGGAGATATTCTTTTTCACAATGTAGGCCTCTTATCGCTTAGAATGTCCAATTGCATTTTCTACAGAAAGAGTGTTTCAGAACGGCTCAATCAATAGTAAGGTTCAACACTGTTAGTTGAATGCACAGAACAGAAAGAAGTTTCACAGAATGCTACTGTGTAGTTTATATTTGAATATATTCCTTTTTCCACTATTACCCTCTTAGCGCTCCGAATGTCCACTTGCATTTTCTACAGAAAGAGAGTTCGGAACTGCGCAATCAAAAGTATGGTTTAAATCTGTTAGCTGAATGCACATATCAGAAATAAGTTTCACACAATGCTTCTGTGTACTTTTTATTTGAAGATATTATTTTTCCCAATATAGGCCTCGTAGCGCTCAGAATGTCCAATTGCAGTTTCTACAGAAAGAGTATTTCAGAACGGCTCAATCAAATGTAAGGTTCAACTCTCTTAGTTGAATGCACAGAACAGAAAGTTGTTTCACAGAATGCTTCTGTGTAGTTTTTATTTGTAGATATTCTTTTTCCAATATAGGCCTCTTAGTGCTCAGAATGTCCAATTGCAGTTTCTCCAGAAAGAGTGTTTCAGAACGGCTCAATCAAAAGTAGGGTTCAACACTGGTAGTTGAATGCACAGAACAGAAAGAAGTTTCACAGAATGCTTCTGTGTATTTTATATTTGAATATATTCTTTTTTCCACTATTACCCTCTTAGCGCTCCGAATGTCCACTTGCCTTTTCTACGGAAAGAGTGTTCGCAACTGCGCAATCAAAAGTATGGTTTAACTCTGTTAGCTGAATGCACATATCAGAAATAAGTTTCACACAATGCTTCTGTGTAGTTTTTATTTGAAGATATTATTTTTCCCAATATAGGCCTCTTAGCGCTCAGAATGTCCAATTGCAGTTTCTACAGAAGGAGTGTTTCAGAACGGCTCAATCAAAAGTAAGGTTCAACTCTGTTAGTTGAATGCACAGAACAGAAAGAAGTTTCATACAATGCTTCTGTGTAGTTTATATTTGAACATATTTTTTTCCACTATTACCCACTTAGCGCTACGAATGTCCAGTTGCATTTTCTACAGACAGACTGTTTCAAATCTGCTCTATCAAAAGTATCGTTTAACTCTGTTAGCTGAATGCTCAGATCAGAAAGAAGTTTCACAGAATGCTTCTGTATAGTTTGTATTTGAATATATTCCTTTTTCCACTACTATCCTCTTAGCGCTCCAAATGTCCAGTTGCATTTTCTACAGAAAGAGTGTTCAGATCTGCTCAATCAAAAGTATGGTTTAACTCTGTTAGTTGAATGCACAGATCAGAAAGAAGTTTCACAGAATGATTCTGTGTAGTTGATATTTGAAGACATTCCTTTATCCACTATTACCCTCTTAGCGCTCCGAATCTCCTCTTGCATTTTCTACAGAAAGAGTGTTTCAGAACGGCTCAGTCAAAACTAAGGTTCAACTCTTTTAGTTGAATGAACAGAACAGAAAGGAGTTTCACAGAGTGCTTCTGTGTAGTTTTTATTTGTAGATATTCTTTTTCCCAATATAGGCCTCTTAGCGCTCAGAATGTCCAATTGCAGTTTCTTCACAAAGAGTGTTTCAGAACGGCTCAATCAAAAGTAAGTTTCAACCCTGGTAGGTGAATGCACAGAACAGAAAGAAGTTTCACAGAATGCTTCTGTGTAGTATTTAGTTCAAGATACTCCTTTTTGGACTATTATCCACATAGCAATCCGAATATCCACTGGCAGTTTCTACACAAAGAGTGTTTCAGAACTGCACCTTCAAAAGTAAGGCTCAACTCTGTTAGTTGAATGCGGAGAACAGAAAGGGGTTTCAGAGAATGCTTCTGTGTAGTTTTTAATTGGAGATATTCCTTTTTCCTCTGTTACAATCTTAGCGCTCCGAATGTCCACTTGCATTTTCTACAAAAAGCGTGTTTCATAACTGCTCAATCAAAAATATGGTTTAGCTCTGTTAACTGAATTTACAGATCAGAAATAAGTTTCACAGAATGCATCTGTGTAGTTTTTATTTGAAGATATTCTTTTTCCCAATGTAGGCCTCTTAGCGCTTAGAATGTCCAATTGCAGTTTCTACAGAAAGAGTGTTTCAGAACGGCTCAATCAAAAGTAAGGTTCAACTCTGTTAGTTGAATGCACCGAACAGAAAGCATTTTCACAGAATGCTACTGTGTAGTTTATTTTTGAATATATTCCTTTTTCCACTATTACCTTCTTAGCGCTCCGAATGTCCACTTGCATTTTCTACAGAAAGAGTGTTCGGAACTGCGCAATCAAAAGTATGGTTTAACTCTGTTAGCTGAATGCACATATCAGAAATAAGTTTCACACAATGCTTCTGTGTAGTTTTTCTTTGAAGATATTATTTTTCCCAATGTAGGCCTCTTAGCGCTCAGAATGTCCAATTGCAGTTTCTACAGAAAGAGCGTTTCAGAACGGCTCAATCAAAAGTAAGGTTCAACTCTGTTAGTTGAATGCACAGAACAGAAAGATGTTTCATACAATGCTTCTGTGTAGTTTATATTTGAACATATTCTTTTTTCCACTATTACCCACTTAGCGCTACGAATGTCCAGTTGCATTTTCTACAGACAGAGTGTTTCAAAACTGCTCAATGAAATGTATGGTTTAACTCTGTTAGCTGAATGCTCAGATCAGAAAGAAGTTTCACAGAGTGCTTCTGTGTAGTTTGTATTTGAATATATTCCTTTTTCCACAACTACCCTCGGAGCGCTCAAAATGTCCAGTTGCATTTTCTACAGAAAGAGTGTTCAGATCTGCTCAATCAAAAGTATGGTTTAACTCTGTTAGCTGAATGCACAGATCAGAAAGAAGTTTCACATAATGATTCTGTGTAGTTTATATTTGGAGACATTCCTTTTTCCACTATTACCCTCTTAGCGCTCTGAATCTCCACTTGCATTTTCTACAGAAAGAGTGTTTCAGAACGGCTCAATCAAAACTAAGGTTCAACTCTTTTAGTTGAATGAACAGAACAGAAACAAGTTTCACAGAATGCTTCTGTGTAGTTTTTATTTGTAGATATTCTTTTTCCCAATATAGGCCTCTTAGCGCTCAGAATGTCCAATTGCAGTTTCTACAGAAAGAGTGTTTCAGAACGGCTCAATCAAAAGTAAGGTTCAACCCTGGTAGTTGAATGCACAGAACAGAAAGAAGTTTCACAGAATGCTTCTGTGTAGTATTTAGTTGAAGATACTCCTTTTTGGACTATTGCCCACTTAGTGCTCTGAATATCCACTGGCAGTCTCTACACGAAGAGTGTTTCAGAACTGCTCCTTAAAAGTAAGGCTCAACTCTGTTAGTTGAATGCGGAGAACAGAAAGGTGTTTTAGAGAATGCTTCTCTGTAGTTTTTAATTGGAGATATTCCTTTTTCCTCTATTACAATCTTAGCGCTCCGAATGTCCACTTGCATTTTCTACAAAAAGAGAGTTTCATAACTGCTCAATCTAAAATATGGTTTAGCTCTGTTAACTGAACTTACAGATCAGAAATAAGTTTCACAGAATGCATCTGTGTAGCTTTTATTTGAAGATATTCTTTTTCCCAATGTGGGCCTCTTAGCGCTTAGAATATCCAATTGCAGTTTCCACAGAAAGAGTGTTTCAGAACGGCTCAATCAAAAGTAAGGTTCAAATCTGTTAGTTGAATGAACATATCAGAAAGATGTTTCACAGAATGCTACTGTGTATTTTATATTTGAATATATTCCTTTTTCCACTATTACCCTCTTAGCGCTCCGAATGTCCACTTGCATTTTCTACGGAAAGAGTGTTCGGAACTGCGCAATCAAAAGTATGGTTTAACTCCGTTAGCTGAATGCACATATCAGAAATAAGTTTCACAAAATGCTTCAGTGTAGTTTTTATTTGAAGATATTATTTTTCCCAATATAGTCCTCTTAGCGCTCAGAATGTCCAATTGCAGTTTCTACAGAAAGACTGTTTCAGAACGGCTCAATCAAAAGTAAGGTTCAACTCTGTTAGTTGAATGCACAGAACAGAAAGAAGTTTCATACAATGCTTCTGTGTAGTCTATATTTGAACATATTCTTTTTTCCACTATTACCCACTTAGCGCTACGAATGTCCAGTTGCATTTTCTACAGACAGAGTGTTTCAAAACTGCTCAATCAAAAGTATGGTTTAACTCTGTTAGCTGAATGCTCAGATCAGAAAGAAGTTTCACAGAATGCTTCTGTGTAGTTTTTATTTGTAGATATTCTTTTTCCCAATATAGGCCTCTTAGCGCTCAGAATGTCCAATTGCATTTTCTACAGAAAGAGTGTTTCAGAACGGCTCAATCAAAAGTAGGGTTCAACCCTGGTAGTTGAATGCACAGAACAGAAAGAAGTTTCACAGAATGCTTCTGTGTAGTATTTAGTTGAAGATACTCCTTTTTGGACTATTGCCCACTTAGTGCTCTGAATATCCACTGGCAGTTTCTACACGAAGAGTGTTTCAGAACTGCTCCTTCAAAAGTAAGGCTCAACTCTGTTAGTTGAATGCGGAGAACAGAAAGGTGTTTCAGAGAATGCTTCTCTGTAGTTTTTAATTGGAGATATTCCTTTTTCCTCTATTACAATCTTAGCGCTCCGAATGTCCACTTGCATTTTCTACAAAAAGAGAGTTTCATAACTGCTCAATCAAAAATATGGTTTAGCTCTGTTAACTGAACTTACAGATCAGAAATAAGTTTCACAGAATGCATCTGTGTAGCTTTTATTTGAAGATATTCTTTTTCCCAATGTGGGCCTCTTAGCAATTAGAATATCCAATTGCAGTTTCCACAGAAAGAGTGTTTCAGAACGGCTCAATCAAAAGTAAGGTTCAACTCTGTTAGTTGAATGAACATATCAGAAAGATGTTTCACAGAATGCTACTGTGTATTTTATATTTGAATATATTCCTTTTTCCACTATTACCCTCTTAGCACTCGGAATGTCCACTTGCATTTTCTACGGAAAGAGTGTTCGGAACTGCGCAATCAAAAGTATGGTTTAACTCTGTTAGCTGAATGCACATATCAGAAATAAGTTTCACACAATGCTTCAGTGTAGTTTTTATTTGAAGATATTATTTTTCCCAATATAGGCCTCTTAGCGCTCAGAACGTCCAATTGCAGTTTCTACAGAAAGACTGTTTCAGAACGGCTCAATCAAAAGTAAGGTTCAACTCTGTTAGTTGAATGCACAGAACAGAAAGAAGTTTCATACAATGCTTCTGTGTAGTTTATATTTGAACATATTCTTTTTTCCACTATTACCCACTTAGCGCTACGAATGTCCAGTTGCATTTTCTACAGACAGAGTGTTTCAAAACTGCTCAATCAAAAGTATGGTTTAACTCTGTTAGCTGAATGCTCAGATGAGAAAGAAGTTTCACAGAATGATTCTGTGTAGTTTATATTTGAATATATTCCTTTTTCCACTACTACTCTCTTAGCGCTCCAAATGTCCAGTTGCATTTTCTTCAGAAAGAGTGTTCAGATCTGCTCAATCAAAAGTATGATTTAACTCTGTTAGCTGAATGCACAGAACAGGAAGAAGTTTCAGAGAATGATTCTGTGTAGTTTATATTTGAAGACATTCGTTTTTCCACTATTATCCTCTTAGCGCTCCGAATCTCCAATTGCATTTTCTACAGAAAGAGTGTTTCAGAACTGCTCAATCAAAACTAAGGTTCAAATCTTTTAGTTGAATGAACAGAAAAGAAAGAAGTTTCACAGAATGCTTCTGTGTAGTTTTTATTTGTAGATATTCTTTTTCCCAATATAGGCCTCTTAGCGCTCAGAATGACCAATTGAAGGTTCTACAGAAAAAGTGTTTCAGAACGGCTCAATCAAAAGTAAGGTTCAACCCTGGTAGTTGAATGCACAGAAGAGAAAGAAGTTTCACAGCATGATTCTGTGTAGTTTATATTTGAAGACATTCCTTTTTCCACTATTACCCTCTTAACGCTCTGAATCCCACTTGCATTTTCTACAGAAAGAGTGCTTCAGAACGGCTCAATCAAAACTAAGGTTCAACTCTATTAGTTGAACGAACAGAACAGAAAGAAGTTTCACAGAATGCTTCTGTGTAGTTTTTATTTGTAGATATTCTTTTCCCAATATAGGCCTCTTAGCGCTCAGAATGTCCAATTGCAGTTTCTACAGAAAGAGTGTTTCAGAACGGCTCAATCAAAAGTAAGGTTCAACCCTGGTAATTGAATGCACAGAACGGAAACAAGTTTCAAAGAATGCTTCTGTGTAGTTTATATTTGAATATATTCCTTTTTCCACTACTACTCTCTTAGCGCTCCAAATGTCCAGTTGCATTTTCTACAGAAAGAATGTTCAGATCTGCTCAATCAAAAGTATGGTTTAACTCTTTTAGCTGAATGCACAGATCAGAAAGATGTTTCACAGTATGATTCTGTGTAGTTTATATTTGAAGACATTACTTTTTCCACTATTACCCTCTTAGCGCTCAGAATGTCCAATTGCAGTTTCTACAGAAAGAGTGTTTCAGAACGGCTCAATCAAAAGTAAGGTTCAACCCTGGTAGTTGAATGCCCAGAACAGAAAGAAGTTTCACAGAATGCTTCTGTGTAGTTTATATTGGAATATATTCCTTTTTCCACTATTACCCTCTTAGCGCTCCGAAAGTCCACTTGCATTTTCTACAGAAAGAGTGTTCTGAACTGCGCAATCAAAAGTATGGTTTAACTCTGTTAGCTGAATGCACATATCAGAAATAAGTTTCAAACAATGCTTCTGTGTAGTTTTTATTTGAAGATATTATTTTTCCCAATATAGGCCTCTTAGCGCTCAGAATGTCCAATTGCAGTTTCTACATAAAGAGTGTTTCAGAACGGCTCAATCAAATGTAAGGTTCAACTCTCTTAGCTGAATGCACAGAACAGACAGAAGTTTCACAGAACGCTTCTGTGTAGTATTTAGTTGAAGATACTCCTTTTTGGACTATTACCCACTTAGCGCTCCGAATATCCACTGGCAGTTTCTACACAAAGAGTATTTTACGACTGCCCTTTCAAAAGTAAGGCTCAACCCTGTTAGTTGAATGCGGAGAACAGAAAGTGGTTTCAGAGAATGCTTCTGTGTAGTTTTTAATTGGAGATATTCCTTTTTCCTCTATTACAATCTTAGCGCTACGAATGTCCAATTGCATTTTCTACAAAAAGTGTGTTTCTTAACTGCTCAATCAAAAATATGATTTAGCTCTGTTAACTGAATTTATAGATCAGAAATAAGTTTCACAGAATGCATCTGTGTAGTTTTTATTTGAAGATATTCTTTTTCCCAATGTAGGCCTCTTAGCGCTTAGAATGTCCAATTGCAGTTTCTACAGAAAGAGTGTTTCAGAACAGCTCAATCAAAAGTAAGGTTCAACTCTGTTAGTTGAATGCACAGAACAGAAAGAAGTTTCATACAATGCTTCTGTGTAGTTTATATTTGAACATATTCTTTTTTCCACTATTACCCACTTAGCGCTACGAATGTCCAGTTGCATTTTCTACAGACAGAGTGTTTCAAAACTGCTCAATCAAAAGTATGGTTTAACTCTGTTAGCTGAATGCTCAGATCAGAAAGAAGTTTCACAGAATGCTTCTGTGTAGTTTATATTTGAATATATTCCTTTTTCCACGACTACCCTCTTAGCGCTCCAAATGTCCAGTTGCATTTTCTACAGAAAGAGTGTTCAGATCTGCTCAATCAAAGGTATGGTTTAACTCTGTTAGCTGAATGCACAGATCAGAAAGAAGTTTCACAGAATGATTCTGTGTAGTTTATATTTGAAGACATTCCTTTTTCCACTATTATCCTCTTAGCGCTCTGAATCCAACTTGCATTTTCTACAGAAAGAGTGTTTCAGAACGGCTCAATCAAAACTAAGGTTCAACTCTATTAGTTGAATGAACAGAACAGAAAGAAGTTTCACAGAATGCTTCTGTGTAGTTTTTATTTGTAGATATTCTTTTCCCAATATAGGCCTCTTAGCGCTCAGAATGTCCAGTTGCAGTTTATACAGAAAGAGTGTTTCAGAACGGCTCAATCAAAAGTAAGGTTCAACCCTGGTAGTTGAATGCACAGAACAGAAAAAATTTTCACAAAATGCTTCTGTGTAGTTTATATTTGAATATATTTCTTTTTCCACTATTACCCTCTTAGCACTCCGAATGTACACTTGCATTTTCTACAGAAAGTGTGTTCTGAACTGCGCAATCAAAAGTATGGTTTAACTCTGTTAGCTGAATGCACATATCAGAAATAAATTTCAAACAATGCTTCTGTGT
Source organism: Symphalangus syndactylus (assembly GCF_028878055.3). NCBI lineage: Eukaryota > Metazoa > Chordata > Mammalia > Primates > Hylobatidae > Symphalangus > Symphalangus syndactylus. Next base: position 6,403,838 of record NC_072448.2, read on the forward strand.
AGTTTTTATTTGAAGATATTATTTTTCCCAATTTAGGCCTCTTAGCGCTCAGAATGTCCAATTGCAGTTTCTACAGAAAGAGTGTTTCAGAACGGCTCAATCAAATGTAAGGTTCAACTCTGTTAGTTGAATGCACAGAACAGACAGAAGTTTCACAGAATGCTTCTGTGTAGTATTTAGTTGAAGATACTCCTTTTTGGACTATTAACCACTTAGCGCTCCGAATATCCACTGTCAGTTTCTACACAAAGAGTGCTTCAGAACTGCTCCTTCAAAAGTAAGGCTCAACTCTGTTAGTTGAATGCGGAGAACAGAAAGGGGTTTCAGAGAATGCTTCTGTGTAGTTTTTAATTGGAGATATTCCTTTTTCCTCTATTGCAATCTTAGCGCTCCGAATGTCCACTTGCATTTTCTACAAAAAGAGTGTTTCATAACTGCACAATCAAAAATATGGCTTAGCTCTGTTAACTGAATTTACAGATCCGAAATAAGTTTCACATAATGCATCTGTTTAGTTTTTATTTGAAAATATTCTTTTTCCCAATGTAGGCCTCTTAGCGCTTAGAATGTCCAATTGCAGTTTCTACAGAAAGAGTGTTTCAGAACGGCTCAATTAAAAGTAAGGTTCAACTCTGTTAGTTGAATGCACAGAACAGAAAGAAGTTTCACGGAATGCTACTGTGTAGTGTATATTTGAATATATTCCTTTTTCCAATATTACCCTCTTAGCGCTCCGAATGTCCACTTGCATTATCTACAGAAAGAGTGTTCGGAACTGCGCAATCAAAAGTATGGTTTAACTCTGTTTGCTGAATGCACATATCAGAAATATGTTTCACACAATGCTTCTGTGTAGTTTTTATTTGAAGATATTATTTTTCCCAATATAGGCCTCTTAGCGCTCAGAATGTCCAATTGCAGTTTCTACAGAAAGAGTGTTTCGGAACGGCTCAATCAAAAGTAAGGTTCAACTCTGTTAGTTGAATGCACAGAACAGAAAGAAGTTTCATACAATGTTTCTGTGTAGTTTATATTTGAACATATTCCTGTTTCCACTATTACACTCTTAGCGCTCCGAATATCCACTGGCAGTTTCTACACAAAGAGTGTTTTAGAACTGCTCTTTCAAAAGTAAGGCTCAACCCTGTTAGTTGAATGCGGAGAACAGAAAGTGGTTTCAGAGAATGCTTCTGTGTAGTTTTTAATTGGAGATATTCCTTTTTCCTCTATTACAATCTTAGCGCTACGAATGTCCAATTGCATTTTCTAAAAAAACTGTGTTTCTTAACTGCTCAATCAAAAATATGATTTAGCTCTGTTAACTGAATTTATAGATCAGAAATAAGTTTCACAGAATGCATCTGTGTAGTTTTTATTTGAAGATATTCTTTTTCCCAATGTAGGCCTCTTAGCGCTTAGAATGTCCAATTGCAGTTTCTACAGAAAGAGTGTTTCAGAACAGCTCAATCAAAAGTAAGGTTCAACTCTGTTAGTTGAATGCACAGAACAGAAAGAAGTTTCATACAATGCTTCTGTGTAGTTTATATTTGAACATATTCTTTTTTCCACTATTACCCACTTAGCGCTACGAATGTCCAGTTGCATTTTCTACAGACAGAGTGTTTCAAAACTGCTCAATCAAAAGTATGGTTTAACTCTGTTAGCTGAATGCTCAGATCAGAAAGAAGTTTCACAGAATGCTTCTGTGTAGTTTATATTTGAATATATTCCTTTTTCCACGACTACCCTCTTAGCGCTCCAAATGTCCAGTTGCATTTTCTACAGAAAGAGTGTTCAGATCTGCTCAATCAAAAGTATGGTTTAACTCTGTTAGCTGAATGCACAGATCAGAAAGAAGTTTCACAGAATGATTCTGTGTAGTTTATATTTGAAGACATTCCTTTTTCCACTATTATCCTCTTAGCGCTCTGAATCCAACTTGCATTTTCTACAGAAAGAGTGTTTCAGAACGGCTCAATCAAAACTAAGGTTCAACTCTATTAGTTGAATGAACAGAACAGAAAGAAGTTTCACAGAATGCTTCTGTGTAGTTTTTATTTGTAGATATTCTTTTCCCAATATGGGCCTCTTAGCGCTCAGAATGTCCAGTTGCAGTTTATACAGAAAGAGTGTTTCAGAACGGCTCAATCAAAAGTAAGGTTCAACCCTGGTAGTTGAATGCACAGAACAGAAAAAATTTTCACAAAATGCTTCTGTGTAGTTTATATTTGAATATATTTCTTTTTCCACTATTACCCTCTTAGCGCTCCGAATGTACACTTGCATTTTCTACAGAAAGTGCGTTCTGAACTGCGCAATCAAAAGTATGGTTTAACTCTGTTAGCTGAATGCACATATCAGAAATAAATTTCAAACAATGCTTCTGTGTAGTTTTTATTTGAAGATATTATTTTTCCCAATTTAGGCCTCTTAGCGCTCAGAATGTCCAATTGCAGTTTCTACAGAAAGAGTGTTTCAGAACGGCTCAATCAAATGTAAGGTTCAACTCTGTTAGTTGAACGCACAGAACAGACAGAAGTTTCACAGAATGCTTCTGTGTAGTATTTAGTTGAAGATACTCCTTTTTGGACTATTAACCACTTAGCGCTCCGAATATCCACTGTCAGTTTCTACACAAAGAGTGTTTCAGAACTGCTCCTTCAAAAGTAAGGCTCAACTCTGTTAGTTGAATGCGGAGAACAGAAAGGGGTTTCAGAGAATGCTTCTGTGTAGTTTTTAATTGGAGATATTCCTTTTTCCTCTATTGCAATCTTAGCGCTCCGAATGTCCACTTGCATTTTCTACAAAAAGAGTGTTTCATAACTGCACAATCAAAAATATGGCTTAGCTCTGTTAACTGAATTTACAGATCCGAAGTAAGTTTCACATAATGCATCTGTTTAGTTTTTATTTGAAAATATTCTTTTTCCCAATGTAGGCCTCTTAGCGCTTAGAATGTCCAATTACAGTTTCTACAGAAAGAGTGTTTCAGAACGGCTCAATTAAAAGTAAGGTTCAACTCTGTTAGTTGAATGCACAGAACAGAAAGAAGTTTCACAGAATGCTACTGTGTAGTGTATATTTGAATATATTCCTTTTTCCAATATTACCCTCTTAGCGCTCCGAATGTCCACTTGCATTTTCTACAGAAAGAGTGTTCGGAACTGCGCAATCAAAAGTATGGTTTAACTCTGTTTGCTGAATGCACATATCAGAAATATGTTTCACACAATGCTTCTGTGTAGTTTTTATTTGAAGATATTATTTTTCCCAATATAGTCCTCTTAGCGCTCAGAATGTCCAATTGCAGTTTCTACAGAAAGAGTGTTTCAGAACGGCTCAATCAAAAGTAAAGTTCAACTCTGTTATTTGAATGCCCAGAACAGAAAGAAGTTTCATACAATGTTTCTGTGTAGTTTATATTTGAACATATTCCTGTTTCCACTATTACACTCTTAGCGCTCCAAATGTCCAGTTGCATTTTCTACAGAAAGAGTGTTCAGATCTGCTCAATCAAAAGTATGGTTTAACTCTGTTAGCTGAATGCACAGATCAGAAATATGTTTCACAGTATGATTCTGTGTAGTTTATATTTGAAGACATTCCTTTTTCCACTATTACCCTCTTAGCGCTCCGAATCTCCACTTGCATTTTCTACAGAAAGAGTGTTTCAGAGCGGCTCAATCAAAACTAGTGTTCAACTCTTTTAGTTGAATGAACAGAACAGAAAGAGGTTTCACAGAATGCTTCTGTGTAGTTTATATTTGAATATATTCCTTTTTCCACTATTACCCTCTTAGCGCTCCGAATGTCCACTTGCATTTTCTACAGAAATAGTGTTCTGAACTGCGCAATCAAAAGTATGGTTTATCTCTGTTAGCTGAATGCACATATCAGAAATAAGTTTCAAACAATGCTTCTGTGTAGTTTTTATTTGAAGATATTATTTTTCCCAATATAGGCCTCTTAGCGCTCAGAATGTCCAATTGCAGTTTCTACAGAAAGAGTGTTTCAGAAAGGCTCAATCAAAGGTAAGTTTCAACTCTCTTAGTTGAATGCACAGAACAGAAAGAAGTTTCACAGAATGCTTCTGTGTAGTATTTAGTTGAAGATACTCCTTTTTGGACTATTTCCCACTTCGCGCTCCGAATATCCACTGGCAGTTTCTACACAAAGAGTGTTTCAGAACTGCTCCTTCAAAAGTAAGGCTCAACTCTGTTAGTTGAATGCGGAGAACAGAAAGGGGTTTCAGAGAATGCTTCTGTGTAGTTTTTAATTGGAGATATTCCTTTTTCCTCTATTACAATCTTAGCACTACGAATGTCCACTTGCATTTTCTACAAAAAGAGTGTTTCATAACTGCTCAATCAAAAATATTGTTTAGCTCTGTTAACTGAATTTACAGATCAGAAATAAGTTTCACAGAATGAATCTGTGTAGTTTTTATTTGAAGATATTCTTTTTCCCAATGTAGGCCTCTTAGCGCTTAGAATGTCCAATTGCAGTTTCTACAGAAAGAGTGTTTCAGAACGGCTCAATCAAAAGTAAGGTCCAACTCTGTTAGTTGAATGCACAGAACAGAAAGAAGTTTCAGAGAATTCTACTGTGTAGTTTATATTTGAATATATTCCTTTTTCCACTATTACCCTCTTAGCGCTCCGAATGTGCACTTGCATTTTCTACAGAAAGAGTGTTCGGAACTGCGCAATCAAAAGTATGGTTTAACTCTGTTAGCTGAATGCACATATCAGAAATAAGTTTCACACAATGCTTCTGTGTAGTTTTTATTTGAAGATATTTTTTTTCTCCATATAGGCCTCTTAGCGGTCAGAATGTCCAATTGCAGTTTCTACAGAAAGAGTGTTTCAGAACGGCTCAATCAAAAGTAAGTTTCAACTCTGTTAGTTGAATGCACAGAACAGAAAGAAGTTTCATACAATGCTTCTGTGTAGTTTATATTTGAACATATTCTTTTTTCCACTATTACCCACTTAGCGCTACGAATGTCCAGTTGCATTTCCTACAGACAGAGTGTTTCAAAACTGCTTAATCAAAAGTATGGTTTAACTCTGTTAGCTGAATGCTCAGATCAGAAAGAAGTTTCACAGAATGCTTCTGTGTAGTTTATATTTGAATATATTACTTTTTCCACGACTACACTCTTAGGGCTCCAAATGTCCAGTTGCATTTTCTACAGAAAGACTGTTCAGATCTGCTCAATCAAAAGTATGGTTTAACTCTGTTAGCTGAATGCACAGATCAGAAAGAAGTTTCACAGAATGATTCTGTGTAGTTTAAATTTGAAGACATTCCTTTTTCCACTATTACCCTCTTAGCGCTCAGAATCCCACTTGCATTTTCTACAGAAAGAGTGTTTCAGAACGGCTCAATCAAAACTAAGGTTCAACTCTTTTAGTTGAATGAACAGAACAGAAAGAAGTTTCACACAATGCTTCTGTGTAGTTTTTATTTGCAGATATTATTTTTCCCAATATAGGCCTCTTAGCGCTCAGAATGTCCAATTGCAGTTCCTACAGAAAGAGTGTTTCAGAACGGCTCAATCAAAAGTAAGGTTCAACTCTGTTAGTTGAATGCACAGAACAGAAAGAAGTTTCATACAATGCTTCTGTGTAGTTTATATTTGAACATACTCTTGTTTCCACTATTACCCACTTAGCGCTACGAATGTCCAGTTGCATTTTCTACAGACAGAGTGTTTCAAAACTGCTCAATCAAAAGTATGGTTTAACTCTGTTAGCTGAATGCTCAGATCAGAAAGAAGTTTCACAGAATGCTTCTGTGTAGTTTATATTTGAATATATTCCTTTTTCCACGACTACCCTCTTAGCGCTCCAAATGTCCAGTTGCATTTTCTACAGAAAGAATGTTCAGATCTGCTCAATCAAAAGTATGGTTTAACTCTGTTAGATGAATGCACAGATCAGAAATATGTTTCACAGTATGATTCTGTGTAGTTTATATTTGAAGACATTCCTTTTTCCACTATTACCCTCTTAGCGCTCTGAATCCCACTTGCATTTTCTACAGAAAGAGTGTTTCAGAACGGCTCAATCAAAACTAAGGTTCAACACTGGTAGTTGAATGCCCAGTACAGAAAGAAGTTTCACAGAATGCTTCTGTGTAGTTTATATTTGAATATATTCCTTTTTCCACTATTACCCTCTTAGCGCTCCGAAAGTCCACTTGCATTTTCTACAGAAAGAGTGTTCTGAACTGCGCAATCAAAAGTATGGTTTAACTCTGTTAGCTGAATGCACATATCAGAAATAAGTTTCAAACAATGCTTCTGTGTAGTTTTTATTTGAAGATATTATTTTTCCCAATATAGGCCCCTTAGCGCTCAGAATGTCCTATTGCAGTTTCTACAGAAAGAGTGTTTCAGAATGGCTCAATCAAATGTAAGTTTCAGCTCTCTTAGCTGAATGCACAGAACAGACAGAAGTTTCACAGAATGCTTCTGTGTAGTATTTAGTTGAAGATACTACTTTTTGGACTATTACCCACTTAGCGCTCCGAATATCCACTGGCAGTTTCTACACAAAGAGTGTTTCAGAACTGCTCTTTCAAAAGTAAGGCTGAACTCTGTTAGTTGAATGCGTAGAACAGAAAGTGGTTTCAGAGAATGCTTCTGTGTAGTTTTTAATTGGAGATATTACTTTTTCCTATATTACAATCTTAGCGCTAAGAATGTCCACTTGCATTTTCTACAAAAAGTGTGTTTCTTAACTGCTCATTCAAAAATATGATTTAGCTCTGTTAACTGAATTTACAGATCAGAAATAAGTTTCACAGAATGAATCTGTGTAGTTTTTATTTGAAGATATTCTTTTTCCCAATGTAGGCCTCTTAGCGCTTAGAATGTCCAATTGCAGTTTCTACAGAAAGAGTGTTTCAGAACGGCTCAATCAAAAGTAAGGTTCAACTCTGTTAGTTGAATGCACAGCACAGAAAGAAGTTTCACAGAATGCTACTGTGTAGTTTTTATTTCAATATATTCCTTTTTCCACTATTACCCTCTTAGCGCTCCGAATGTCCACTTGCATTTTCTACAGAAATAGTGTTCGGAACTGCGCAATTAAAAGTATGGATTAACTCTGTTAGCTGAATGCACATATCAGAAATAAGTTTCACACAATGCTTCTGTGTAGTTTTTATTTGAAGATATTATTTTTCCCAATATAGGCCTCTTAGCGCTCAGAATGTCCAATTGCAGTTTCTACAGAAAGAGTGTTTCAGAACGGCTCAATCAAAAGTAAGGTTCAACTCTGTTAGTTGAATGCACAGAACAGAAAGAAGTTTCATACAATGCTTCTGTGTAGTTTATATTTGAACATATTCTTTTTTCCACTATTACCCACTTAGCGCTACGAATGTCCAGTTGCATTTTCTACAGACAGAGTGTTTCAAAACTGCTCAATCAAAAGTATGGTTTAACTCTGTTAGCTGAATGCTCAGATCAGAAAGAAGTTTCACAGAATGCTTCTGTGTAGTTTATATTTGAATATATTCCTTTTTCCACGACTACCCTCTTAGCACTCCAAATGTCCAGTTGCATTTTCTACAGAAAGAGTGTTCAGATCTGCTCAATCAAAATTATGGTTTAACTCTGTTAGCTGAATGCACAGATCAGAAAGAAGTTTCACAGAATGATTCTGTGTAGTTTATATTTGAAGACATTCCTTTTTCCACTATTATCCTCTTAGCGCTCTGAATCCCACTTGCATTTTCTACAGAAAGAGTGTTTCAGAACGGCTCAATCAAAACTAAGGTTCAACTCTATTAGTTGAATGAACAGAACAGAAAGTAGTTTCACAGAATGCTTCTGTGTAGTTTTTATTTGTAGATATTCTTTTCCCAATATAGGCCTCTTATCGCTCAGAATGTCCAATTGCAGTTTCTACAGAAAGAGTGTTTCAGAACGGCTCAATCAAAAGTAAGGTTCAACCCTGGTAGTTGAATGCACAAAACAGAAAGAATTTTCACTAAATGCTTCTGTGTAGTTTATATTTGAATATACTCCTTTTTTCACTATTACCCTCTTAGCGCTCCGAATGTCCACTTGCATTTTCTACAGAAAGAGTGTTCTGAACTGCGCAATCAAAAGTATGGTTTAACTCTGTTAGCTGAATGCACATATCAGAAATAAGTTTCAAACAATGCTTCTGTGTAGTTTTTATTTGAAGATATTATTTTTCCCAATATGGGCCTCTTAGGGCTCAGAATGTCCAATTGCAGTTTCTACAGAAAGAGTGTTTCAGAACGGCTCAATCAAATGTAAGGTTCAACTCTGTTAGTTGAATGCACAGAACAGACAGAAGTTTCACAGAATGCTTCTGTGTAGTATTTAGTTGAAGATACTCCTTTTTGGACTATTACCCACTTAGCGCTCCGAATATCCACTGGCAGTTTCTACACAAAGAGTGTTTCAGAACTGCTCCTTCAAAAGTAAGGCTCAACTCTGTTAGTTGAATGCGGAGAACAGAAATGGGTTTCAGAGAATGCTTCTGTGTAGTTTTTAATTGGAGATATTCCTTTTTCCTCTATTACAATCTTAGCGTTCCGAATGTCCACTTGCATTTTGTACAAAAAGAGTGTTTCATAACTGCTCAATCAAAAATATGGTTTAGCTCTGTTAACTGAATTTACAGATCAGAAATAAGTTTCACAGAATGCATCTGTGTAGTTTTTATTTGATGATATTCTTTTTCCCAATGTAGGCCTCTTAGCGCTTAGAATGTCCAATTGCAGTTTCTACAGAAAGAGTGTTTCAGAACGGCTCAATCAAAAGTAAGGTTCAACTCTGTTAGCTGAATGCACAGAACAGAAAGAAGTTTCACAGAATGCTACTGTGTAGTTTATATTTGAATATATTCCTTTTTCCACTATTACCCTCTTAGCGCTCCGAATGTCCACTTGCATTTTCTACAGAAAGAGTGTTCGGAACTGCGCAATGAAAAGTATGGTTTAACTCTGTTAGCTGAATGCACATATCAGAAATAAGTTTCACACAATGCTTCTGTGTAGTTTTTATTTGAAGATATTATTTTTCCCAATATAGGCCTCTTAGCACTCAGAATGTCCAATTGCAGTTTCTACAGAAAGAGTGTTTCAGAACGGCTCAATCAAAAGTAAGGTTCAACTCTGGTAGTTGAATGCACAGAACAGAATGTAGTTTCACAGATTGCTTCTGTGTAGTTTGTATTTGAAGATATTCCTTTTTCCACTGTTACCCTTTTTAGAGCTCAGAATGTCCACTTGCATTTTCTACAGAAAGTGTGTTCAGAACTGCTCTATCAAAAGTATGTTTTAACTCTTTAGGTCAATGCACAGATCAGAAATAAGTTTCACAGAATTTTTCTGTGTAGTTTATATTTGAAGATATTCCATTTTCCACTATTACCCACTTAGCGCTCTGAATGTCCAGTTGCATTTTCTACAGAAAGAGTGTTCTGAACGGCTCAATCAAAAGTATGGTTTTACTCTGTTATTTGAATGCACATATCAGAAATAAGTTTCACAGAATCCTTCCGTGTAGTATTTTGTTGAAGATATTCCTTTTTCGACTATTATCCTCTTAGCTCTCTGAATGTCCAATTTCAGTTTCTAAACAAAGAGTGTTTCAGAACTGCTCCTTCAAAAGTAGGGCTCAACTCTGTTAGTTGAATGCAGAGAACAGAAAGGAGTTTCACAGAATGCCCCTGTGTACTTTATATTTGAATATATTCCCTTTTTCAGTATTACCCTCTTAGCGCTCCGAATGTCCACTTGCATTTTCTACAGAAAGAGTGTTCAGAACTGCTCAATCCAAAGTATGGTTTAACTCTGTTAGCTGAATGCACAGATCAGAAAGAATTTTCACAGAATGCTTCTGTGTACTTTTTATTTGAAGATATTCCTTTCTCCAATATAGGAGTCTTAGCGCTCAGAATGTCCAATTGCAGTTTCTACAGAAAGAGTGTTTCAGAAAGGCTCAATCAAAAGTAAGGTTCAACTCTGTTAGTTGAATGCACAGAACAGAAAGTAGTTTCACAGAATGCTTCTGTGTAGTTTATATTTGAATATATTACTTTTTCCACTACTACCCTCTTAGCGCTCCAAATGTCCAGTTGCATTTTCTACAGAAAGAGTGTTCAGAACTGCTCAATCAAATGTATGATTTAACTCTCTTAGCTGAATGCACAGATTAGAAAGAAGTTGCACAGAATGCTTCTGTGTAGTTTTTATTTGAAGATATACTTTTTCCCAATATAGGCCTCTTAGTGCTCAGATTGTCCAATTGCAGTTTCTACAGAAAGAGTGTTTCAGAATGGCTCTTTCAAAAGTAAGGTTCAACTCTGCTATTTCAATGCACAGAACAGAAAGTAGTTTCACAGAATGCTTCTCTGTAGTTCATATTTGACGATATTACTTTTTCCACTATTACCCTCTTAGAGCTCGGAATGTCCACTTGCATTTTCTACAGAAAGAGTGTTCAGAACTGCTCCATCAAAAGTATGGTTTAACTCTGTTAGTTGAATGCACAGATCAGAAAGAAGTTTCACAGAATTCTTCTGTGTAGTTTTTATTTGAAGATATTCCTTTTTCCAATATAGGTCTCTTAGCGCTCAGAATGTCCAATTGCAGTATCTACAGAAAGAGAGTTTCAGAACTGCTCAATCAAAAGTAAGGTTCAATACTGTTAGTTGAATGCACGGAACAGAAAGAAGTTTCAGAGAATGCTTCTGTGTAGTTTATATTTGAATATATTCCTTTTTCCACTATTACCCTCTTAGCGCTCCGAATCACCACTTGCATTTTCTACAGAAAGAGTGTTTCAGAACGGCTCAATCAAAAGTAAGGTTGAACTCGTTTAGTTGAATGCAAAGAACAGAAATAAGTTTCACAGAATGCTTCTGTGTAGTATTTAGTTATAGATATTCCTTTTTCGACTATTACCCTCTTAGCGTTCCGAATGTCCACTGGCAGTTTCTACACAAAGAGTGTTTCAGAACAGCTCCTTCAAAGTAAGGCTCAAATCTGTTAGTTGAATGCAGAGAACAGAAAGGAGTTTCAGAGAATGCTTCTGTGTAGTTTTAATTTGGGGATATTCCTTTTTCCACTAATACAATTTTAGCGCTCCGAATCTCCACTTGCGTTTTCTACAGAAAGAGTGTCTCATAACTTCTCAATCAAAAGTATGGTTTAACTCTGTTAGCTGAATGCACAGATCAGAAATAAGTTTCACAGAATGCTTCTGAGTAGTTTTTATTTGGAGATATTCTTTTTCCCAATATAGGCCACTTAGCGCTCAGAATGTCCAATTGCCGTTTCTACAAAATGAGTGTTTCAGAAGGCTCAATCAAAAGTAAGGTTCAACTCTGTTAGTTGAATGCACAGAACAGAAAGAAGTTTCACAGAATGCTTCTGTGTAGTTTATATTTGAATGTATTCCTTTTTCCACTATTACCATCTTAGCGCTCCGAATGTCCACTTGCATTTTCTACAGAAAGAGAGTTTCAGAAAGGCTCAATCAAAAGTAAGGTTCAACTCTGTTACTTGAATGCACAGAACAGCAAGAAGTTTCACAGAATGCTTCTGTGTAGTTTATATTTGAATATATTCCTTTTTCCAGTATTACCCTCTTAGTGCTCCGAATGTCCACTTGCATTTTCTACAGAAAGAGTGTTCTGAACGGCTCAATCAAAAGTATGGTTTTACTCTGTTATTTGAATGCACAGATCAGGAAGAATTTTCACAGAATGCTTCTGTGTACTTTTTATTTGAAGATATTCCTTTCTCCAATATAGGAGTCTTAGCGCTCAGAATGTCCAATTGCAGTATCTACAGAAAGAGTGTTTCTGAACTGCTTAATCAAATGTAAGGTTCAACTCTGTTAGTTGAGTGAACGGAACAGAAAGAAGTTTCATAGAATGCTTCTGTGTAGTTTATATTTGAAGATGTTCCTTTTTCCACTATTACCTTCTAAGCGCTCCGAATGTCCACTTGCATTTTCTACAGAATGAGTGTTTCCGAACTGCTCAATCAAAAGTATGGTTTAATTCTGTTAGCTGAATGCACAGATCAGTACGAAGTTTCACGGAATGCTTCTGTGTAGTTTTTATTTGAAGATAGTCCTTTTTCCAATATAGGCCTCTTAGCGCTCCGAATATCCAATTGCAGTTTCTACAGAAAGAGTGTTTCAGAATGGCTCAATCAAAAGTAGGGTTGAACTCGTTTAGTTGAATGCACAGAACAGAGAGTAGTTTCACAGAATCCTTCTGTGTAGTATTTATTTGAAGATATTCCTTTTTCCACTATTACCCTCTTAGCGCTCCGAATGTCCACTTGCAGTTTCTACAGAAAGAGTGTTTCAGGACTGCTCCTTCAAAAATAAGGCTCAACCCTGTTAGTTGAAAGCAGAGAACAGAAACAAGTTTCAGAGAATGCCTCTTTGTAGTTTTTATTTGAAGATATTCCTTTTTCCACAATTACCATCTTAGCGCACCGAATGACCACTTGCATTTTCTACAGAAAGAGTGTTTCAGAACTGCTAAATCAAATGTATCGTTTAATTCAGTTAGCTGAATGCACAGAACAGAAAGAAGTTTCAGAGAATGCATCTCTGTAGTTTTTATTTGAAGATATTATTTTTCTCAATATAGGCCTCTTAGCGTTCAGAAATCCAATTACAGTTTCTACAGAAAGAGTGTTTCAGAACTGCTCAATCAAAATTAAGGTTCAACTCTGTTAGTTGAATGCACAGAACAGAATGTAGTTTCACAGATTGCTTCTGTGTAGTTTATATTTGAAAATATTCCTTTTTCCACTGTTACCCTCTTAGAGCTCAGAATGTCCACTTGCATTTTCTACAGAAAGTGTGTTCAGAACTGCTCTATCAAAAGTATGGTTTAACTCTGTTAGGTGAATGCACAGATCAGAAATAAGTTTCACAGAATTCTTCTGTGTAGTTTATATTTGAAGATATTCCATTTTCCACTATTACCCACTTAGCGCTCTGAATGTCCAGTTGCATTTTCTACAGAAAGAGTGTTTCAGAACTGCTCAATCAAAAGTATGGTTTAACTCTGTTAGCTGAATGCACAGATCAGAAAGAAGTTTCACAGAATGCTGCTGTGTAGTGTTTATATGAAGATATTCTTTTTACCAATATAGGCCTCTTAGCGCTCAGAATGTCCAATTGCAGTTTCTACAGAAAGAGTGTTTCAGAAAGGCTCAATCAAAAGTAAGGTTCAACTATGTTAGTTGAATGCACAGAACAGAAAGAAGTTTCACAGAATGCTTCTGTGTAGTTTATATTGGAATATATTCCTTTTTGCACTACTACCCTCTTAGTGCTCCAAATGTCCAGTTGCATTTTCTACAGAAAGAGTGTTCAGAACTGATCAATCAAATGTATGATTTAACTCTGTTAGCTGAATGCACAGATCAGAAAAAGTTTCACAGAATGCTTCTGTGTAGTTTTTATTTGAAGATATTCTTTTTCCCAATATAGGCCTCTTATCGCTCAGATTGTCCAATTGAATTTTCTACAGAAAGAGTGTTTCAGAATGGCTCTATCATAAGTAAGGTTCAACTCTGTTATTTGAATGCACAGAACAGAAAGTAGTTTCACAGAATGCCTGTCTGTAGTTCTTATTTGACGATATTACTTTTTCCACTATTACCCTCTTAGAGCTCCGAATGTCCACTTGCATTTTCTACAGAAAGAGTGTTCAGAACTGCTCAATCAAAAGTATGGTTTAACTCTGTTAGTTGAATGCACAGATCAGAAAGAAGTTTCACAGAATTCTTCTGTGTAGTTTTTATTTGAACATATTCCTTTTTCCAATATAGGACTCTTAGCGCTCAGAATTTCCAATTGCAGTATCTACAGAAAGAGAGTTTCAGAACTGGTCAATCAAAAGTAAGGTTCAATATTGTTAGTTGAATGCAAGGAACAGAAAGAAGTTTTACAGAATGCTTCTGTGTAGTTTATATTTGAAGATACTCCTTTTTCCACTATTACCCTCTTAGCGCTCCGAATCACCACTTGCCTTTTCTACAGAAAGAGTGTTTCAGAACAGCTCAATCAAAAGTAATGTTCAACTCTTTTAGTTGAATGCACAGAACAGAAAGAAGTTTCACAGAATGCTTCTGTTTAGTATTTAGTTGAAGATATTCCTTTTTCGACTATTACCCTCTTAGCGTTCCGCATATCCACTGGCAGTTTCTACACAAAGAGTGTTTCAGAACAGCACCTTCAAAAGTAAGGCTCAACTCTGTTAGTTTAATGCAGAGAACAGAAAGGAGTTTCAGAGAATGCTTCTGTGTAGTTTTTATTTGGGGATATTCCTTTTTCCACTATTACAATCTTAGCGCTCCTAATGTCCACTTGCATTTCCTACAGAAACAGTGTTTAATAACTGCTCAATCAAAAGTGTGGTTTAACTCTGTTAGCTGAATGCACAGATCAGACATAAGTTTCACAGAATTCTTCTGAGTAGTTTTTATTTGGAGATATTCTTTTTCCCAATATAGGCCACTTAGCGCTCAGAATGTCCAATTGCAGTTTCTACAGAATGAGTGTTTCAGGACGGCTCAATCAAAAGTAAGGTTCAACTCTGTTAGTTGAAAGCACAGAACAGAAAGTAGTTTCACAGAATGCCTGTCTGTAGTTCTTATTTGACGATATTACTTTTTCCACTATTACCCTCTTAGAGCTCCGAATGTCCACTTGCATTTTTTACAGAAAGAGTGTTCAGAACTGCTCAATCAAAAGTATGGTTTAACTCTGTTAGTTGAATGCACAAATCAGAAAGAAGTTTCACAGAATTCTTCTGTGTAGTTTTTATTTGAACATATTCCTTTTTCCAATATAGGACTCTTAGCGCTCAGAATTTCCAATTGCAGTATCTACAGAAAGAGAGTTTCAGAACTGGTCAATCAAAAGTAAGGTTCAATATTGTTAGTTGAATGCAAGGAACAGAAAGAAGTTTTACAGAATGCTTCTGTGTAGTTTATATTTGAAGATACTCCTTTTTCCACTATTACCCTCTTAGCGCTCCGAATCACCACTTGCATTTTCTACAGAAAGAGTGTTTCAGAACGGCTCAATCAAAAGTAAGGTTCAACTCTTTTAGTTGAATGCACAGAACAGAAAGAAGTTTCACAGAATGCTTCTGTTTAGTATTTAGTTGAAGATATTCCTTTTTCGACTATTACCCTCTTAGCGTTCCGCATATCCACTGGCAGTTTCTACACAAAGAGTGTTTCAGAACAGCACCTTCAAAAGTAAGGCTCAACTCTGTTAGTTTAATGCAGAGAACAGAAAGGAGTTTCAGAGAATGCTTCTGTGTAGTTTTTATTTGGGGATATTCCTTTTTCCACTATTACAATCTTAGCGCTCCTAATGTCCACTTGCATTTCCTACAGAAACAGTGTTTAATAACTGCTCAATCAAAAGTGTGGTTTAACTCTGTTAGCTGAATGCACAGATCAGGAATAAGTTTCACAGAATTCTTCTGAGTAGTTTTTATTTGGAGATATTCTTTTTCCCAATATAGGCCACTTAGCGCTCAGAATGTCCAATTGCAGTTTCTACAGAATGAGTGTTTCAGGACGGCTCAATCAAAAGTAAGGTTCAACTCTGTTAGTTGAATGCACAGAACAGAAAGAAGTTTCACAGAATTCTTCTGTGTAGTTTATATTTGAATATATTCCTTTTTCCAGTATTACCTTCTTAGTGCTCCGAATGTCCACTTGCATTTTCTTCAGAAAGAGTGTTCATAACGGCTCAATCAAAAGTATGGTTTTACTCTGTTAGTTGAATTCACATATCAGAAATAAGTTTCACAGAATGCTTCTGTGTAGTATTTAGCTGAAGATATTCCTTTTTCGACTATTATCCTCTTAGCTCTCCGAATGTCCAATTTCAGTTTCTACACAAAGAGTGTTTCAGAACTGCTCCTTCAAAAGTAAGGCTCAACTCTGTTAGTTGAATGCAGAGAACAGAAAGAAGTTGCAGAGAACAGAAAGAAATTTCACAGAATGCTTCTGTGTACTTTATATTTGAATATATTCCTTTTTCCACTACTACCCTCTTAGCGCTCCAAATGTCCAGTTGCATTTTCTACAGAAAGAGTGTTCAGAACTGCTCAATCAAATGTACGGTTTAACTCTGTTAGCTGAATGCACAGATCAGAAAGAAGTTTCACAGAATGATTCTGTGTAGTTTATATTTGAAGATATTCCTTTCTGTTGTCTGCATTAAAATCAATCAAAAAATTATATTGAAATTGAAATACTGAATTTTATACTAAAGACAAGGCATCCAACTGAAAATGAAATTTTCCAGGTGAAAATTTCCAAATCATAAATATGTAGGGACAAAAAACTTTATTTATAAAGAAAAAGATAATTCTAATTAATTGATGATTCAAAGGTTTACAACTTTAAAAGTAAATATTATCTTTGAAGTAAAGTCCATTTAAATTATTTATGCCGCCAAAATTTTAGTAATTGTATATGTATATCATGTAAACTTTTTCGAGAATGATGGAATTGGAAATGTTAGGGTATTATGCGGAAAAAATCACCTAAAGAAAAAAATTATCTCCTCATGAAGGATTACTTTAGCCACTTTGACAGGTATAGGTAAAAGAACACTTAATGCACATCAATATGATTAGGAGATGCGCGCTTAGATATACGTTATCATTGAAAAGAGAATTGTATTATCAGGTTTGCAGGGGCCCTTCTTATCCTTCATATTTATGTAACTTTGTCATCTATAGAAAGATTATAGGAATTTTAAAAATAGCTGATAGTTAAGAAACATCACCATAACACTGTGCTGAATGCATAATAAAACATTTCCCTTCTCTCTAAAAGCCTTTTAAAATTATGTACCATAATCAGTATGGCCAGCAGAGGGTCATTTCCATGTTCAAGTTCCTCTGTTTCTCGAGGGTGAGAATCCTTCTATAGTCTTCTGAGGGTGACACTGTAGTGTTTTCTTAGCCTGATTATTTTTATCTATTTTTTCCGATGCTTTCCTTTGTATATTTACATTTTACATATTGAAAGTTATTTTTTCAAATATTTTATATGCAAGTTTACAAAGTACAACGACTGTACATTAAAATAACTTATTTATGCCATATGGAAGATTAAATATAATTTTACAATATCTAATATTGATTGTTTAGTTTCTAATCATTGATACTTGACATGATTTTTCCCAGCATACCTCAAAATATTCTTCAAAATCCTGCGAATTAATTCCTGTAACACTTCTGAGGTGTATTAATAAGCTAGAGATGTAAAGAAGATTTGCAGAGAAAATTAGGTTCCCAAATTAGAAATTTTGTCCCACTATCGACTAGAAACCTCTTGAAATGATCAAAAACAATAATAATGCATGTCATAGAGGAAAACCAATAAGGCTGCTGCAGCATGACTACCTCTGTGACCTCAGACAAGTTACGTGTGGGTCCCTACTTCTGTGACCTCAGACAAGTTACGTGTGGGTCCGCACTTATTTTCTTCATCTCTAATAAATATTCGACAAATCTCATTTTCAAAAGTCTTTTAAGGCCTATCCACCTTTCTTTTTCTGATGGAGTTTTGCTCTCATTGCCCAGGCTGCAGTGCAATGTCATGGTCTCGGCTCACACAACCTCCGACTCCCGGGTTCATGTGATTCTCCTGCCTCCACCTCCTGAGTAGCTGGGATTACAGGTGCGCAACACAACGCCCAGCTAATTTTTTGTATTTTTAGTAGAGATGGGGTTTCACCATGTTGGTCAGGCTGGTCTTGAACTCCCGACCTCAGGTGATCTGCACGCCTCGGCCTCTCAAAGTGCTGGGATTACAGTCATGAGCAACCGCGGCCTGTGAGGGCTTTCTACTTTTAAGATGTCAGGATGTATAGCCTGGGAGGTAAATGGTAGTATATATATACATATATATATGTATATATATATACACACACACACACTGTATATATATACATATATACGGTATATTATACTATATATACATATATACTGAATATTATACTCTATATATACATATCTACTGTATATTATATATATATATACACATACACACATACACACATACACACATGAGACAGAGAGAAGAGATAGACAATTTCATGTGAAAATATAAACTGTTAACATAATATTTTGCTTCTCTGAGGAATATTTAGCATTGTTCTCAATCTTCTCTGCAGAATTTAAGCATTTTTCTCAGAACTCACCAGATAGAATGAGGGAGGGGCCATATGATACGAGCCAGAGATGAAGGGAGAACAATAGAGAGGGTGCTTTGGGAAAAATAGTACAGTAAGGCTAGGGAATACTTCTCTCCAACAAAAAGACCAAGGTCACAGCTGTATCTCTTCAGAAGCCAAACTTTCTTTTAAAATGTCAATTTCCATCTATTTCTTGCTTCACAGACATTCCATTCATTGCTGGATTTCAAATAAAGCCTTTCCATGTGCAACCTTTCTATAGAAAAAGAGAAATATGGGGGACAGTACAGTCTAAGAAGTGATTAAGAATATCTAGTGGACTTTCCCAGACTGTAAATCTTTACATATATCTGAGCCTAATGAGGTGATTTATTGTGCTATAATGCACAGTGAACTATACAGATGCTTCTTTTTGATCATGCTGCAGAATGGAACTAAATACTAAATACCAAATAGCACTCCCATGATTCTTATACATGTGGCATATTTATGCTTTTTTATATAGCAATTCTTATTCTTAGCTCTTAGGCAACTACGGAATCTATTTGTCATTTTAATAGTCATGCTCCATTTGAGTTATGCAAGGTAGAAATTCTAAGTAGAAAATCTTGTTTTTATTGAAAGTTTTTAGTAAACATTTTGGAAAAAGTCTGTTTTTTGATGCTACTTCTGCACGCTTTCTCAACATGATATTACTTGGTATTGTCCTTATTAACCATAGTACACCATATTCTGCAAATGTTAGAGAGGGTTAAAAATCAGTCATGTATAAGTAAAGCTAATGAAATAGAAAGGAAACCATATTTAGGAAATGGAAGGCAGAAGCAAATGTATTAACCGTGAGTTAGAAACGGTTTAGTCTTTGGAATGAAGCAGCAAGAGTTTAAAAATCGGGTTTGTGATTCACTAGCTTTGTGACCTTGGAGAATTACCTCAGATTTCTGAGTATCAGTTTAGTAGGTGATATCAATTGCAACTTCGCAGAAATATCACAAGTATTAAATAAAGGACTTAGTATCTGGGAGAGCATAGAAAATTACTAATAGTTACATTTTTGTTAATATTACCGTTATTATTATCATACGTATAGTATTTTCTTTCACTGACAATGCATTTAGGACATAAGGAGAACTATAGAACAGTGCTTCTCCAACTTAAATGCAGAGCATGAATCACCTGGAGTTTTGTCAAAATGCGAATTCTGACTCAGTAGCCCTGCAAACTAAGGAAATCTTGGTAATGCTGGTGCTGCTAGTTCACCAACAGACCACACGTTTTGCAACAGCTATATAGAATGTCCTGTTTCTTTTTTTAATCACAAAACATGGCAAGCTCTAAAATAAAGCAGAATAACAGATTTAAATGTTAATACTCATGTCCTCAATTTATAATTTCTCCCTCCCTAACAATGGTATAATTCTGATTAAAAATTAGCAAAGAAAAAAATGGAAATTAATCTTCCTATGTTTATTCTTTTAACAAATTCTGTGTGATTACTACTGGGTTACTTGCTGTAGGAAATAGAAAAATTGCTTTGACATAGATCCTCAAGAATCTGTCCCACTACAAGCTTATTTTTGTAGGAAGCTAAAAGATTTATATAAATAACCGTAATTAAAGAGACAAATGAAGAAGTGCAATGAAAGACGTAGGGAAAGTGCTAGAGGAGTTCGGGGTGGAGGAAAATTATCCTCAAATAATATCTATGCGTAACATTATGCTATCTTCCCTAACCAGCGCTTGACCAGATTGTCACAGTGAACTTTGGTCCTTTCTTATATCTTAGTTTTGGTTCCCACATCCTTCTGTTTGGGGAAGTTCTTGTTTTCCTCATGTAATGACAACAACACTTAAACAATGTATACCAGATAAAAGGAACTATATTGCTTGCTTTATTTACATAGTTAATTTAATTTGTACAATGAACTATGAAGTAATCAGCATTATTTCCTTCATTTTACATATGAGAAAATGGAGAATCAGCGACATTGAATCATCTCAAGTTTCTAAAATATCCACTCTCACCAGGCTGTTTACCCTGTTTTTGTCTGTATGCTGCTATAACAAAATGCCACAGATTGAGTAATTCATAAAAAACAGAAATGTATTTCTCACAGTTCTGGGGCTGAGAAGTCCCAAATCAAGGCAGCGGAGATTTGGCAGTTGGTCCCGAGGTGGCACCTTCTTGCTTCGTCTTCACGTGACAAAAGTGGGCAAAAACGGACAATGTGACGACATGGCAGAAGAGACTGAGGAGCCCGGCATTCCTCTAAAGCATCTTTTACGAGGACGTTTATCTCATTCATGAGGGTGGATCCTTCTTCACTTAATCACTTAACCAAAAGCCCCATCTCTTGATGTCATTGTCCTGGGATTTTAGTTTCAACATACAAACTTTGGATGGGCACATAGGTTCAAATCAGAGCACCCTCCAAATTATAATGCCTCTCTCATGCCTGTTCTCCTTGAAGTACCCTCTGGTTTTGCTCTCTTCATTCTTGCCATCACAGTTAACCCTTCAGTTCCATTTCTTTAAGTAATCTCTAAATTTGTAAGATGGTTCCATCTTTTTTTTTTGTATATGGCAGTCTCTCAAACATATTTGTCATATGAACTAAGCAGGTAAATATGTAAATGCCAGCTAAATTTTAGTGAATGATATAATGGCCTAAAGTTGTATCTACCCTTCAGCCAAATATATTTACTTTTAGTAGCAATCTCCTGTCATATACAAAGTCACGACTCTAGGGGTAAACATTTTAGCCTGTGGGTAAGATGTAAAGCAGTGGTATGTTATAGTGACAACTCACTGTCATAGCACTGGGACATGCTCCTCTATCTGCTACAAATTGAATCAACAAAATATATATGATTTTGTCAGATTTAAATGTATGCTCCTGTTAGTAAAATAAAAGTATGGGAAAACTTTACGGAGTAGATTTAATAGAAATGTTTTCCTGAGTTATCTGCCTTCTTTATTTTTATGTTATGCTTTAAGTCTATGGTCAATGTATAGAGCTATGATTGATGTGCTTTTCCAATTCTGTTCAGATCAGACAGGTTAATTTTCTTCTTTTAAATCTTCTTGAATTTTGTCTAACACTTTTTGTTCCAATTTCTTACTAGATTATACTCCCTTCCCTAACTGCTTCATGATTACTTATACACAAACAATATTATGATATTGACACATTGAATTCATTTTAGGTGATGATTTTGGTCATAAACATGAGCAGGTTGTGAAGTGTTTCAGCCATCCCAGGGCATGGCTGTCAGTCCCTTGTCTAATGTTTCAAAAAAATCTTGAATTTGTGATGATGCTGTGATGGTCCCTCAGATATTCTTACACACATCTTTGCCCCTTGTTCCCTCTAACTTTCCTCTTCTGATAAAAAAGCAAACACTGCCAAGCTCAAATGGAATTACATTTGGATGCAAGTGTCACTATGCAATGGTTGCCAATAAAAGTACACAAGGAATTTTATTATGGTGAATTAAAGGCAAACAGACTTCAGAGAAATGAGCACGAACATGAAAATGGCCCATGGTACGCGGATCTCACTGGAAAGTCATTCTGTACACAATGTTTTCACTAGAAAAATCCATTAGCTTTAGCTAGAAATTGAAATTACTTTGTAGGAAATCAGAATAAAATATGTGAAAACATTATATTCTGTGCAAGATTAATACCACGCCTGGTGTTGAAAGGTTTGTGGTCTTGCTTCGACGATGCTAAAAGGTCAGAAACCACAAAGATGCATATGTGTTGTCGTTTGCACAGTTACTAATTTTTCTCATTATTTCCATAATGCGATGTGCTGTTTCAACAGAGAAACCCTCTGGAGAGTGGCTTGCACTGTTTTCAGGCAGCTCTTTTGCTTTCATGTTTTGGCCTTGGCCAGGGAATTCAGACAGACTTTTCAGTTATTTTCGACAAGAATGTATTCATTGATTGTTTTAAATAATAATAAATAGATTTTAAAATTACTGTACATTACTGCACTTTAAACGCCATGAGGTCAAGGACTCTAAAGTCTGGACATCATTGTATACCCTACATCTTGCACAAGGTTTAGAAAAAATGGCATGGACACCTATTTTTTGAATCAATAAATGAATACATAAAAGAATTCCAAACTCTAGTCCAAGGTTTTAGATTAATAATGTATTAAAATGCGTAAAATTTATAGACAAAACTCTTCTTATTTAGAAGTTTATTCTTTAATTGGAGAGATAAAATATATGCACATAAAAGCTTAAGGAAAAATAATAAGGGTTTTGAAGTACTTACTATGTGAAAAATTTAGCATAAATCTTACATCCATTTATTTAACACATTTTATACGTTGCATTATTTATATATAGTGCTGATTGGTAGAATTCATATGTGAACGGAACTATAAAAATTTTGAGGATAAGCACTAGAAACACAGAATAAATAGAGTGTTAACATGCAAAACACAGAAATACTTCAATTGACTAGGTGAAAGAAAAGATTTCTGGTTCCATGTACACTGATTATTGAGGGATGAGTATGACATTATTATGCCAGAATCAATAAATATTTTAAATAGGGAGAAAACTATAATTATATATCTTTGTGTTCAACAGGAGTAGCAGTACTGATAAAGTAGAAGTTTGTTATACCTTTTTTATAGTCTTTTAAAGTTGTTTATAAATAAAATCTACTCTTAGTTAATTAATGGTTGATGTTCATTGAAGTGTTTTCAAATTTTTGACCTCTGAATTGCCTTGTACATATGGAGAAATAAAGCTTGCCTAGCATAATTTCTTGAGTGGAGAATGAATGATCTGGATAGATTTGTTGACAATATGTCTGTACTTATTTTATTAATTCTTTAATCTTCATGAAGAAAAATATAAAAGTCATATTCTAGTGTTTTATACCATGGAAAAAATGTCTTATCCTTTTCCTAAGGAAAAATACATCATGACACAAAAGTAAAGTTAATTAAATTACTTACTTTATTAATTAACTGTCTATTATTTCTATGGGTTGAAGTAAATTTGATACTCAATGCTATTTAATCTAATTCTAAAAGCTTGAATGAGTAATGATTTTTTCATGTAAGGTTAGTTGAAATAAATTATCACTGATTTTCAGATTTAATATTAATTAGCTATTGCATATTCTTAATGGGATATAAGTGTTTAAAAAGCCCTTTTTGGTTGCGAAAAGACCACGCCCATTGTAGACTTCTTAGAATACATCACATCTGGCCTCCTTTTTAGAGTGGGGAATTCAACTCATAAGTGGCTGGACATTGATTCTGAACATTTTGAACATTATTTGCCTGTCTTCACTCATACTGGTTGCTGTTCTTTTATAAGTAATCACCATGTTTAGCATGCACTTGAACTATTGTTACTTAGGGTGCTTGACTATTTACAAGTCTCACTAGGATTCTAGGTATTCATTAGTCTCGTGGTGTGTATTTGCTGATGGTCCTATTATCTTTGTTGGTTCAGTTACACAGTACCATCCAAGATGCTGCAACACATTATACACAGGGTATGGGTTGTGGGAGCTGCAGATATCAGTTATTATTTAGGCTCAGAAACTTAGAATCTCTGCAAGGTTGGACATGATCCTTAGTCTTGTTTTAAGACCGTCTTGTTTTAAAAGTTAAACCCAAATTCTTAAAATATAGAATAGGGGTGCTAGTAGTGCTCACAGAATTGTAGTAAAGATCAGCTGGGAAAGAAGAGCCTATTAAACAGAGCCTGGTATTTAATAAGTATCAGCTGCCTTCAATTAGGAATCTGTGTTGTCATGATTAGAAGATTGCTGGTTTATTTTACAGATCTGTAAGTATAGCCAAAATATGTCAAAATAACCACCAGAAAGAATCATATACCGTCCCTTGAACATTTCATCCCTAGAATCTAGCCAGATTAGCATCTCTATACTGGCAATACTGTTAACACAGATTGTGCTCAAACCCCTCATTGACTTTTCAGCACCTGTAAATTACTGGAGATTTAGGAAGAAGTCTGGGGTTATGGCTTAGTTAAGCTGAGTGGCCAGAAAGTGTGAGATGCTGGATGCCTCCTCCAGTTCATTTCTCCAGCGGCCGCACCAGGCGTATCCATAGCTCCGCTCCCGGGAGCTCGTCTCCGGCGTGGGGCGTGTGCGCACCCCTGGCCGGGCGGAGCCTGGAGCCTGCTCATTAGCAGCGCGGGCAGCTCGTGCGCCCGCAGGAGGGAGGCGGAAGCACAGCCCTGAGCCGCCAGCAGGAGGAGGGAGCGCGGCGGCTGCAGGCAGGGGAGGGAGAGGAAAGAACGGAGGGACGGTTCCCGGACAGAGCGGGAGGAATCGGGGAGCGGCCAGTCCAGGGGGAGCTGCTCCGCTGCGCTGCGCTCGTTATTCACAGGACGCGGCGGCGCTTCCCGGGGCCGCTTCCCGGTCCCCTGGGTGGAGGCTGCCATCTAAACCTGACTCCAGGTGAGTTCCCCAAAGAGGCGAAGCGAGGGGTCTCGAACCAGAGACTTGGAACTGGCGAGGCTGCTCGGCTCCCCAAGCGCTGCTGCCTTGACATTTCCCGATTCACGGGAGGTTTTGGGGGCGGCTGCACAGGCTGGAGGGGCGGATGGGCGGTTGCGATCCTCAGCCGGCGTGGGGGCGTTCGGGAGGAATTAGCTTCAGTGAACGGGGTTTTAGGAGATGTCCGCAAGGCACGCGCTATGTACGCGTTTCTAGACGAGCTTTTGAGACAGAAATTTGGCTTCCCGGATGCCCGTTTTGGCCTTCTGTCCTTCCTTTTGCTTGCCTCATGCCCAATTTTCCAAGCCGAGGAAAGGACTGGAAGGGCGTGGAAGTAGGAGGTCTGGGCACAGCATTCGGCAGGGCAGCCCTGGTCTCCAAGTTTGGGGGTGGGGGGTGGGACTCTTTTCCTTTCAGCCTAATTTACCAGGGGAAAACCCGCAGAGCACCTTGAGGTGCCTTTGCTCCACACCCTCCATAAGCTTATTAGAGGGAACTTGAGGCTCGCTAGACAACCTGTGACAGGTGACGGCAATTTAGCTTAAAAGCCATGTTGGTTCACTTCGTCTCCTCTTTATCCTTTGTTGCAAAATTGATACCTTTTTGGATTTCTTTAACAGCACAAAGTTTAAGTGGCCGGCTGACAGGAAATATTTCTTTTGAAAATGCTATGAGAAAAGTGATGAGTTAACGTTGAGAGAAAGGCAACTTTATTTTCTCGGAAGAACTTTGGGGAAAGAGATTGATAGGGAAATTCTGGGCATGAAATTATGGACATTTCCCACAGAACTTCCTTCATTTATTTATTTTTTTACATTTCCTTCATTTTTTTTTTTAATCGTGTGTGTGTGTATCAGAGAGACAAAATTCGTTGG
This sequence comes from Symphalangus syndactylus, assembly GCF_028878055.3. Taxonomy (NCBI): domain Eukaryota; kingdom Metazoa; phylum Chordata; class Mammalia; order Primates; family Hylobatidae; genus Symphalangus; species Symphalangus syndactylus. The sequence continues at coordinate 6,429,474 of NC_072448.2, forward strand.
AGGTATTAGGACTTTATTTGGTTTAGAAGTTTCTTTCTTACTAATAGCACTAATTTGTGATCTTCATGATTATAAGAATTTACTAAGTGTTTTGCTTTTAGGTGTTTTGGGTCTGTTTTTTAAAAAAATTCAATACTTACTTTGTGGGCCTTGCTGAATACCTCTCAATAAAATCGGTGGGCATACAGTTAGTGACATGACCCCTGTGGATTTAATAGCAGGTAAGTATACAAATGATAAGTTTAGGAAATAAATGTCAGAATCAACATTTAGGTGTGAAATTGAAATATCTTTCAAATATTTACCAAACTCTCTTATAGGATCCAATGTCATTTTATGGTCAAGAGAGCTTAAAGGTTTCTCAGATTGAGATATATGTATCTACTTTGTTAATCCAAATGTAATGTTTTATTTTGTTCTTTAATGACTGTTTGAATTCAACAAATAAAACTTGCATATTTAATGTAAGGTTCTTTCACATATATTACTTCTCCAATTTTTAATATAAATTTAAGGAGAAAAGCAATATTCCATTTTGTAGATGAAGAGACTGTGTCACAGAAGTATTACTTTACCTAGATTTCTGTAATTATTATGTTATAAACTTAGAAATTACATATTATTCTGGAACATATAAAATATATGAATGTTATAAACCATAAGAATTCAGACCTATGCTATTTAACTTCAAGTTTAGTTCTTTACCCAAACAATTGCATGACTACATTGAGACTACTGAAGTAATTATATATGAACACGCTATACGAAAAAATACTTAAAACATTTCTTATTTTTGTCGTTTCTCTTTGATATAAAATATACTATAATTTAATGGAGTTATATTCCATATTTAGATGCTCCTAACTTCCAAATAACACCTAAACTCCTAAAAACTGACCTGTGTCCTTCTTAATAGAAGTGGCTTGACCGGGAGACCCAATTTTTACTAAGAATATTCTTGGGATAATTTATGTCTTATAATCAAGATAAAGACAGGCCACATTTAGTTGTATTTTTAAACCACTTAGTGTGAAGTTGCAACGCAGACATAACTTGCTTTCAGGCTACACTGCCAGCTTTGCAGTGAATAGTCTTCAAGATTCCGTGGAAACATTGGCAGATATAGCTAATGTCTATCTGATGTAGGATTTATGAGAAAAGGAGAGGTAGAAACTGAATGCTCTTATATTTCATATGTGACCACATTCATAAAACTTTATTGATAAGTACTTTGTTGTCTGACACGGGCTGATACAAATAGGCTTCTTCAAGAGTTGAGGAAGAAAACTAAATCCCTATAATACAGCCTTTTTCCTCCTTTTCTTTCTTAAGCGGTAATAGTTGATCCTAGCTTTTGTGTGTCTATGCATGCTCAATACAGTTAGGGGTATAAGGAGAAGTTAAGCAAGAATATTGAATGCTAGCTAGGAAAGTTTTTGGAGTCTCAAATACTTTGGAACGATTTTTCACATTATATACATAAAATTCCTAGTTACATTTGGGAACTAAGTATATTATACACAACTTTGCATCTGATTACAGGATTCCCTGTACATTTATAGCTCAGGTATTCTGGAAAGAGTCAAGATAATTAGTTTTATGGCTCTTGCCCGTGTGACCTGTTTCTTTCTGGTCCTGATATTAAAAGGATGACTTAAATTTTCTGGAATGTCAAAATTTTCTCTTCCCTTGGATCCTACAAAATACTTCAAGCAGTGTATGTGTGATACTCGCTGTCATTCCAACATTTCCAATCCTCCTGAGAATGCTAAACAATGCCCTAGATTTCTTCCTTTGTAATTCTTTCAGATAGAGGGTTAGCTGAGTTAGGAAGAAAGGAGAGAGGGAGAGAAGAAGAGAGATGACATTTTATCCCTCAGGAAAGAACAAGACCAATTGTATTCCTAATTTAGAAATATTATTCTACAAACATTCCTGAACAAGAGGGCTTTGCATATACATTAAAGCAGAATACCTAGTCAACTTCTAGTTATGCCATGTAGTGAAATGGAAGTAAGATGAGTAGGCCGAGATCATTTTTGTTGGAGAACTGAGACCACATGAAATAGGTAACAGAGTTACCCCAACTGGGGGGCAAGAGGACTTGAAAGTTTCCTCCATAAATTTGCAGTTAGTACAGGGCTGCTCCAGTGATCAGAGTCATGAATGCCCTAGAGTGTCTGTATAACCCTGTACACAGGCTGAGACAGCTCTAACGGCCCAGAAAAGCCTCTGGACAGAATCACTGCACCCTTGGACATTGTCCGACCGCATGTATGAGAATAGTGAGTGCTGAGGAGTTGTGGGTAGCTCGGTACAACTCTTGCTAAAGGAGTGTCATCAACATTCATTGCTGAAAGTGAATTTTTTCATTCACATATGTGATGCCTATTAGGTCATGATTTCTTGGATACCAATTTGTACAAGATATGAATTAATTTTTGAACATCCTTTCTTAAAAGTACCATGTTCATATAGTTGCTCATTTTAATATGAGTAGTTCAGATGGGACATAATAGAGTAAGGAAATGATTGAACATCCTAAGATCTAGTGTATATACCTTTGTTCATGATGAGATTCATCCCCTGCCCCCTTTGTAGTGACACTGATGGCATAAGGAGTATTAGATGAAATTTAATGCAGAAAACAATGGGATATATGAATGGTAGATATGGTTGACAACCACCATTTTCACTGAAGTTGTTTCAAAGCAAAGAAATTTGGGATAAATTCATTTTATTTGCTCCTGAAGGGTAATTAGGAATAAGTAGGAATTGTGAAGAGGCTGTAGTGTTGACATTAAGAGAAGTTTTTGATTCTTAAAATAGGATATATTACACAAGAGTGAACAAACAGAAGATACTGAACAAATATTCTGTCATAAGTAAGTGATGGATTATTCGGACTTGTTGAACTATGTTTTTAAATGTATTATTTAAATATTTAAATATTATTAAAACCTTAAATAATATTTAAATATTATAAAAGTTGTAGAAAATTATGTTTTCAATACAAATATACACTTATAAGCTATATTGTAGATATGGGAGTAAACAATGCAATTTTTTTTAACTGAGTGAAAAATTTAGTTTTTTAAAATTCCAAATGGAGCTAACAGCTTAGTGTGATACATATTTTGAATTTCAAAATTTGTAACCAAATAGGACAAATGTGTTGAACTGTACTTTTCTTGAAGAACCGTGATAAGAATGAGCGGTGAAAAAATTACAGCATACTTACCAGGGATCAAATACTTGCTTAGGGTTAATAAGAAAAATCTCAGCAAACGCTAGAAATGAGGTACACGATCTATCAGAGACCCATGATTAAAGTGGTAT